>NC_137504.1:22390000-22562500 GCF_041902795.1 Electrophorus electricus
CGGTGTACAACCATCTATGTTAACGCTTATCACGCAACTTACTACAGTTCAAAAGAAAAACACTTATGTGTCGAAACGAATATTTCAAAATACATCATAGCTGTGAGTCACGCATGAATGGCAGATGTGCTCGCTTTGCTTTTGCTTTGTATTTGTGACAATCCTTCAGCTCACAAATCCCTCTGACATGCCGATGTGGACTGTGATCTTCATCAACTCGCCCTGATATTTTTTTCGGTGCAAGAGTTATATATGAATCGTCTGACACGATCACTTGTGAATGCCAGTGTATACCGTAAATCTCACTTAAAAATGCATCGACCGTAGCCCTTGAGCAAATGCTGAGGCTGCCGCTAACAACTCCAGTTATTTGGTTCCAATGTCGGCCGTACGTGGATGCTATTTCCGTATTTCCGACTTCGACACAACTGTAGCAGGCTATCAGCTAATGATATTCAACTGGTTACAAATGTAGCGGCGGCGGCGGTGACTGCCCCGGAGAACATCTGCCAGCGAGCTGCGGAGGACTGTTTACATGCTAGCTGATTTAGTGCCGGTTGATAAAACACGTCCGCGCTGAATAAACTGCTTATTTAGCGAGTCGTTTGCTAGGCCTGTATGATAGACGTTAAAGAAAGATATCGTAGCCTTGCTAACGAGCTAACACGGTAGCAAGCTTGCTAGCTATCAACCTTGACAGTCAATTAAAACTCAGTGTAATGGCTAAGGAACAAAGCCCAAGTAGCGTATCCCTATAATGCTATCTTTTCCCGTTGCTTCCGGATGTAGTTTTGCCTGAGACACACAAAAATACGTGCCTGTTATGGAAATAAAGTAAAATAAACGATATAAGACTGGAAAAAAGTATAGTAAAGACTATGGATTACTTCAACTACGGAAGCCGAAATGTGTCTCTTGCATTCATTTCGAAATACAGCTGTGGTAGGAAGGTTGCGGGGGAAGGAAGTTCGTGCAATAAAAACTTAGCGCCAAGAACTGGTTACGCTGCCAGACGCGCTGCCTGCCACTCCTCGATCCATCTGGTGCAGTTTCTATAATACGCGCGGTTTGGAAATGACAACTTCTGCCATGTTCCTCAAGAGCAGCTTGGTTGTCGCCTACTCAGACATGTACAAGGCAGTGATAGGCAGATAGTTGTCACGGCAGAGGTATCTAGAAGAGACTTATCTGAAATTAAAGGAAGTGAAATATAGCGATTGCATTTGGCAATCGAATTCTCAGGGCTGCACGAAGTAGGCCTAGGATATGTTACAATAGTTCTGTCTTCAGAAACAAAATGCAAAGATATTAATATAAATATACATTTTAAATGTTGTTAATGCCATCTTCCTTAAAACTGACAAATACCCCACTATCCCTGACCAAAACATTTCAGTGAACCTAAAACACGCCACACGCCACAAGCCCTGAAGCCAACACTGGCAACCCTGCAAGTTATCTGCAGCGTTGTTCCAAAAGATTTCCAGCTATGAAAGCTGACACTCAGGACAGAATGAGCATTTGTAAGGCTTCTCTACACATCCAAAAGATTTGTATATCTGTAAAACTCTTTGAGACAAATTGCGTTGTTTAAATGACTATATAGATAAATTAGAATTGAATTTAATTAAAATAGAAAGGTATTGGACTTCGCTGATAACATTTTCACTTCTAAAAAAATTGGTTAAAAATACAACAATGCCAGAAATAATGCTGAAAGGCTAACTCATTGTACTAACTCACAGAACACAATAAAAGTATACAAATATTTTTGACATGCATATAATATTAATTAAGGTAGAGCTCCCCGTAAAAGCAACATCCCTTGTCAGCCGTGGGAACGTTTCAAGCGGGGGCTGCTGTTGGGTATTTTTTTATTTATAGCTATGTACGTGCGGGTCCTCTACTATCCGCTAGGGGGCACTGCAACACCCTCTGCGCCCCCACATCCCTCGGCCTTGCTGTCAGTATATAATGACTCACTCTAGCTAGTCTGTATAATTCATTATTTAGGCTACATCATTAACCTGATGAATAATGATGTTTGGTGGTCTGTTCATGCTGGCTTTCCTGTTAGCTGTTACTGAGTCTAAGACATTCAGGGCAGTTTAGTTCACTGGGGCAGAATGAATACAAATCAGTTCTGAAAAAATGCATTAATATGTAAGAAATCCTTTTTACTTGCTGTGTGGACACTTGCGTGTCTTCAGAAATACATAGAGGTTTTCCCCTTCTCAACTCACACACATTCATCTCACATGCAAGGTCCAGTGTTATGGCCCACTTTTGACATGTGTTTATGTTGAATAATGTCACAAAGATATTAGTATTCACCCCTGATTTTGTATCAGATTTACAATTTATGAAATATGCTTTATGCCTACTACATAGCTCTGACTGTGACACTAAAATATTTTAAATTTCATGCTACAACTTGACTTTCCTCACATGTTACTTACCTGTGGGGCCTAATCTGATGCAGTGAGAGGGAGAATCTGGGAGTGGAGGTGCTTGGGCAGCAGTTTACATATTAAGAGCTTGGATTAGGGTCAGTTTGAAAGGTGTCAACAGAGAGGGCTCATATATACAGGCCTATATTACTGGCAGGTAAATGATTACTGATTCACCAATCTTCATAATCCTATTCCTTTCACCCACTGACATTCAGCAGTGTATGTGTGTGTGTGTGTGTGTGTGTGTGTGTGTGTGTGTGTGTGTGTGTGTGTGTGTGTGTGTGTATAAAATGTGGGTGCTACCTCTGTCTGCATAAATGTTCTTGTGTACATGGTAAAGAATAAGTGAAATTGTATGCCTACAAGATAGTTTGTGTTTGTGTGTGTGTGTGTGTGTGTGTGTGTCTGTGTGTGTGTGTGTGTGTGTGTGTGTGTGCATGCTGGCAGGTGGGTGGTTGTGAGTGCATGATTTAGTATTCAAGGCAAAAGTCAAAGAGACACAAGCAAGTGGAAGATATTTCAACTATTCACATAAAACTGCACTACACAACAAAACAGTTAAGAACTTTAACTTTTATTTAATCAGACTGTCGTACCGCTCTGTAGTTCTTGAGTTCTGTAAGATATTTGTTGCTTTGCAGGGCATGGAGAGAATCTGACTACACCAGCGCCTTATATTCCCAAGGTTGTTATCTTGCATTATGTACAATGTATATACACCTACTGTTTGTTGATAAACAATAGTGTAAATGAGGAATAGGCATTCACTATAAAGTCATTAGCTTTTCACATTGCATAACATGAACACAAGCCAATAAGCGGGCAATCAGATAAGTGATCATGCAGTTTGTTTCTCATTATCACAGATTAGAAAAACACAGCAGGAAGAAATTTTGAAATGATCTTTAACCTGTGGCAGCTGCCGATAATTTATTGACATCCTTACTGATTTCTTGATCCTGGCAAAACATAATGACAGGGTTCTAGAAAACTAATCTTCTCAGGGGACTTTTTCCATTTTTTCTTAAACACAGGACAGTGTCATGGATACGTTGGGCTATTCTTAATCACTGGAGTGCACACTGTCTCACAGACAATTACAGGTGCTCTTAGTAGAATTGACATAGTTCTACAGAATAAAGTGGAGAGAATAAAGTGTTGAAGTAAACTGTACAGTACAATTTTAAATATGACAGTAGACTTATAAAAGTGCCAAAGCATGGATAAGATCCAACAACATTTAAGAGCAATCTTGTTCCACGTTGTTTTTATCATCTATTCAGGTTGCTTAGGTTGTTTTTAGGTGGCAGGGGTCGGTGCTGGTGCTGCGCCTGACGACCCTGCAGGGGTCGTTGCCGGGGCCACCCCTGACGACCCTGCAGCTCCAGCCTCAGCCTTGACCAGGCCATCCTGCACTTGGTTTAGCAGAAGTAGTTTCATCACCGGGTTCAGGTACTCCACGATGGTCTCCGACACATTCTTCTCCAGAAGATAACCCTCTGTCTCAATCTCTGTGTTCTCCTGCCCAATCACAGCCTCCATGGAGGTCTGAAGATACCTCAGGCTTGCCAGCACTACACTCTGTGAGAAGACAGAGGAATGAGAGATTGGATGTTGTATGGGATTGAGGATAAAGGTATAAAACATTACAGACATAGGTGATGGAAGGAGATATGGAAAGTAGAAAGGCGTGGAGATCATATGAATCAGATCATTCACCTCTGCATATAAATGCACATAAATGAGTATTTTTATCTCCATGTAGGAAATAATTAACAGATTTAAGCCCTGCAAAACTGATGGTACGCAAAAATGAATAAAGAAACTGTAAACATATGAGAGTGTTCAGGTACTCAAAAAAAAGCTCATTCTATTTTTTCATACTTCCATTATTTCTTTGGATTCCTGTAGTTCACTGCGTCTGGGATGCATCTGGGATCTGCTTCTTCTAAGACAGAGCCTACACCATCACCAATCGATCAAGTGAGCATAATCCTCCAGTGGTGACTACAGTGTGGTACCTGAAGCAGGAAGAGGAGCAGCACTCCGGCCCCGATGCTGTTCATTAGGGCTGTATAGTAGCTGAGCAAAGCCTCCCTGCAGCCGCGGACAAAGATGTTGAGCTCCTCAGTCTGGTGCTCATAGTTGTAGTGAGCGGAGTTGTTGGTGAGCTTGTACTGAATACAAGGCCTGGCGGAGCTGGGGTTGCAGCAGCTGAAGGGGACCCCGTCCAGCAGGTAACGCCCGTCCACATTGCTTTTGATGCGGCTGCGTGAGCGGAGGATATGGATGGAGAAAAGATATTCAAGCAGGGACAGGACAGCGTGAGAATGGAGAATGAAACTTCTGTAGGTTGTTTTGCTGAACCCACACATTTGTTGAGAGGTGAGGTGAGAATAAAGGACACGTGTTTGGGGTTTTTTACCCAGCAGTTTAAACCTAGACATAATGTGATGGATGATATGTACCGCTTTGATGCCTTCAAGTTATCAGAGCAAAAAAATGGTCATCGGTTTCACCCAGATTCATAATGCTTGATGTTTCAATCAATACCAGAACAGATTTGCCTATATCAGATAACCCATTTAGACTTATTTTTAGTGCATTGCTGAGCTTGGCCTCTGACTACCCAGTGACACCAGCCACAAATCACAGATGTATTTTTTGGTGTTTTATTTTTTGGACCCTTCTTTCCCCATGTAACCCCCACTCCCATCATCCCCTTTCCTCTGCCTCCACCTCTCCCAGAACTCACTCCTTAACCTCCTTGGAGCTGAAGTCCAGGTAGCGGTTGCTGATCCACTGCACCTCAAACCAGTCCCTGTAGTCGTTGTTGCCACAGCAACGGAACTCCATCTGCAGGTGGTCGATGGTCTGTTTCTGGAAGCAGCGGCCCGGCGTGTCCGTGTCCTTGTAGAAACGCAGGGCATTCCTCAGGCCGACCTGCAGGGAGCCCTCCAGGCTGCTCCTCATGGTGAAGCTGAGGATGACGCCGATCAGCGTGAGGCTGGTGAAGATGATGGCGCAGCAGCAGTAGGGCTTCAGGAAGGTCTTCCAGCGAGGGAAGCGCCCCACATCCAGGGCATCCTGGCAGATCTGCCCCGCAAAGTAGTTGATGCCAATGGCAGCCAGCCCCGATACTATCAGGGTGTTCGGGACAATGTGAATATTGCTGTTGTCCATCACCTAGAGGACAGAATTGGAGTTACTGAACTTTTGTTATGACTCAGTTCCCAGGTTATGGGGGGGGGGGGGGGGGTTCATTTCTGATCATCTGTTGTTCATATTTCCCGTATATGGCATTACAGAGTGGATTCTATTTGTACAGTATGTACAGTGTTGCAATGAATAAACTGACTCTTTTTTGCTGGTACTAATGAGGGCCTGTGAGCCCTATTCAGCCTACATCTCTTAAGATTTTAGTCATTTATTTGCATAGCTTTATTATATGCTAAAGTGCTTAGCTGGTACAGCCTTTTACAAGCATCTGGTTGCAGAAAATCAAGAATTTAAGGTCCTTGAGGGCATTTCTGACTGCATTGCTTTCTTTTGCCACAGGACTTAGGCCTTTGAGCGTATCACGCTAGCCCTGATTCAGATCCAATTATTTCAGTGGCTGACACATTTTTATACTTTTGAATTAGTGTTGTAGTATAACAGTGAACTACAACAGTTCTTCATGTTTTGTGTACAAATAGGCAGAAACACAGCTGTCATTAAATTATGAAATGAGTTTTCAAAGTTCAATGCAAACAGACATCAAAGTCGTTTTAAAAGCAGTATCACCTTTATAATTCATATAAGTGAGCAAAACAATCTCTAATGGGACAAGTTTTCCAGGTTTGGTACACTGGATGATTCTGTAGTGTGACCTGAACTAGTCACCATGCATTGGACAGCTCATTGAAGTCGACAGTTTCCTAAGCCTATTGTAACCAGCTTAAGTAATATTTATATTCGTATAGGTTAATCCTCTGCAGACATTTCAATCAGAATGTCTGCTGTAGTGCTTTGTACTGTTTCATGCATACACGCACTACAAATTAGCAGCTGCCTTTTTCATCCTTCTAAAGAATATCAATGCTCAATAACAGTAGCAATGAATGGATCCTAACTATTAACATAATTGTAAATGGGGGTGTTTTCTCTTTATGTCCATAAACCCAGTTTCAGTGTACATGATCACGGTCTATGTAGTTCCACTAGTATGTTCTCTGTAGGTTTTAAGATTACATCATATTCTGGCCTAAGATCAAATGATGCCTACTACTAAACCTTACTAAGAAAATATGTTTCAAGTTTCGAAAGGTATCAGTACAAATAAAGAGTACATTTGAAGTGTGGTACAGAAGGATGTGTTTATATACCTCTGTTCTCCGTCGTATTTCTGTCTTCAGGAAGCACCCGAAACAGAAGTTGAGTGCTCCACCTACAATAGCCAGCCAGGAGAGGAGCCACAACCCCTGAGCCAGCTTTACCCTTTTTTCAAATGGGAACTTCATCTTAGCCCAAACCATGATGACAGCGGAGGAATGACACCCTTCAGAGAAAAATGCAAGGATGCTCTTCAGGTCTGAAAAAGAAGACCGAGGTAAAAGGGCAATCGGAAACGACGGAGGTTCGAAATGACTGTAGACACTGACTATCGAGTATCACTTGGAATGCCAAAGTTGAGTATGAATGGTTCTCAAGATGTTTAAAATGTGATAGTTTGATAAGGACAATGCTTCAAAAAGAGAGCTAAAATTATTAAAATAATCTTGTAATTCAAAGTCCAAGGTTGAATCCACTTGTGTCTCTTTAAGTGTGGGTCAAATCAGTTTTGGCCACACAGTTCAGGTGGTTACTAACTCCGTATATAGTGGGCTGTCTGGAGTTTTTGGTGCAGGGATCTCCCCAGTCGAAATGCTAAAATCAGTTGAGATGTCCAGATATCCACTCAATGGACAGAATAGCACATGTACATCTCTGTGTCCATGCTTGGTTGAAACTGGGTTTGGCCAAAGCCAAAGGGCTGGGGTGTCTTACCTGTAATCCTTTACCTATCCTATTACCATGGTGCTATTCCGTGGGAATCCAGGGAACTGTCTGCTCAGCAAAGATTGAGATTGCAGCTGGACATGAACAGATGCAGCCATGTTGCCACGCTGTGGCAACAGTCTTATGAAACTTTGAGCTAATGCAGACTCTTCAGGACTACAGACCGCAGAATGTTTGACTGCTGGACACAGGCATGCTCAGTCTTAATTTACATGGATTAGAATGGATCACAGGGCAATCATTAACATTTCCAACTGATATTTTTAGTGTTAGAGCATACCAAAAGGGATATAATATAATGATAACTTCCTGTAAGCACGAGCATGGCAAAGACTACATAGAAGTCTTTCTCGGAAAGACTGAGTGGAAAATAAATACAGAATGTAGAGGAACGTGAATGTTTGGATATTCTTGGTTAAATCAGATGTGTCTTACAGCTGTGTCTTACAGTCCTGTGCCTGTTAGGGGCTTTAGGCATGTTAGGCCTGACTCACATCGCTGCACTGATTTTTGCCTGCCCCTGAAGTTTGCCTTTGACTTCAATAGGTAGAAGCAAGCAAAGCCTCCCAGTCAATATCTATGAATATTTGGAATGCAACAGAAGGAGAGCCCAATTAGATCACAGACCAAATTCTTCCATCTGTCACATACTAATACCATCACTTATTTGTGAAGAACATTTTTGTTTTTATTTTGAAAATCTTAAGTGCAACCACTGCCTAATGCAAGCAATGAATAACGACTATGTGCTCTTCTGAAATCAATATGGTGTTGCCATCTTTAGTGAAATTATGAATAAAGATTAGTGCATTATGTCCAGGGGATGCCTGGAATGGTAGGAATTATACATCTTCCCACATGTTACAGATGATGCATCTTAGAATCATGTGCAGTTTTCCACAGTTTTAAACTTCTTATCATTTTATCATTGCAAAGATTTATCATCACTTCATTTGCCCAATAAATGGTTTACCCTTTTTTTCTCAGAGTAACACTGTTCCTTATGCTCTTACATACACATATATAAAGAGTACAAACCACCCACCATAATTCAGAATTTGTTCTACACTTTTAATTCCTCCACAGTTAAGAACAACATTATCTGGCCACTGATTTTTTATGCTAATGACCACTTCTCTTACAGGCTGCTTTAATCTGGGGCAGAGTGGACGATGTGCAATGGTGGAGATCTCTGCAGTAAATTTAAATTATCACCACAGAGCGGGAGAGTTTATATTATTGGGCAGAATGTTGGCATTGAATGCTTGTGATGTCACACCAAGCAGCTTGGAGAATCACAGCCTATGCCCCGATGAGGGACACTTCATATTGTATTATTTCTCGCTTGGTAGATACAGTGACAAATCGCATATGTGTTCTGGAAAAGAAAATGCAGTTTTATTTACTGTGCTTCCTTTAGACGTAACAAGGTATATTACTGACTAAGTTCTTTTTACCGGCTTTAGATCTGGTCTTTTGCTTAAAAATGAGTGACATAAAACACATGCTTAAAATGTAAATGAAAACAAGGTGATATTTCAAATGTTCCATATACTATAAATAACATAAGAACTAGCCTGACCACTAACTGAATGGACTTTCAGCTGAATTCACAAAATGATTCTGTGCTGATTTCTGCTCTGCTTTTATTGCAGTGACTGAAATGAATGTTCACAGCTTGAGCACCTTGTTTTGAGTTCCACTTGGGATTTACATGCTAAAAGACATTAGTAAGGAGGAATATATTGAATAGTCCCTGAATTTAATGTACACAGGTGCATCAAACATGCACAAAATGCAGGCCTGTTGTGTGAATAACGCCACAGAAGCATGTAGAGCCACAAAGCATGAACATGACTGGACAAGAATAATATTTTTAATATGCTTTGGAAAATAGGCATGTACCAAAACTTACTTATACACATACTTATATATAAGCTATTCATAAACCTACTTATACACATACTTAAATATAAGATATTCATAAACCTACTTATACACATACTTAAATATAAGATATTCATAAACCTACTTATACACATACTTAAATATAAGATATTAATAAACCTACTTATACACATACTTAAATATAAGATATTCATAAACCTACTTATACACATACTTAAATATAAGATATTCATAAACCTACTTATACACATACTTAAATATAAAATATTCAATAAAGCTTGCAAGGAATAAGGAATTAAGGAATAAGCACTTAAATATCTTTTACTCTATAAACTTTCAAAATACAAAAAAAACAAAACAAAACAGGAAAACATTATAAATGAATATTGGTTAAAGTAACAAAATTAAAGTGTTACTGCATGTGCAGCATGGAACCAAGTTCTGTTTTCAAGCAACAACTTCCATATCAGATTAACCAGCATTAACACATTCACTTCCTAATCATTCAAAACATTTCTAGGATCAGAAATCTTCATTGAGCACTTAAAATGAAAAACAAACAAACAAATTCAATGAAACTCTTGTTTTACCCCGCTATGAAATATTTCAAGTTTCAAGTTTGGTTTATTTGTCACATACATAGTCATACACAGTATAACTCGCAGTGAAATGGTTTGTATTTATCTGTAGGTCAACAATTGCTTTAAAACTACTAAGTCCCAAGAGCTGAGTTATAGTTTTTTGTCTCTGATTAAAAAAAAAAAAAAGGTTCATACCAACCTTTACATTTTTTTTTCTCTGTGTACATGTGCATTTGCTAGCAGAAGTAGCTTTCTAAGGGCATTTTCTAAGGGCAGTTGGGTCTTACATGTGTAAAATAAAGATGCCACAGTTTTATTTGATGTTGCCTCTTGAGGACATCAAAGAGGCTCCCTCAGTGGGGCTTTGAAAGGCCCTTGGACAGACATATCATTGATTATGAATTGAAAAGCCTAATTTGAAATTCAATACTACCAAAATTCAAAAAAATTAATTCCAGTTCCTAGAGGCAGACTGAAGGCACACGACCATCTCATTGGGTAATACCTTACAATAAGGTAGTGATTTCATAATACATACTATCAATATATATCAATATATACTTAAACAATATGTGTTTTCAATATATACTTAAGAAATATGTGTTATCTAATCCTATTTAGTGTGCTTTGGTCACCTGTCTGCATTATAGAAGTCACATTAGATGGTGCTGCATTATTCATCAAAAACTGTACAACCACACACAGTTTGACATTTACAATATTTATGATTACAGTACCAGCCCAAACTGACACATTAACAGTGATACATTAACCTATTCACAGTGTATTGTATTTTACAATGAAACTTGTGGAATTTACCAGACAACCATCAAATTCTCTTAAAACCATTTGATTAATTGCAAAACCAAACACACGGTTGCCATTCATAAATGTAATAAAGACTAACACTCTTATCAACCCTGTATTTCATAGATGTGTTCTCTCTCCCTCTTGCATGGACTGGCTGATCTTCCATTATGTTGAACCTGGACTCACCAGATTATCCATAAGATCCAAAACACCCTTCCCTAGCATTTTTCCCACCATCTGGCAATTTGCCCTTGGCCAGATGAGCTCATCTTTATCCAGATCTTTTGCACCACCTCCATGTGGCTGGTGAAGGTCCATCATGGCTTCGGTGCACTTTAACTGACTGTGCTGCGTATGAAGTTGCAGGCTGTGCTGCTCATGAGTTGATTCCTTGCAGGCTGAGAGTATACGAATGGAAAAGCCCAAACACTGCCCAGCAGGGACGTGGAACTTTCCCCCTCAAAGCCGCACAGACTCCGGCTGGAGTCTGGTCTCACAGTGTATGGTGAACTGGGGTACTTGCAGACCTCTGGCCACCTCTTCACCTTCGGATTCGCTCTCAGTATGTCCATCTCCCCTTCTGTTCTGATCCTCCCTTACCCACCAACTATGCCTCTGTTGCCATGGCGAAAAACCCACACCACCATAGTCACTTCCCACCAAATTTTTGCTTCCACAGTGTTTTGCTTCCTCTCCCATTTCTGACCAGTCTGATTCCTCTTCCATTTGAGAATCCAGAGGCTGATCCCCAGTCACTGAGAATTTGTCATTGTTTGTAAATGGAACTGGAGGAAATGCATCTGGAAGCCCGAATGGCTTGATGGTATCATCTGACTTGAAAAGCATTATCAGAGTATCCTGGAGCACTGAAGTCACCTATGGGAAAAATGAGAGAAGAGAAATTTAATTGAGTATTACACAAAACTTCAGTCTACATGCAAGTTTTTAAATTCTGTGTTTAACTGGAGGGAATTGAGAAATGTAACTATATGATATATATGAGCTATATGTGCACATCCATAATGTCTCTCTGTATTCAGCCTGTCTGGTTTGAGATGCTCTCTGTCATCTTCCTGTCAGCAAGCTCTCACATTAATTGTCTCCAGGCTATGAATGGTTGTCTTGGCAGCTGACAGCTGCTCTGTTGAAATTTGCTGCTTCAATCTGTCACATTCCCCATCCTGACTTTCGGCCTGAAGGCAGATAACAGGAGATCAGAAAAGCACAGAAAAACACTTATATATATTATTTGAAGAATAATTGTTTAGAATTAAATAAATATTTTTGAACAAGGGTAAATATTTTGAACAAGGGTAAATATCTTCAGAAACTTAATCCCTACAAATAAAATGTCAGTAAACAATGGTTATCTTATGACTGGTACTTTCAGTTTAGTCCACTCAGTCATCATCAATTCCTTAAAAGGGAAAAAAACAGTGGATTTCAGGCCTATTTTTGGTTCAGACGATGATCCTTTATCTCTAGGAGTTCATTGGTTTCTTGAGTGGATGAATAGTTAACCTGAAGCCTAAAATGAATGATCAGAGAAAAGAAATGACATAGTTAAAAGAATTCTGTGCACTCTGAACAGTAAGATCCAGTTGTGGATGTTTTGCGATATAAATAATACTTTGTGTGCACCTGTACTTTCTTACAGTAGAACAGAATCAAATATTGCTCCTGTGTGACCTGACCTTGTCAACTTGTCCATCATGTCACTAAACTCCTCATGGGTCCTCTGTAGACTCCAGTAGGAGATGTCCAGTCATAAAATCAGCTCCAAAGCTTCCTATACACATGTGTCTCTGCCACAAAGTGCTGTGGAGCTCTTTATTCTGTTTCTGATGCATTCTAGAGCAAGAAAGAAAGAATTTTAGATTTTTTTTATATATATATATATATATATATATATATATATATATATATATATATATATATATATAGAGAGAGAGAGAGAGAGAGAGAGAGAGAGAGAGAGAGAGAGAGAGAGAGAGAGAGAGCATGTAACGATATATATGCAATATATATGTATATTCTGAATAATATACATAATATGAATGCAATTAATAATTAAACTCATACAATGCTTTCAAATTCAGGGCCATTTTCCTGTCCAACATTGAAATAGAAATTGATTTTCAAAGGTTATAGATGGAAAAGGCATTAAGTAAAACAACTCTTGACTATGCAGCTTCAGGGAAGACTATTGAATAATCAATATAAATAAATTGTTAATTAGTTTGATTAATATACATTTACTCAAAGGTCACCTGTGCCACTGCCTATTGCCTATTACACAATACAGAGTGCAGATGTGTCATGCAAAGACAATTACATAATTGAACTTAATCATAATTCTGTGATCATATTTTCAAAAGTCAAGGAAACATGAGGTCCTTAAAGTGTAACATTTATCTTATTCTATTATTGTATAATGTTATTGTATAATGTTAAATACAAAAACAGCCCATCGTCAAAGAGGTCAAAGAGACCTCCTTACTTGTCTTCTCCTGTAACTCATGGTTGAATGATCATCAAGGCTTGTAGAGCTTATGGTGTTTCTGCAGGCATCTGACTTTCTATAATGAGGGAAGGAGGCTCGCTGGCCACTCAAAAAGTGGTGAAGAGGATCGGGAGGATTCACACAACAGTAATGTACTTCGGCATGATAATGATGAAGGTGAGATTCTGCATGATTTTGAAGATGCTCACGGAGGGCCTCAATATGAGAGTGATCACAGAGAGATTGTAAATTGGAGTGATGATAAGTTTCCCCTTGAGAATTGTGATGAGAATGAGAATTAGAATGGGAATGTTGATGGGATTCTGGATGCTCTGGATGATGGTGGAACTCAGAATGTGAATGATGATTATGAGATTTTGGATTTGAATAGTGGTGAGATTCAAAATGCAAAAGTTGACTGGATCCTGAGTCATCTTACTGATGATGTTCCTCACAGTGAGTTGGCGCTTTTGGGTGCCCAGAATGATGGTGACCACAAATGTCAGCATGACAAAAACGTTGGTGCCATCCCTCTGAGGGAGTTGGACTAAGAGAGTGGCAGCGATTGAGAGTAACAGAATAGCACTGAGGAGATTCCTGAATAGTCCGTCTATTCGGATTACCCTCAGAATGTGATCGAACATTGGGATAGCAGGGATGGTAATCATCATCAGAGTGTTGAAAGTGTGGATAGGACCAATGATGGTCATCAGAATGGTAATAAGAATGAAGGAGAACATTAGGAGGAAATGACAGAGGATGTTTATGGGTATCATGACTGGAATCATAAACTGAATGATGGCACTCTTGTTAGGGCTGAAAGGAGTGACACTTGTGTGAGTTATCAGGATGTTGTGAAGGAGAGTGAGATTTGTGGGGGTACTGAAATTCTTCATGAGTGGAATAGTGGTGGTGGTGGGATTCCGGTTGAGAAGATTGTTCATGAATGTCTGAAAGGGAGGCATGATGGTGTGTTTCTGAAAGATGATAATGAGATTCTGAATTGGAGTGATGAGTTTCTGAAGGTGGATAATGATGACACCAGGACAGACTTTGGCAACCTTTTTGATGATGGTGGTGGTGCAATGGCAAATGATGGTAATGGGATTCTGCTTGGGAATGATAGTGAGTTTCCAAGAATGGATAACAAATATGTAAAGATGGATGGTATTCATAATAGTGGTGTTGCAGTTGGGATGAGGAATGAGGCTGATGAAACTCAAAGGAGAAACTGGGGTGATGTGATTTCACGTGAGAATAATGGTGGTGAGATTCCAAATGGGAATAATGAATTTCTGCATGGGAAAAATATTGATAAGGGGATAGGCATTGGTGAGCTTCATGATGGTGTGATGGTAAACTATGTTGAGCTCCTATAGGGTGTTGATGAATACTGGACTTAACATTGTGTCACTTTTGACCATGTTCTGAATTTCTTTTAGCTGGACCATTGCTGATATTTGTGTGACAGCTTATACTATGATGAAAATGCTTGGAATTCCCAAAAGCCTGGTGGTGATGATGGTGCTGTTGTTGAACATGGTGCCTGCTTGATTGTTTGCTTGAATGGAAAACCTTTCTCATATAAGAATGTTGACCAGTGCGCTTGATTGAATGAGAACGCTTGCTGCTGTGGAATGGTATACTGGATGCCACAGAGTTGACACTTTCAGGTTGGCTGGCAGAACATTTTGGTCTCGTATCCATTTTGTACTTAGAGGTTGAAGATTTCATATGTGTTGGGTTGGGGCCTTTGGTCCTGTGAGCTTCCTTTAGCCGAAGAGTCCGAAGTCTGGAGGACCTTAGTACCTGCCTGGTGATGCCACTAGGAAGGCAGAAAGCTTAATCTTTTCTTTCATAATATTACTGGCCTCCTCTTTACTTTTCTTAATTTCTTTCTCATCTAATTCCCTTTCTTCAAATGGATCTACCTGCCTGGGCAGCACCTCCATAGTCTTTGCCTTTTGAAAATGTTTAGTCTGACACTTTTTCTTTTGCAGTCTGCCTTCTTCAGACAGTTCCGGGGGTGACTTTGCCCACTTGTCAGTGTGCCTTTGGTCTTTCTCTTGGTGGAGAAGCTCTTTCTCAAGCTTGCAGTCTTGGGGACTTGGCTATCATTGTCCAGTAAGGGTACAGTATCTTCTTCAATTTTCTTATCCTCAAAGGCTCTCCTTCTCCTGGAGCTATCATTACAGGATTGAGAATGCTGTGGATGGCAACCGCCCGTTTTGGATTTAGAAGAAAATTTGGCATTTCCCAGGCAGCTTTCAGAGGATAAGAAAGAAAATGAACCAGAGGAAGAGAATGAGGAAGAAGA
Source organism: Electrophorus electricus (assembly GCF_041902795.1). Classification (NCBI taxonomy): domain Eukaryota; kingdom Metazoa; phylum Chordata; class Actinopteri; order Gymnotiformes; family Gymnotidae; genus Electrophorus; species Electrophorus electricus. The sequence goes on from NC_137504.1 coordinate 22,405,613, forward strand.
AGCTGCAGAGGATGAAGATTAGGTATTAGCATAAGAATGACTGCTGAAGAACGGACCTGATGCTTTTTCTGATGCTGCTGCAGATGGTGGTCATCAGAGTGAGGACTATGGGATTTTTTTATGGTGAACACTATGGTGGTGATCATGAACATTGCTGCCCTCTGAAGGACTGCAACTGCAAATAAGCAAAACGATCAACAATAATTATTATTAAATCAACGTTTGGCGTATAGTTGTGTTTCAAATTTGTCAGAGTAGGATTATTCAAATTCCTCCCTTGTTCAGAGACACAAAATAAGATTGTAGGTCATTACCTCTACTCTGATGTGCCTATGAAAATTTAGCCCGATTCTCACACCCTTCAGTTAAGTGTAATTCATGCAGCAGGAAAGGTTTGCAATAGTGATGAGGTAAGTAACAATCATGGTGTACTTGATGATGGGCCATTTTTTTCTCCTCACACTTGTGAACTTCAGATGAAAATGTGTTGTCCTGGTTTTTCCAACAGACAAATTGTGTCGGGCTACAGTTTAGACTGATAACACTGTATGCTCTGTCTGAACTGATGGTGCAAGGTTTTATAATTGCTGTAGGAATAACAATGTCAATTACATTAGTTTTTCATTGCATGATATGATCTTTTGATTATGAATCAGAAATGTTTACATTTTCAAATATGATTAATTAAATTTTAGACAACAGTAAAATAGTAAATCTATTACTGACAAGGGGATGAATAAATATACAGACAAAATGGAATTCATCATCTAAATCTAATGAACAAATCTAATATTGACAAAAAACTTAAAGAAACTTTTATATATATTTTATATATATATAAAAGTAAAATAAATTAATAAAATTAAATTCTATTTATAGAAAAAGCATTGATGCTATTACTGTATTGAATCATAAAATTATGTTATATTAAATAAACAGCATGACCAAACTTACCTTAAACAAAATGGTGAAAGAAGGAAAAATACATGTCCCATCTCCAAGAAAAAAAGGTATATACTTTTGTGGTATATAATTGAAGTCCTAAATACATCTAGTCCATGAAGACTTGTAATGAGCTGCCCCTAACCTAACAATGCAGCATTGTTGGGAGGATCAGGACAAATGAGAAGAAAACTGGAATTCTCAGAACATTTCACTGCACAATCCACTTCCCTCTCTTCCACAATCCCATTTCTATGCCAATCATTTTTTGGTTTGACTGCTTCAGTTGCACCCAGCATTTTTAAACTGAGTTGTTCTCTATGTGTATTATCAAAGGGGAAAAAACTAAATTAGTATTAAGCTGATCATTCCTCTGTTGGCGATTTAAGTGTAGCTGTATCTAAAACAAGGTAAATTGCAGTTTTTAATAATTGTTTTCTCATTCTCTTATCCACTCGTTACTCAGGACTTAGCACATAAATACACTATTGGTAAATGCACGTTTTATCTTACAGATGAACAATGTCTAGTTTTCCATGCTTCAAGGGTTGGCTTGCCCAATGGCAATGTGTCACTGTTCGTTATTGATCACCATACTATACCATTGCAATGGGGTTGGTGAACTACACTGGAGATGGAATCATTGGGACTCAATTTGAATTACAACAATGACAGTTAATCCTCATCAATAAATACCCATGCCAAATTTTACTCTATGGCATGCAAAATGGCATCATAAATATCAAAACATCAATACAACCTTTCCAAGAAGCCACTGAACAAGACAAGATAAATATGACACCAAGAGGCCAATACACTCTCATTAATCTTCAATGGAAAAAGATTTAATTCTTAATTTCCTCATCAGCATTATGAAAATGGGACATTATGAAACTGGATTTGATAGAATCACTAACACTTAGTATAGTTGCATGTCTATGAGCTAAGCCATGTTGATATCGGATTCTCTAGGTCTGTGTCCCTTCTAGTCCTTTCAGTATCAATGTTGCATTGTGTAATACAGACCGTACCTCCACAGTGACAGCATCACAGTGACCCTCCAGCAAATGAAATGGAAGGACACAGAGGAAGCCGCAGCATGAATTGTCTCAGTATTGCCATGCACAAGCTAACTGCATGGCCACGTTACCTTTCCTACAATCTGTAAAGCAAGCCTGTACAATCTTTGTCACATGCCATTCAACTTGACAGATTGTGATCAAACTTCATTAACGGCAAAGCTAATTTCACATGTAGCATGTTCCTTTTTTTTGGCACGTATAACATGCTTTGAATAACTTGCCGCTGCAAATTTCAATCAACATCTAATCTGAATACAATTAAAAATCTCATTTAAAATCCATTTTCCCCATACAAAATTGAAGAAACAGGCTAAAACACAATAGTTCTGAATGTGGAGAAGTAGAGAGAAACAAACATACTGTGGGAAATAATCGCATCAAACAATTTATTAAGGCCGAGTTAACATACGCTTGTCTTGCTGCATAGGACATACAAAGCTTTAGACAGAAAACTGTGGAACCTCAGTGAAGTGTCTATTAGGTATAATCAGGGCTGCTTATACAAGTAGATATTGAAGGCAAATTATTGGATATGGGCTTTTAATAAGATCATATCCAGTAAGGTAAACATGAGGGCAAAGTGAGGAAAATGGTAAACAGTATAAAGATTGCATTACAGACAGCTGCTGATTTCAAAACAGCTACTTGCTGCAACAAACTGCCCCCTCTAGAGGCAAATTACATGAAGTGCAATGGTAGCACACAGTGTGTAGATACTGAGATCTCCCAGTAAATACACTATATAAATCCGCAAGCAAACTGATGCACTATGATATGAAACTTGGGGATTGTGGATAGTGAATAACAAGCTGGTTGAGGAATTAATTCATTGCACAATGCAAACCAAGCCTCATCAGCATCTATTGGCAACGTGGATGAAATACTGGGACACCGTAATCACTAATAATGACCAGGTTTCGCTAACGTAAGAGTAATAAATTGCTACTTTTAACAATGCCTTGTTGGAGGGAGGGAGAGAAAAGAAATTCCATTAACATTGGCCCCTGAAATAGTAAAACACTATGTCCATATACAATTCCTTGTTTCGTTTTACTTGTAAAGTATAACAAAAACAATACAAAAAAGACCAAATAAAATAAGCAATCCTGCAGGCCTGGTTGATGGAAGATTAAATAACAGATGCTGTTAAAGAACAAAAATAGCCTCAAAAGAAATGACTTGTGCCATTCTGACAGAATTTTATCTTAACAGTTTGACTGATTTGTGCACAGTAATGAGTGCCCATACAGATGTAATCTGTTTAGTCTTTAAATGTGATAAACTGAACGAAGAATTCTGTTCCTTTTCATTCTGGTCTGGGGTTTTCAACTGTTCCAGTGGCATTAACTGTCTTCAAAGGCTGTCCTAAGACTTCACTCCACCACCAGCTCAAAACACTCTGCCTCTTCAAATTCAGCATTCATTTTTGCAGCCAGAATATCCAGCTCTGACAACTAAGAAAGGGGATCAAAGATTAAATCAAGTTAGGAACTATATTAAAAAAGGAAAGTATCACTTACAAAGAACTATTGAGATAAAATTTTAACTTCATATCAAATTTACTAACATTTAACGAAGCACACAACTCACCTTTATCTGTTGGACTCTCTTCCTCCGAGTGTTCTTCTTTACCAGGCACACTCCCGGGATGTTCAGGTCTGGCTCTGGGTGGTTGTACACGGTGTCCTCAGCTGCCGAAAGGTTGAACGATCCCCCGCAAAGGGAGGCGGTGCTTTGGAGGGCTCCCCTCGACACATTGGCCTTACGCATCACCTCCGGGGTCTGGAGCCTCTCAAACCCAAACAGGGTCTCACGGCGAGTGGGGGATGAGGCAGACAGGGGTTCAGGACTCTCAACGGACCGGTCCCGCATGCTTAAGCGGCTGTAGGAACGACGTACTTTGTGGGACCACACAGAATTCTGATCTGGTTCTCTATTCTTGGGAGGGGGAGAAGCAGGGGTCTGGATGGGGGAGATGATTTTGGACTTGGGCAGATGTGCATCAGCTTGGGCTGGACTTGAAATTTCAGATCTCTTCCTAGTAGCACTAGACAATATGTCCACATTTAACTTGTTGGGCACTGATGGGACCTGTGAAAATATTTTAGTGTATGAGGGAAAAGCAATTGTGTAATGAAAACTGAATACAGGAAAGAGGACAAATTCTGTTCATACTGTTACACTGACCTGCGTTTTCCTTGGAGCAATTTTCCTCACAGAGATGGAACGTTTAACAAGCAAAGCCTTAAGAAAAAGACAGAACAAGACAGATTTGACAAAGGGAAATTATCTAGTTAGTTACAACTAGAGACACAAGCTAACAAACAACCTTCCCTCAGCACACATCTCAAGCAGTAATCCACAAACATCCTCTCACCTCAGATTTAGGAGGTACATTTTCTTCATTCGCCGATAGCCTCGCAGATCTCCTTCGTGGTGGGCTTCCATCTGACTCTACGAAATCAAAGGGACAGAACATTAGCTATTAAACCTTTGTGAAATTTCACCTTGTGAAAAAACGCTAACTAACGCTAGATATCCTTGGTAATTCAGCTCGTTAGCTGGCAGAGGTTACGTTAGATTACTGAAACGAAACAACGATGTCAGATAGCGAGCTTGTTTAGTTAAGATAGCTAACTGGCCACAAATTACCTTATTTGACTCGTTTAACATTGTCGGTAATGTTATAGGGCTAGCCTGTATGCTAGAAAGTATTTAGCGTTTACTTACTTCTAATTTTGTTGTTCTTGTTCACTTGACCAGTCGACGAGAGTCGCGGTGTCCTACTGCTCATTTTGCAAAGTTGAAGTAGCTAGCCGCTAGCTAACTAGCTCAGCAGACACTAAATATTGTATAAATGTGTGCCTTCTAGGTAGCTACCCGCGGTGGACGAAATAACTTCGTACAAAATGCTTTCTAATAGTATTTATCTGGACACATTTCAGAACCCTGACAGTGTTTCAAAATTGCCCGCCTTATCGTACCAGAAATGGCGGAGCGAGAGGAGGAGCTTTTCTCGGATAAAAGTCACTGACGTTCACATACTGATGCTGTCGTCCTCAATGCAGTTTTAAATGAAAGTATAGTCTAAAAGACAACCAGTTAAATTAAATACGTCAGTTTAAAACAAAAACTAACTAGAATACACCTACTGACTATATCGGCGTCCTAATTTAGTCTCCGGTTGGCTAGAGGGCGGTATTTGTAACCTAAGCGAGCGTCCAGAAACTTTGTCAATATGAGACGTCATTATTCTGCGACTATAGCGGAAGAGACGTGGCAAAAATGTCCTTCCTGGAAAAATGCTTCCAAAAGTGAATGTGAATCAATAAACGTTTACATTTACATTGTTTAAGTTTACGTCGTTTGAGTAGTTGGAGCTAAACATTGGGCTGTACTGACTTAGCTCATTCGCAGTGAGTATCAATAATTTTGCTGTCTATCTAATTACGTTTACTACCTAGGTTAGCTAGCTAGGTAGCTGTTTAATTAACGGATCACTACCTACTAGCTGGCTCGGTCTATGACTTAAAATTGCGGGTATGATGTTACTATATTTTCTCCTCTCGCTACTTAGTTTCACCAGTAACTAACAAGGCTGCTTCGAAGCTTTCTCTTATTTATTCTTAAGTCATTGCCATTTTGGCCAACATCTTAATACGTAAAGACTTCACCTTAGTGACATGGGTGTGTTCCTGTGTAGTTTGACAGGCAGACCATGGGTCTGTGCAAGTGTCCGAAGCGGAAGGTTACGAACCTCTTCTGCTTTGAACATCGTGTAAACGTTTGTGAACATTGCTTGGTATCCAACCACAATAAGGTTTGTGATCTAATTATTTAAATCACTTGTTTACTTAGGTAAATATAAATCTTGCAGATGTTGATCTGGTTTGTTTCAGTAAATTCTAAAGCTAGATTTTCACTGATGTTATTTTGCTTGTCTCTTGTATAGTGTATTGTGCAATCCTACCTGCAATGGCTTCAGGACAGTGATTACAACCCCAACTGCAGTTTATGTAGTCAGCCTTTAAGTTCCCAGGACACTGTGAGATTGGTGTGCTATGGTGAGTCACTCTAAATAATATGCTATTTGTATTATTTTACAGTCAACTCACTATCAGACATAGACACAGGTAAGTAATGTAGTCAGTATTATTTTAAATGCCAGAGTTTAGTGTGATAAACCCACCGAAAAGTGCTAATTACAAACACAGCTGGATCTGTTAATTAAGGCCTACAGTGCAACAGTGCTGTAATGTAAGAGAGGCAAATAAGCAAGGAAATTACAAAGTATATACAAACAAATGACCTGCAAAGCTACAGTGGCCTACACTTTTTTTTGTTCTTTCCTCTTCATTAAATCTTGCCATATTCCATCTCAGATCTATTCCACTGGTCCTGTCTGAATGACTTGGCCTCACGCCAGCCCCTGTACACAGCCCCAGCGGGTTACCAGTGCCCAACATGCCAGGGCCCTGTCTTCCCTCCCCCCAATCTGGCCAGCCCCGTGGCTGACATGCTGAGATCGCAGCTGTCCTCAGTCAACTGGGCCAGAGCAGGATTGGGGCTTCCACTGGTGAGGATGAGAAAGATCAGTCCTGATACTTAAATGCGATATTGGCATATTTATTTTTAACTGACTAGGATAATAGGATAGACTATAATTTAGATATTATTGGGAGGTAGTGACAAATCAGCATGACGATTATATGGTAAAGATGGGGTAAATACAAGCCTTGAACTCAGTAGAATGTAACAGAACTTACTATTTAGGCACGTGTGTCATTTCATTTGTGTTCTATCAAGGTTGAAGACAAACTTGAGGTTGAAGAGAGCGCAACCCATGATGTTACCGATTACACAGACTGGACTTTTGACAGTGAGTCTGGCCTACTTCATAAATAAACCAGTTCTTTCTGTTCAGCTTAGCCAAGCTATTGTATCACATTGTCCTACTTGGCTCAGGTCATTTCCACTTCTTTTTCCTCTGACGTGTCTCCCCCACACAGCCTCTACCATGGAGCCATCTGTCTCGTCCTCTGCCCTCGCCTATGCTTTGGATCCAGCTATTGGTCCAACTCCTCCTCATCAGCACATGGGTCTCAGCCACAGCCCGCAAAACAACGGAGGCCTGGGGGTCCAGGAGCACTCTGTCATCAACATGATCACAGCCACAGCACCAGACACCATCACCATTAGCAAAGGTGTGACCTGATTTTGTATCACTATAAATTCAAGCCAGAAAAGCATGTTGTTGCATCTATAGGTTTTGGTTCTGAACTGCTGGCACAATACTGCAAGATTAACTGCATTCACTAAGAAATAGCATAGTAAAATCTAGGCTGCTTATTGGTACATTTGAGCAAGTGCGAACAGCATGGCTGTTCATGGTGTCTGAAATGATCCAGATCTTCCCCACCAATCGCAGCAGTTCCTGGATGTGGCTTTAAGTGCATGTTGACATAAATTGCACGTCTTTTCCCAGCATCATCACCTAGGAAGTTGTATGACACGCGTGAATCCGGGAATGCTTCGGTGACCCAGATCGACTTTGACGATGACAAGTATCGCCGGCGGCCAGCCCTCAGCTGGTTTGCGCAGATCCTGAAGTGAGTTTCCTCCACCAAGTTTAAGCTTTGTCTTGTTCTGAGGTTGGCGCCTTCTAATTACATGCTAGGTATAACCATTTTGTTCACATCCAGTTGGCCTAGTTCAGAAATGACTATGGAATAATTGTTATGCAGAAAAACTTTACAATATTATGTGCAGTGTATGACTTGTGTAGAACATCAATCTACTAGCAGTGCTGAGTCTAAAAATCATGATCTGCCTGCAAGATTGTGTAAAGCAGTAATAAATATGGAGTCTTGGAAAAAATGTAGAGTTAACCAACCACATTAAAGTGAAAGGTTAAAAAATATATATACGTATTAAAAAAAATCTCTGTATTTTCTGCTCTGAAATGCTGGGGGCGTATCTGCTGAAAGCAGACACTAATGCCCATTTGCAGAATGGGTGCGGCGGCTTTCAGGTGTCAGTTACCACTAACGGCCTGATAAATGTATGCTCCATCTAGCAGCTTTATCAGATTTGTACAGCCATAAGTGTGACTGCCACAATCCAGAATCTGATTGTGCCAGAATCCAGTTCGGAGCCAGAGGACACTGACTTATCCGAGAATCAACCTCATTCCTCTCAGTCTATAACAGAATGGTATTTGTTTCCCCCATTATTGCAACCTATTAGTAGGTATTACTGTCATAACCTAGCCAAATAGAGTTCAGCTATCAATAAATGACACAAGACAAGACATTCTCACTTTATTGTAAACTTTAATTTGTCAGTTTGATCTTTGACGATACAATCAGCTACCTTCCACACACCGCCATTTAAAATGTTGTTTCTACTCAGGGAGAAATGGCAGTATAAAATTACATGCCCTAACATAAGTTAGCTTGCTAGCTAACATTACATGAAAATGATGCTAGGCTACACCATGTGAAATCCCGTTAGTTAGATTGGGGGTTGCACCTCCAATTCACAAAATTATGTGAAGTTACTGTGGACTAATCGGTCCCATCTTTTCTTCATTGCATTGTTCATAGGAAATTTAAATAAAGAGTCCCGCAAGATGCATTTTTGGATTGAAGGTAGAGCTAGCTAGTAAACTAGATGTAGATACTAACTCATGATTAGGTGAGAGAGAGCCACTGACGCCAAAGTGCTGTGCTTTTTATAATGTTATGGAGTTATGGGTGGGGTTACGTTAAGCATGGTTCCAGTGCGTCGTCGAGCATGATTTCAGGCCTGTCCGAAAATGCTGAAAACACAAATTATGAAACACAGTTTTATGGTCCAACCCCACAAATTGTGCTTCACAATTTCATACTACTACAAAGTTCATAATCCTTTTCTGATATTTTTTTGTAATTAATTTCTAACATATATATTATGTTTACCAAACCAATCTCTAAATTTCCTTTCATGGACTTTGAGTATTTTGTATTATTATCAGATGTTTGAGAGTAAATTGTCTTTTTGTTCTTCCTGATAGGAACCGCTTGGGCACCAAGAGAAAACCCCTCACACTGAAGCAGAAGATCCTTATACTGCTACTGGTGGGAGTCATTGGCTTCTTCACTCTCATTATCATCATGGCCAAACTAGGCCGGGCCTCAGCCGACGAAGACCCCAACCTGGACCCCATGCTGAACCCCAACATCAGGGTGGGCAACATGTGAATGAGCTGCTTCTTCCTCTGGACCAGTGTGGTGCTTCGCTGCAAAATCCATCTTGGGTAGAACAAAACGGAGGCAGGAATGGCAGCTTAATTGGACTGCTCTGGAGTTCAGAGTGTTGGGACCAGCGAGTACCTGCCTCTTCTGGGGAAATGAAGGGGATCAAGAGCTTTTTCTGCCTGCGTGGGTGGGGGGGGGGCAGCCGGAGGAAATGCCTCCCCTCCACCTTTCTGACTGCTAGCAGGAGCAAAAGTCTTGTACCTGTGAGGTGACTGCTGCAATCTTCTGAGTTCTGTTGGAATTTCCACCCTAAAAAAACAAGAATGGGTGAAACTTTTATTAGACCCTCTTTAATTCTTCGTGATGCTTTCATGTGTCCTTGAACACAGTTGTCTGTTTATCCTTGGTGGGGGGCTCGTGACTTTTTTTCAAATAGCAATACAGCTAATTAACATACTGCTTTAAAAGGCATTATAATTTAGATATTTTCAGTTGAATATTCCATTCACTATGGTGTCTGTTACCAAATCTGATTTCTGCAATTCCCAGTAGCTGCAAGATTAGGGAGACAAAGGTGTGTGCATGTATAGATCAAGTTCATAAAGAATTTTGTTCTGTACATGGAAAGAATCCTTACATGACTCATTTAATTCATCTACATGTGTAATCTGAGAGTATTCCAAATTATTCATGTATTTTCAATGTTTATTTTCAGATTAGATTAACCAAAAAACTTTAATGGAAACTCTGCTTGAGCTCATAACACAAAACAGTTGGCATGTGGCTTTTGCTATTTGAGATTTGTTTATTTGGATTTTTTTTTTTAAATCTGATTGAAAACTATTGATAAAATCTCTGCTTGTTACACTACACTCCTGTTTGCACTTTGCCCACTCAGTCTAGTTTCCATATTTCTAGGTCTGCTTTTCTTTACTTTGAAAAGGTTCTAGATTTGTAAAGGCAAATACTATACAGTATGAATATTACAAAAGTCCCTGGACATCCTGTGGCAGAGAGCTGTAGTGTGTTTGTTTAGTATTCAGCTCTGAAAGATATTTGTTTTGAACTAACAGGATTTCACTGTGTTCATGTCAATCTCTATTAAATTATGAACTTTATAAAAGAATCACTGAATTTCATCAACTTTGTACTTAAATGGTATACAGGTATATGTTGAATTTGCTAGAGATGAGTCTCTTCTTTAAAAGTAGGATTACCGCAAGTAAAGTGACTATTCGGGGGGTCATTGTAACAGCTACTTTTATTGGCGGATTTTGAGAATTATTTTCCTGAATGTGTCACTGTATATTTGAATGAAAGCAAAGTTCAGGACGCTGTGAGGGCTGACAAGTTTGTCATAACCTAAAAAAATGTTTTTTACTTCTAAACCAAATGCAATGTGCCTGGATCAATTGTAGTCTACAGGTCAGCCTCGTATGACCATTCCTCGTAATCCTCGTATGATTGTTCCTCGTAATCTTTTTATGACTGTTCCTTGTAATCCTCGTAATTCAGCATCTGTAGAAGGTTTTTACTGCCAGAAATTGGTCCATGTTGCTACTGAATATTTTGCTTTAAAATCCACATTCTAATGGCAGGAAAAGAAGCAACATGACAAAGATCAACCTAAAACAGTAGGTTTTGTGAATACCATTGCAAAGGAGAACAGTGCAGCTCCAGACAAATGGGTTCAATTGTTTAACTTGAGTTAGATTCACCTTAACTGGGTAGGTCCTATCATTTCAGTGCTTACTAACAAGATCTGTGATGTTAGGCCAGTACACCAATCTGCAAAAGTAACAATTCCAGAATGAATTACTGTCTGTTTTGCCAGATTATGGAGATTCCTCTTTAAAGGCAGTCCCAACTGAACTGGCCTCGCTGTAGTGTAATAGCAAACCCTGGTAACAGCTAACAAACACCTTTAATCAGCTGTAAAAAAAAAGGCTACTAGAGCTAGAGCATGACTTTACACAAGCCCTTCAACCTAAAACAGTTTACTAAGAGTTACAAAATATTTGGTGAGGTATAAGAAAATAAAATACTTTGAAAGTACCTCTAGCAAAGCATGTGAATATTGTTGTAATAAATAGGCAAGGCACAACACAAACACATACGTGTGCAACGTTTATTTTGAGCAAATCCCAAATCGTAATCCATACTACAGTCCAAGGTTGAGTAGTCGGGAGACAAGGAAATAATCTGTAATCCAGTGGGGGTAAACGGAGAAAATCTTCTAGAACTCATCTCCTTCTCATCCTCATGATCTCATAGCAGAACCGGGAGATGAAGGAGCCCAAGTTCAGTGCTGTAAAGCCACAGAGACTTTAGGTTTGAGCATTAAGCAGCATTCACAGCAGACTAACAAATGGCTGGTGAATATTCCTGAAGTTCTTTACCACTATATACTCACTGAAAAGCACAGTATTTTGTTTATTTATTTTTATCAATTTATGGTGGATTTAACAAAGAACGTGCTGATAAGTTCAGTAACAAATTTCCACTGTCTTGGAAAATAATTCGCAAGGAAATAAAGGTACAAAAAAAATAAAGGTGAAAAACACAACGGAAAAAAAAAGAAAAAGTGAAACCAAACTCTGATGCAATAGAATAGTATTTCCTCAGATTCAGTGTGAGAAAGATGCAAGAACAAAGACTCACAGACAGACAGCAGTGCGATGTAGGCTGCTTTGTTGTCCTGTACCAGCAGCGCATACACTGAGCCCAGCACAGACCAGTAGAAGCTCACCACCTGTAGCACCTAACCATGGAGTTAAGGCAAAGATAATCGCTCATGTTTCTGAAGTGCTTTTAGGTCCAAAGAAGTGGTGGGGGTGGGGGCCCACTGTAAGAGATAGCCACATAAACCGTGGGGAGAGCTTACTCGTGTGCGTAAATCACCTATCACAGATGTCATGTTCTATGGTTAATGCATTTCTTGTCTTCTTCACATTCTTGCAGACGCATCTATGCTTCTTGTTTTCGAACCTTGTTCCTTTTGACGTATGTATAGAGAGTTGTAAAAATGCCAAGTTTATTGTTAGGGTTTTATATAGTTTTTTGCATATGGTTTATATAGTTTAAGTATATGTTCCATTTTATATTTTCTTTGAATGTCTGTGGCAATAGTTGGCAACAATTTGCAGGGAGATATATTGTAGTTCTAAGTTTGAATCAAAATTGGAATTAATTTTGGCTTCATATTTTGCATGTGTGCTATTACTGCTGGGTGGACAACATTTGTATGCCATCTGATCATTCATTATATGAATGATATAATACCAGAAACTTCACAAAAGAAATTTTAATAGATTATGTCAAAATGTTAGCTCAAGTCGTGACAGGAACCACTCTGATGTAGGTAGAACAGAAAATATACAGGCACTGGGAGTTTCTAACGGTACGAGAATAGAGCCCTAAAGACTTCAGTGGCACTTGAGCTTTGCTTGTTACATTTTTTTTTTCAAGATTTATTTAATTCAATAAATCAAACAACAATACAATAAAAAAACACCATTAATAATAAAATTCAACATTATACATAAAATTCAACATTTAAAAATCAAGGACATTTAAAATACCATGGCTCCCCGTGTACCAATTACACGGGGGGCATATACTTTAAAGGTCCGTATAAAAGTCCGTGGTAAAATGTCCCATAAAAGATTGCTCCTCGGCCTGGGCAACTGAGTAAAACAACAATAAAACTGTTAAAACGGCCTCTCTATAAGACAGAAATAAGAACAGGCCTAAGATACTGCCACCATGGTAGAAATAAAACAATGTCTAAGATAAAATGTATGCCTTAGGTTAGTTAAAACAGGGTTAAAACACAAACAATAAAAACCCACACTAAAACAATAAGTGCTAAAAGACATTGTTAGTTTTTTGTTAATTAAGTGCTTTAAAATACACAAAAAACACACACTTATTAGTTAAAAACAAGACATACAATTCTACCTAAAACAATGTTTCTATCTAACTAAGTCTACCATGGTGGTTTAAAACAATAAAACACGATGGTCCGTTGGGATCACCGGATGGAGCAGAGTCTCAGCTAAGTTAAAACCTTTTTCAACTAAAACCCTATAAAGACTCTGGGGGGCCTACAGCTCGAAGAGGCCCTTCCACCTCTCCTTCGCTGTGTGGTAGCCCCACCGGATGACATCATGCTCCATCCTGAATTTTAAATCACCACAAACCTTTTTATACAACCCCCAGGTATCCAGGCGCGTCCCTTTCTGGATGAGGCTGGTCCTCACATTCCAAAGCTGTTTCTTGGTAATGCTCACCAGCTCCCACATCCGGGACGCGAAGGATGGCCTGGTATCCTGGGGCCACCCCCATGTGACCTTATCATAGGTCAGCTGGAACTGCGGGTCTAATGTCCTGTACAGGTCGGCTACCTTACCCCAGACAGTCCGCGCATACCCACAGTCCCAAAATACATGCGGAAGAGTTTCCTCCTCGGCACAGTTGGGCCTTGGGCAGCGAGGGTGCCTGGTAAGCCCGTGCCTGTACAGGACATCCCTGACTGGCAGCTTACCATGTACACACCACCAATTCAGGTCCTGCAGCCGGTTGTCTAAACCTTTGGGCTGTACTCTGCACCATGTGTCCTCCTCCAGGCCCACAACTGCGCGAGTCCCCCGTGCCTCAAGCACAGTCTTGTACAGTAACCTGTGCTTGGCAAGGGACTCGGGCCGCAGACCCGCTGAAAGCGACTTGCTCCATCGCACCATATGGTCAAAGTGCTCCGGCAGCGTCTCAGCCTTGGGGCCGGAGTTAGACCACGTGCGAACAACCTTACGTAATGGCCAGGACAGCCACAACCGAATAAAATATTGATGGGGGTGCTCGAGGGGAGCAGCCAACCGTGCACAGAGCTGTGCGAAGAACAGGCAGTCCAACTTGAGAGGGAAGTCAGGGACATCCCTCCCACCCTTGTCCTTTCCGAGGTACATGACTTCCCTCTTAACATACTCATACCTGCCACCCCAGACGAGATTAAAAACGTCTTTTGTTAAGCCCCGCCGCATAGAGCGGGGCATAGGGTACACGTGGGCCAAGTAGAGCAGTGAGGGAAACACATCGGCCTTCAATGCTAATACCTTACCGAGGAAGGACAGGGACCTGGACTTCCACAGCCCCAACTTTTTCCGGGCAAGAGCCAAACACTCTGCCCAGTTTACCTGGGCAGGCCCTTCCGATGTGAAGTGGACCCCCAAAATCTTCAGGGGTCCATCGTTGAGGGTGAGCCCTCCGGCGACGTCCCTCCTGTGCCTCCAGCAGCCGAAGTACTTGGCAACCGACTTGCCGAGGTTTAATGCAGCACCGGAAGCTTTTCCGAATGACCGCACCATGTCCAAGGCATGCCTGAGCGACTGGTCCGAGCACATGAACAACGTAGTGTCGTCCGCGTACTGGGCCAGCTTTACCACAGCACCACCGCCCCCCGGGAGGGGGAGACCGTCTATATCCGGGTGGGCCCTTATGGCGGCCGCAAGTAGCTCTATGTAGAGCGCGTAGAGGAGGGGAGAAAGAGGACATCCCTGTCGAACTCCACTCACTTGCGGGACTAGTTCGCTGAGGTGACCGTTGATGGAGACACAGCTTCCCACCCCAGCGTACAATTTCTTGTACCACCTCAAGAAGAAGGGCCCAAACCCTAGCTTTATCAACACCCTCTCCAGGAAGCGGTGGTCCACCCGGTCAAACGCCTTCTCCTGGTCTAAGCTCACCAGCGCCAGAGGGACATTTCTGTCCTCTACCCAGGAGATGGCATCCCTGATTAAATGGAGGTTCCAGGTAGCCGATCTCCCTGGGACCCCACAGGTCTGGTTGCCATGAACCAAGAATGACATGGCTCTTTTCAGACGTTCGGTCAGGGCCTTTGCGAAGATTTTTACGTCAACGCAAAGCATGGTCAGGGGCCTCCAGTTGGCGAGATCCGTCAGATCGCCCTTCTTGTATAACAAGGAGAGCGCCCCTGACCGCATGCTCTCAGTGAGCAAACCCTGCCGGTGCACAACCTCGGCTACCTCCACGATCTCCAGAATGTAGAGTAAAACTCCACTGGTAGTCCGTCCAGGCCAGGGACCTTACGCCGGTTCATCTTGCCAAGTACCCCCATCAACTCTGCCAGAGTAAAGGGGGCCTCTAAGCTGTCCCGGGCAGTGCTCGGAAGGCTAACCTTAAGATAAGACAGGAACTGCTCCCCTACTTCAAAGTCTGTAGTTCTTTTATTAAAAAGATTACAATAAAAATTTTGTGCAACCTCCATCATCCGGGCCGGATCCGAGCAGGTGTGGCCTTCCGAGGCTTTGAGCGATGTAAAAGAATCGCTCCTCACGAGCCTGCCGGACCCTCTGAGAAAAAGATGCAGTGCAGCACTCGTCCTCCTCCACTAGCTGCAACCTGGCATTAAACAGGAGGGCTGCCGCCGACCTCTTGTGCAGAACCCTGAGTTCATCTTTAAGGGCCTGCACTCTAGCGAGGTCCAGCTCCCCTCCGTTATTCCAATCAGCGTATTCTTGTTTAAGCTGCCTCTCCACATCCCGGACTCGACCCAGCCTTTCGGCCTTGCGCCGGCGGCAATAGTGGGTAGTCAAAGCACGGGTCCACTCTTTCATGTGCTCCCACCATGCCGCAGGAGAGGCATAACCATCTTTACAGCCTCGCCAGGCTGCAAAGTGGTCTCTAATCAGAGATTGGAACTCTGCTTCCTCCAAGACCTGCACGTTAAGCTTCCAATAACCCCTGCCCACTGCAGGCGCATTAATGGAAGCACTGGCCTCTACCACCAAGTGGTCAGAGAACCAGTGTGGGGTCAAGGAGGCTTTCTTAAAAGTCACGGAGGGTGATGCCAAGATATAATCTAGGCGGCTTGATGCCCCTCGACTGTTATGCCAGGTATGGCCCGGATCTCTGGGGTAGCATACCTTAAAACCGTCAGACAGGTTGAAATCGTGACGCAGCTTTCGGAAATGTTTCGAGCTGACATCCGCACGCCCTTCCAAGAAAACATTAAAATCACCCGCCAGAAAAAGGTGTCGATTAGTGACACAGGACGGGACCAATGCATCAAAAAAAGCAATTCGGGACGAGGCCTCTACCGGAGCATAGGCACAAAGTACCCGTAGGTGTTGGCCTCTCCAGGTGACATCCACCCCCATCGCCCTTCCTGGGATGATGATGAAGGAGCTTGCCTTCTCGAAGGTACGATCCCCTAACAGGATCCCCACCCCCGAAGAGTGGACGCCACCCACGCTCCAGTAGGCTTTACCTTCATTCCATTGTTGGGAGAACAAAGCCTCGTCCCTCTGGTCCCTCGGGTGAAATTCTTGCAAACAATAGATTGTTGAAGGGGTCGATGCCAAGTCCTGGAATACAGCTGCCCTTTTTCTCGCATTCTGCAGCCCTCTGACGTTTGAAGTTAAAATACTAAAATCTGCCATAGTATAAGAAAGAGAAAAGAGAAGGCACGTTAAAACAGTAAAACATTCTAAAAATCAACTAAAAGGGAAGGAGCCCCCCCCTCCACATTGTCCACAGTGTCTTCTAAAAATGGAGTCTCATTAGGTGACCCCTCCCTGCCCCCATATGTTGTCGGTGGTGGAGGCGTATCCTCCTCCACCAGTCTACTAAAATCCTCTGCCTTGGGGGCCAGGGAGGAGTTTGGAGCCTGGGGGGGCTCCTCAACAGGCGCCGCCGTTAAGGGGGAGCCTGCCTTCATCCTCTTGTCCTGGTCCCGCAAGGCCCTCTCCCTCTTACACTTGGCCTTGCCTGAGGACGCAGGGGGTGCCTCCGACGGCCGAGGGGCTTGGCCCGGGACCGGGTTCCCTTCCCCCGCTGGTGACGATGTCATAAGGGCAGGGGGGGGGGGGGGCAAGGTCCTCTTCTCCTTGTCCCGGGGGGGCAGTTTCATTGTCTGTTGTCAGTCCTTCCCCCCCGGGGTTCCTGGCCTTGAAGGCCACACTCCCGCCCCCTGCCAACACAGTGGCATAAGACTTGACTTGTCCGGGGCAGGAGTGCGCCATATGTCCCTCCCCCCCCCGCAAGCCTTACACCGGCGGGGGTTCTTACAGTCTTTAGTCTGGTGTCCCGGCCCCAGGCAATTGCGGCAGATGTAGTCCTGACACCCCTCGGCCAAGTGTCCGTAGTGCTGGCACCCCCTGCAGAAGGCAGGCTGCCCCCTAAAAAACAAGTACCCCCTATTCCCCGCATACGTAAAATATGCGGGGGGGGGTACGTCTCCTGTCCCTCGTAGTCCTTTCGGAACCTCATAAAGAACTGGCGGCGCCCGTTCCATATCCCCAGCTCATCCCGCACCATCCGTTCACTTGGGAGGACCTCCCCATACATGGCCAAGAATCTACGGACCTCGGCCGCCGAAACGTGAGGGTTGAAAAAGTGGATGGTGACCATCCGTCGGTCACCGTCCCATAAGGGCTCAAGAACGTACTGCCTCACCAGCGGATGGCCACCCATCCTATCCCCCAGCTCCAGGACCTCCCTGTAGACGGCATCACTCGCAAACGTAACATCACAATACTTGAGCGCACCATTGCGCTGAGCGCAAATGAGCGCCCCGGGGTGGAGCCCGAAGCAGCCGAACAGGACCTCCCGTATGAAGGGGACCCGCTCAGTAAAGCAGGTCCCGTCCTGCGGGTCCCTCCAGCGGAACCGGGCCACATTGAGCAGGCCTCCGCCTGCCCTCAGGCCCAGTCCCGCCAGGGAGGCCCTGCTGGCTGTCGGGGTCTCGGCCGGGGCCTCTGCTGCCTGCGCCGTGCTGCGAGGAGCCGCCCCATTATCCGCCGGGGCCATCTCTGGCCGGTCCTGGAGCCGGAGCTGCAGCTGGTCCCCCACGCCAGCAGCCTCTTCCGTCCTGGGAGGTCCTCCCTCTGCTGGCCGGATTGAGTACAACGTCCTCTTGTCGGGATGAGCTGGGGCTTAAAATAAAATTAAAAAACTAAAAAACACCCTAAAAACACTAAAAAACAAATAAAACACTAAAAGAGCCCAAGGGTTCACATGCGGTGCCGGAGGACAAGCCTCCAGACACTGCACCTACGGATCCCCCCTGGACTCGCTAAGACTATAAAAAAGCGCAAGCGCAGTGGCGTCCTCTTCAAGTTGTAAAATCCGTTCATAAAATCCAATAAAACTGATAAGAACAGATACTACACTTGATCTTAGCCAAAAGGCCGAGAAGCTTGTTACATATAACCTAATTAGCTGTTTGGGAAATAGGGCCAAACAGATCCTGAGATTGCCTATCAGGAGAACGTATGGTGCAGGATGTTAGAAAATTGCATTCTGGCTGTAATTTTGTTACTTGAAAACCTATTATTTGTTGCAGTGCCAAACCAAAATGAGCTAGACTGACTATAGTAAAATATTGTCAAGTCCAACATACCAATATGAAATGTATGTGGGTTCTCCAGGGGGGGAATTCATGAATGAAGAAGTCCATAATGGCGTCAGAGACGAGCAGAGCCAGCTGGAGCACACATACCAGGAGAGAGAACACGGTATAGCGCACTCTCTGTGGCACAGAAAATACCTGCAGCCACACCATTAACGCCGACATCCTCACCTGTTTGTGTTTTCAGGTAGGTGTGTGTGTGTGTGTGTGTGTGTGTGTGTGTGTGTGTGTGCGTGCGAGAGAGAGAGAGAGAGAGAGAGAGAGAGAGAGAGAGAGAGAGAGAGAGAGAGAGAGAGAGAGAATCATCAACTCTGTCCGTGCTATTTAGCTCAGTCCAGTTACGTTTGTTTGTACTGTGCTTTTTACAACAAACAATCGCAAAGCACTCAAAAGTAGTGAGAGCCTACAGTGCTGTGTAATTCAAGCTTACTACCAATAAACACATTTTTAGCATCATTAAAATACTTTACAAAACGATTTATCGAGCGACATTGTTACCTGTCACCTCACTCATTTCTGCAGTGCTTCGGCGCATTAGCTATATTCTATTCTATAAAAGAATAGAGTATATCTAAATTATACCAGAAATCTGTCATTTTCAGATTACGACTAGCTAGCTAGTAGTTAGTTACACAACTTGGTAATACGTTACACATGTTATTTATCTATGCTGTTTTACAGAATCGTTTTTGTAAACACGTGATTGTGTGTTTTAACGATTTTATTTGAAGCAGGTAGCGATTATAATTTGGTCATGTATTTACAAAAGGTTTCTAAGAAGAGTAAATTCAATGCATAGTGCCTTCCGCAAAGCCAAGGACCGTTTTAAAATGGAGAGGATTAGAACTAGTAATGCAAATTTACCCTAAATTACCCTCGTAGCTCCAGTACAAAATTAATAAGAAAAACGGCTCTCACCATGTTCGGCCTACTGCGATTGTTTTCCGCATTAAAACAATTTGTCGTTTAAAAGCTGATGGTGACAAATGAACAAAACAAGAAAGAACAAAACAACAACAAAAAACAACTTTCCACGCTACATCTTGGAAAAAACACGTAAATCGCTACACTATGCAAAGAGCAAGTTAGCTTTCGAGTTTCTAAACGCTATCAAGCAATCATGTATTTGTTTGACCACTGGGTTGCTACACTAACTATAGCAGGTCCGCGTAACAATCACCTCTGTTTTACTGATCCGTTCCAAGCTCTATTCAGACCAATTTACTCCAGAGGGAGGTAAATGTTCACATTGATTTAAAAAAATTGTAAACATTATATCTGGTGATAACTTTGTGCTGTAGCTCTCCATACTTTTGTCAAATGCTGGGGATTTTCCTGAAGCGTCACTTTGAGATGCACAGGCATACCGCAAGAGAGAGTGGATTGATACACTGGTTTGGTGTTTAGCTGTAAATAAGACTAGCACCACAACAGATCAGCCAGAATAGGTTTACTATAGTCTCTTGGTACTGAAGGTCAATATTCAGGCATAGTGGGAAATCCAAAATAGGATACCTGGTTAAAGCAGCATGAATAAACAAGAGAATATTGGGGGGGGGGGGGGGTCTATGTTGATTTTGCGACACTACCATTTGTCGTTTCATATGCTGTTACTACTACTACTACTACTACTACTACTACTACTACTGTCATTTTGGAAGTGAAGTTGTTGCTAGGAGCGCAAGGTCTGGGGATATATGCAAGTTTACTGCCAGTAACTCCTTCCTAAAGCTCACCAGCTGCAGCACGAGGAGTGCAACTAAGTCTAAAAGAAATGTTGCCTTCTGGGATTGCCCCGGCTGCATTGTCAAAACATCTGAGATGTGAATCACAGATTACCAGAAGAAACGAAGAAAAAAAATGGAGAGAAACAAGCACTGCAACATGTGAATAAAGAAAATTATTCTAAATGTATTATGCTAAATTCAGTAAACAAGAACAATACTAATTTACTTTTGCCATAGCTGTGCCTCATTCCTCTTTCCCGTTCAATAACAGACATCAACTGCAAGGAGCATGAAAGAACAAACCTTGAGAGGAACCAAGACTCAAAAGGGGGGGGCTCATCCTCCTCTGGCCGAACAATGGACACCACAATAGCAACAATTTGTGGAAAAATAAATAATAAAATGTAAAAAAAAAAAAGCAAAAAAAAAAAAAAAAAGCAATGAATGTTTATTCCAGTTATGTAGATCCCTTAGTCTGGGTTCAATGAGTGCATGTGTGTTCAAAGCCCATCTTGCACAAGAATGGTGGGATGAGCCACAGCACCTGAGACAGGTTGACGTTCAGTAACAAGATGACATCAGGAGTAAGTGTACCTTTGCAGAAAGAGAGTATAACGTGGGAGAGGTCGAGGGTGAACACACATGGAAAGTACCAGCACCTTGGACTTGAGAACAAGCAGAATCCAAAACCGAGGAAGACACAGTGAAAACGATAAACAGGACAAAGTAAATAAATGATTAATTTAATAACAGAAACTCCAGGAACAAACAAATAGGATAAGGGGCCAGTTCAGTGTGAGGGTGAGCACTGAACTTATAAAAGGGATTAAATATTAAGGGGGAACCTACGGGAAAACAATGAAGCATAAAACTCAGACAAACAGGGTAAAAAGCAAGGAAGGGGAGTACAGAGAACTGGGTTACTCAACTAGGTAAACAATGACCAAGACTAAGTTACAGGTAACAGATATACGAGGACAACCAAACACTGGTATGAATTAAGTAAGGGGAAAGAAACCTAAAGGGAGCAAAGCAACGAGTACACAGAGATAACATACAGTGGGCAGGAGAACAGAATCAACTTAACAAACGTGAACCGGGAAGGCAATACCAACAAAGAAGGCAACATACACTAGAATACCAAGAGAACGCATGTAGGAACCTAACAGGAGAATGACAATAGTAAATGGAAAGAGTAACATAACTTGGAACACAGAGTATGAGTACAGTGTAACCATAAGCAAGGCAGAGTCAGAACATCTAAGATACGTAGAAATGGAATTAGAAATGACCAACAAACCTAAGATGCAGTGACACGGTTTGAATATACAAAGCTAACGAGACTATAAACAAGGGGCAGGCGAAAGTAATGACAGGCGTTGAAAACGAACGAAGGGGTGCAGGAAACAAAACTAAGGACTGGAACACACGGAAGAGATCATGAAGCCAGAGAAACAGGAGAAGCTCCGGTCTGCAAACATGACAGAGAGAATAAATTATTAGGCATGTCCAAGTATAAAGGTGTGTAAATTAGGGAACTACAATGTGAAGACATTTAGCTATGGCAGCACAATTAAGTGGATAGAGCCAGAATGAAACACAGGCATGAGGGCTCCCTGGAACATCAGCACTCCACCGCTCTCAGTCAGCAGTCAATTTGAGTGACAAATATACATGAAGTAACATCACAACTTCCCAGTTTACCATAATTGTCAATGCACGTGAACCCCCCAATCTACACCTTTACATAAGATGGGAAGTATTTAAGCATTAGTGGTACAGCCAGATAGTAAGGCATTACAGTTGTCTAGTCTGGAAGTGATAATTGCATGGACTAGCCTTGCTGCATCATGTGAAGATAGTATATTCCTAATCAGCGCATAATAATTTTTGACCATGACTGAATTAAGTTGCCTGTAATCCTCGTAGAATCTCCACTGGCCCCCTTTCTTCTTAATTGGACCACCAGGGAGGGGGTGCAACTCTCTTTGATGATGCCATCTGCCAACAGACAAACCACCTGACACTCGATTTCAGCTTGTTTCCTCGGAGACATGCCACATGCACACTGTTTAATGAGGATATGATTGCTAGTCCCAATGAGGTGCTTGATCAGCTTGCATATTCCAGTATTTCTATTGGCTACATTAAAAACCCCTGAAAATTCTTGTATGAGTGTAGTTAGCTGCGCTTGCTACTGTGTTGTGATGGCAGACTCATCCACTGTGACAGGTAGGGCATAAGAGTGTGAAGCCACCATAGCAATATCAGCTGGCCGAGGAAGTGGAGCAAGGTCAGTTTCTCCAAGGTGATCAAGCTGTCATTACGTCTCTCGTAATAGGGTTCAAAACACGGGCCACTGCGACACCATTCCTGACACTCTTCACTGCATGTGATCGTCAAAATTCAATGAGGTCAGATTAATGTGTGCTGGGAGGGTACACATTAACTGGCACTAGTATCTCACTAAGAAGGGAATAGACAAACATTACAGCACTCAGGTACCAATTTCACACGTAGGTGTCCCCCAACTGTAGAACAACCACTTCCATAGTATGATTTTTCACTAGACCAAGGAGGACAGCCTGAGTGGTTTTCCTAAGGACATGGAACTACCACATGAATGACCCCAACCTAAAAGCCAGAGTCATAGTGCCCAATGTATCTAGCAATTGCCCATTTACAGCATGTGAGCTCATATAGAAAGGAAACTTTTCCTCCCTTTGTGCAACTACACCATACTCTGGGAATGCTTCCTAGACCAGCCTGCTAACATCAGCAGCATATACTTCCAGGCTCTCGTGGGGTGCACGCAGACGGGCAGCAAGGCTGGTTTTAAAGTGGTCCATAAACTGTTTCTCTCCAAAAGCCTCATTAAGCCGTTCCCTGACTGCCGCATAGTCTGACTGCACAGGTGCTGGAAGACTGTCCCATAACAGAAATGCAGCTCTGCTCAAATGAGTAGGTAGAATTCTCACCAGCTCATAGTCATACTCGCTCCCGTCGCTAGTGAGTGTCATGACCGCAACTTCAGGCTGCCTTACCCAGCTCATAAAATTTGGCTCCTGTCTCCAGTGAAGGGGGCAGGCAAATCAACTCTCAATCCACCAATCTTTGGCTCTCTCTGAGCTATACTTGCACCAATGTAACCAAGCTTCACAAGGGTTCTCCTAATAACCTTGATATTTCACAAAACACGTCTGCATAAAAATGTTACATTGTCAATTATCATTGATAACTGAATTTCCCTCACTTTGTTGAATTAAAAAAAAAAATGAAGTAACACACAAATGTTTCAAAACAGTGTTTACTCCTCCAGTCGATACAATTCATATATGGAACCTAAGATGCAAGAACGGCCCATCTTGAAATTGCTGTTTCTCTGCTGGCACGAGAACAAACGTATTTACCTATTTGTTTGTTACCTATCTTTCCCCATTCAGCCTACAGCGCCACTTACATTGCAGTTCTCCGGCATATTTCTGTTCTGAGTGCTTTAGAATGAGGCACAGTACATAACAGCCAATCAGAACAGAGCTCCTTAACTTCTATCTGTCTCAAAAGGTGCAAAACAGAAAGAGCCTATTTGATTCTCAGGGGTAAAGAGACAATGGAAAATGACATTAGCTTCTCCACCACTGAAGTGGAACAATTGTCATTTGCCAGGACATCTAGTCAGTCTGTTAAAATCATATGGTTGTAAACGGGCGTGTAAAATACGGAATAAATGTATTATATGGCACCTTTAAGAGGAGACGTTTCTTTCACTTAATTATATGTTACTTATTTTCTAATGTTTTTTTCACTGTTAGTTTTATCTGGGTACTCTTAATAAGTTACTGAGTACTTAACTTGACCGAAAACAGATTTACGTGGTGTCTCCACCACTTACATGCAAAATAGCCATTGAATTGTGTTGTGCTTTGTATTAGATGTATGGCTGCTGTATCTGCACAACAACATAAATCCGAAAAATATCCTACCGATTTTGTTTTGTTTTATTTTTACCGCAGAAACGTGTATTGGGGTATTAATTGGTATTGATTTCATTGATACTATTCTTTATCACGCGAAATTTCGTCTTTATGCGTAGGATGTACACAATATATATAACAGATTCATGTGGTACAACGGCGTTCAATAGTTACACAGAGATGTTAATAAATTTCAACGTTTTCTGTCCAATGAATAAGCTTTCAAACATTTTCCCAGCCCTCCCCTTTTCGTACGCCCCTCGGCATATTTTCTATTCTTAAATTACTGTAGCAGCAAGTAAAAGTGTCAATTTCACCATGATTCGGACTAAGGTAAAGGACTAATATGCGAGAAAGCGACCTTAGCCGCGCTATTCTTATATGAAAACGATACATTATCCTACTGTGACCTAACTTCGTTAACCTACCATTCTCCAACTACTTGAAATGAGGTAAGAGCACAATATTTTTGGGTCCCTAACGCTAGTTCACCAGCGACAAATCACTGATCTTCTCTAAACATGTATCTCCCCTAAAAGCACTTCAGTCTATATATATCATCTTTAATTTGTTTTAGTTGAGCTATTCATTTCCATGCACCTCTTAACTGAAACATTGTGTTGCAATGCGTATAGCCTACAATAGTTGGTTCAAATGTATAGTTTTGCAAACCGAGGGGGAAAACATCGTTTCATTGGCTTCGATAGGTACCATGCCGTTTGTGGAATTCATTGCAGGATGGATTTCAGGTGGGTTTACAATTCGCCTGTTACTTCCACATAGCAGATGAGGGCCTTCGTGTAGGATTATTGTTGGCAAGTAAT
Organism: Electrophorus electricus; assembly: GCF_041902795.1. Lineage (NCBI taxonomy): Eukaryota > Metazoa > Chordata > Actinopteri > Gymnotiformes > Gymnotidae > Electrophorus > Electrophorus electricus. The sequence continues at coordinate 22,430,827 of NC_137504.1, forward strand.
CTGCCTGTTGTCTGTCAGAAAGCACTGAATTAGTTTGTGTCTCAGGCGCAGTAGGGCTGGCTGTAGGACATCCCATGGACACTGTGAAGGTGGAGTTTAAAAAAAAATAAATAAATAATAAAAAAATAAAAAATAAAAATATATATATATATATATATATATATATATATATATATATATATATATATATATATATATATATATATATTTTTTTTTTTTTTTTTTTTTTTTTTTTTTTACACATTAAGGTGCCTTATTTGTGCTCATCAACATTTAGCCTAACTATATACATTATATGTAGGTGCGCCTCCAAACCCAATCCACCTACAAAGGGATATTTGACTGTGTGGTACGGACGTACAAACATGAAGGGGTGAGTATCAAAATCACTGGAATTTGGACTTTTTGTATGGACTCGGCACATTTGGTTGAATGTACACACTGTGCCTTTACAGTCCTAAAGTGCTAACCTTGTGCTTTGCTTTGTTATAAAGCTGAAGGATGTACATTTGCGCCCTTTATTATCAGAGCTCTAGAAACAGCACTTGGTGGCCGGCAACCCGACGACCCTAAAGTTTGATCACTTTTTTTCACATCGTCAGCCATGACTGAGCAGGATGCTACACTGATCCTTGTGGGGCTTCTCAAGGAATTGTCTCCAATTATTAAATATGCCATGATGACAGTGGCTTCAAATATCACAGAATATTTGCCTTCATTGATCTGTTACACATTATACACATCAAAGGCCAAATATTTTACCACAGCATTTATACTGTGTAAACTTCTAGTGAATTCCAGAAGATGACTGAACATTAATTACGCCTGTGTAAAGAAATCTCCCTGCGTTGCTCGTGGCAGGCTGAATTACAGCATAACGATCTGTTACAACCCAAGTTGCATAAAAGTTAATCAGTGACTTGATGATGATGAACCTGTCTTCATTCTGGCCTGTTTATCTTTGCATGCTTAGTTCCATGGTTTCTACAAGGGTATGGCCTTCCCTGTCCTCACTATCGCCATAAGCAACGCGCTGGCCTTTGGTTCTTATAGCAATGCCTTGGATTACCTCACCCAATCACAACGCAGGGAACGCATCCAAGGCAACAAGGCACCAATATTGACCATCTACATAGCTGGATGCTTCTCTGGATTGACTCAGGTGTTTGTCACGTTATTAAATCCTGTTACAAAGGTGTTACACATGTCCTGTGCACTACTAAACTTTGTTCTTTTTAAAAAATGCATTTACATTAAAAATGTCTTTGTAAAGGTACTGAATTTCTGACTGCTTTAGTGGACCGTGCAATTTATGTGGCATTTCTCATGCCTAAGACAAATTACTTGTGAGATGAATGAAGTAATTATATTTTACATTTTAGGATAAAACATTCAATAAATTAAATGTAATTATATTTAATTAAAAATGAAACTCTCCTGCCACACACTCATCTGCAACCAGGTGCTGGTCGCAGCGCCTGTTGACCTGGTGAAGGTGCGTCTTCAGAACCTAACCGAAAGCCGCCCGGAGCGGGCCATGGCTAAGTACCGTGGCCCTATGCACTGCTTGGCTGTCATCTTCAGAGAGGATGGGGTCAGGGGCCTGTTCAGGGGAGCAGGGGCTCTCATCCTGCGTGACGTCCCCTGCTTTGGCCTTTACTTCCTGCCCTACGAGATCACCTGCAGGCTGCTGACCGAGGAAGGAACGCAACCCAGTGAGTGTGCAGAGGCAGGGGGGGAAATGACAGAAGCATCCTCTGTTTGTCACTGTTTAGCTGCTGGTGTAACGTCTACATATAATCGGACTGGTTTAATTATGCTGTGCCAAGTGCCACTTCGGAGGCAGTGTTCCTTCGTGGCTGAAGGTGTTGTGGTGGTGGTCACCTGTGGTCACGTGTGTTCATGCCAGGTACCCCTACCGTGTTAATGGCCGGAGGAATCGCCGGTGTGATCACATGGGGTTGTGCCACGCCTATGGACGTAATAAAGGCTCGGCTCCAAATGTCCGGGGCTGGCGGCCGAACATACATGGGGGTCATGCACTGCATCACCACCAGTGTGCGGGAAGAGGGTGTGCGGGTGTTCTTCAAGGGGCTCCTCCTGAACAGCCTGCGAGCTTTCCCTGTCAACGCCATCACCTTCCTCGTCTATGAGATACTGATGAAGTGCATGACTGCGCCACCTACAGGGGGTGAGATCTGATCCCGAGGGTGTGTGCATGCCCAGGAGGCATCTACTCATACTGCCAACGTAGTAACCTCATGATGGTTGATTAACTGTTCTGTCGGAGCGTGGTAGTAAAGCTGAATGTTTGGCTTCTGCCTTATATATAATATATATAAATAAATTATATATGTATATAAATAAATATAAATATATATAAATATAAATAAATATATATAAATATAAAATATAAATATATATAACTAAATATTATTTATATACATATATTATATATATAAATAAATTATATATGTATATAAATAAATATAAATATATATAAATATAAATAAATATATATAAATATAAAATATAAATATATATAACTAAATATTATTTATATACATATATTATATATATAAATAAATTATATATGTATATAAATAAATATAAATATATATAAATATAAATAAATATATATATATAAATATATATAACTAAATATTATTTATATACATATATATATAAATACATTATATATATATATATAAATACATTATATATATATATATATAAATACATTATATATATATATATATATAAATACATTATATATATATATATATATATATAAATACATTATATATATATATATATAAATACATTATATATATATAAATACATTATATATATATATATATATATATAAAAATACATTATATATATATATATATAAATACATTATATATATATATATAAATACATTATATATATATATATATATATAAATACATTATATATATATATATATACATTATATATATATATATATATATACATTATATATATATATATATACATTATATATATATATATATATATACATTATATATATATATATATATATACATTATATATATATATATATATATATACATTATATATATATATATATATATATAAATACATTATATATATATATATAAATACATTATATATATATATATATAAATACATTATATATATATATATATAAATACATTATATATATATATATATAAATACATTATATATATATATATATAAATACATTATATATATATATATAAATACATTATATATATATATTATATATATATATATATATATATATATATATATTATAATTAATAGTATACTTGATGAAACATATAATCATCACAACAGTGTTAAGCTAGTTTATAATAATCATATAAAGGCATTACATGCAAAATTAGAATTTTTTATGCTGCCAAGCATTGAACCTGTGTAGTCACCTATAAAGAATCACATTTTTTTTGGTTATCTTGCAGATATAGCCATTAGAGGTGTTCTAATGAAATGAAAGTCACATAGCTGATGGGACATAGCATCTTTATTTCATCCATTCGCCAAGGAAACAGACATTAACACAGTGAGCCAGATTTACCAATGCAACAAGAACATGTTAAAATGACATCTTAACATACATAACCAATAATCAAATCCCTGGTTATGCTACTTTTTCCATAAACCATTTAATTTGTAATTCTGGTGCATGCTAACAATTTTGTCACTAAAGATTTGTGTATAGTATCTGCAACTAAATTACTCATTCCTGTCTGTTACTCCACAAAGTCAGGTGATTATAAAACTTCTGAATTTACAGAGCTGTTCTTACCCATTCATAACACCACCATAATTGAGCGATTGTAATCCTGTTTAATCAAATGTCTGCAGTTTTCAGTGACTGAGAAGCTGTGTGCATCCTGAAACTATAAATTTGTTGATCAGAGAGATCAGTGCTTTCAGCATTTTAAGCAGCTAAAACCACACCTGTTCTTTAACTGTGAACAGAAAACATGAAAACAGAAGGATGTCCAAGAAGGTAAATACAAATCAGACTAATCAGGAAACGCACAAGAATTATGTATCTCTAGTCAATTACTATTAAGTATCTCTAGTCAATTCTATTAAAGTTATTTTGGGAGTTCAGCAGTGGAACAGAAATAATATAAAAGAGTAAACCAGGGTGAGGTTAGTAAATATCTCAAATAATGTAGGGGTTATGTTTGAGGCCATTTACTTCACATTAATAATTGAACAATGTAATATTTAAGCAATGATTTTGGGGAAAATATCGCAACATCTTTTATGACAGAAAATGTATTGTATCAGCATAAAAAGGTTCCATGTTTCATATTTAATGTCATTTTTATGCATCTGAGTGTCAAATTTGTTCACTTGTAATTGGAGACAACTCCATTAAACTACCAGCAAGCTCTATAGCTACTTCTCTGGTTTAAAACTTAAGCAAATTTTGCTAAAATAAATTAACTGTCTAGCAGTTAATTGAAAGAGCCCAGTGAAGACAATGATACAAAAGGAATTTACATCCATTTCTTTAATGGATTAAATCTCTTTAATGGATGATCTCATATCTCACATTGCTAATGCCAAATCACTCCATGTGTAGGTGGGTGTGAGACAAAAAGATAATGTATTAGTCAGAAAGTTTGTGCCCTCACTTCTGGTACTGTAGTCACTGTGTGTGCGCGCGAGATCAGATGCATACGCCTCGGGGTTACTGCAGCAGCACAGTCCAGTCAGCCCCTGCGTTGACTCCAGGCTTGCGCAGAATTAACACTGATGCAGCAGAATCAAACTCAAACTCCACAGCAGACTCCTTTCCATCTACATTTCAATAATAATGTATCATATTTTTATTAACTGGGAAATTGTGTGACAAACTATTAAATGCATTGCACTACACACATGAAACAAACTGTACAATGAAAAGGTGTCAACAACTTTCTTCTGTGTACATTTTTTAAAGAGAAAGGCTAGGGTTGGTATATCAGACTTTCACTACATGTTCATCATGGCTATGAACGTAGCTATAATGCTAAATTATATTATTGTGTTCTCTTTTCCCTTATTATTTCAGACCACAACACGACTCACTTGTCACTACCTTGAAAATCATATGGTGATTCAAGCCTAGTAAATTTCCAAGTTTACCATGCGAAAATCTGCCTTAGTTACTGGCAGTGGATTACTTATATTATTACACGTGCATTATTAGCATATTATCAATATTTCAATTATCACCGTTACCAATATGTCAACACTCCTAGTCCAGGCCACACGCGTGTGTATGAGAATTAAAGATAGACTAAGAAGTCACTGACCTGCAGTCGTCAGAGAAACAGAAGCAGGGCGAGGGGCTCCCAGAATGAACACCTTCTCTATCCATGCTGCGGTTGTGAACTTTGAGTCTGGGGCAAGATTACTGAGGGGGGGGGGGGGGGGATGTACCGTATGATGAGAAAATGGCCTAAAGCAAAACTGGATGCTGACTAGATCACAATACAAAAATCATGTCATTCAGATGTTGGATCGGGCACTTCAATGACAAATTTAAAAGACTCCCAGAGACTTCACACTGAGAAAAGCCAAATGACAAATGCTTGTACTTTGAAGGTTTTTCTCATTTAACGCCCTAAACCCCCACCCCCGCATATGTCCATTCAATTTTTAGACATATTCAGTTATTTTAGACAATTCAATTATTCTTGCATATAAAAAATTCCATTTAGATAGTGAACTCTAAAATGAATCTCATCAGTTTTTCTGCACGTGAGCCAATTTGATTTTTAATAAATCCTCCTATAATATACACCAGAGAGATCCACTGCCTGAAAAGTGCTGGACATGAGCATTGTTTGTTTGTGTGAGTGTGTATGAGTGCGTGTGTGTAGCAACAAGACAGCGCCCCACACCTGGAAGTAAGTGCATTATCAGAAAAGTGCAGCCGCCTACAGATGAACTGCTTCTCTTTGTGATAGTTGAAGGTGTGGAAGTCATCGATGTAGAGCTCTCCTTCAGCTGTCCCCTGGCAGGACAACAATGTTAGACACTTTTACAGAATAAATATGATTCAGGCATGTGAGGTCTGGCAGGTAAGGTATAAGCAGTTAAGACCAACAATGCAAAACCAGACCCCCAACTCCATGTTAAGTTAAGGTAGCCTTAGGGGGAACTCAGTGTTCTCTTAAACATACAGTCCCTAGCAAGAGTATTTTTTCACCTAACGTGTTTATTGACATGTTATTAACATGTTTGCATTTAGTAGTGATTTTTGTTCTGCAGGGAGTTCTGGTTGGTTAGATGATTGAAGAATAATTTTTAGAATAGTACTGCTGAAAGGTGACGCTTCTCCTCAGCAGGTCATCCTGCACTACAGTACTGAGCACCATCCTTCCGTCATTTTAACAAAACGCCCAACGGCCAGGTGCTGCCACTGCCAAACGTCACTGTTAGGATGGTGAGGCTTAGAAACTTTTGTTTAAAATAGTAGACTAGGACATGGCTTTGTTTTGGTTATAAACGGTGCAGTCGTTCAACCCAGAGTGAAAACGGTCGTACCGGTGGTGTCCCCTGCAGTAGGTTTACCTCAGGGCTAAGGGCTACGTAGAGGGTGTAGGGGTCATTCTCCATACAGGTGGAGGATCTCCTCACGCGGCCTTTCCTACTGATGATGGAGCCGCCGCGCTGGAACACTGGAATCTACCATGAGAATCAGGAGTGAAAGAGTTACAGGGTAGTTTAGACACACAGACAGATAGACAGAAACACTCCTGAATTACCGAGCTCATGGTGACTGGAATGTAAAGGTTCTGGGCCCCCTTGTGTTTCTGGAATGTGTGGACATCATACCAGATCTGGAAAAACGGGACAGAACAGATTGTAAGCAGTTACTCCATCTACACTATTATATCAGCACTATTATAGTATGACATGGCAGATAAGAGGCCTAAAAAGTACTCTAATAGTACCCACAATAGTACAGGAAAGACATAACTGACTTTCCACTGTTTGACATTTTTTATATAAAATATATACAAGCACACACACACACACACACACACACAAAATTAACTGCTGAGCTCTGTCACACCTCTCCTTTCCCAGGTAAGTAGGCGGTGACTCCCTTGGCACCTTCATCAGTAACCGGATGCACCAGCAGATCTTTACCTGTTCAGAAGAAAGGTGGTCAATAATATAAAATCATCTCTAAAATCTCCATTAGTACGGGTCTACCATCTTTGCTCACCAATTAAGTATTCATCCTCAATGGCAAAAGTGGTTTGATCTTCAGGATACTCTACCCACAAAGCCCTGGGTAAGGTCAAGGGAGGGGTGTGTGTGAGAGGCAGAGTAAGAGAAATTGTTTATTAAAAATAAATAAAGATTTTACTGGTCTCAATTCAATGGTATTTTATATCTTATTTACTCCGTTTAATGTCAGAGAGGCTCACCTCATGACTGGTTGCCCGGTGCGGTGTGCATTGTAGAACTGCTGGTACCAGTAGGGCAGAAGGGCATAGCGCTGGCGAATGGCCTCGCGGATCAGGGCTGTGTTGTCCGGGCCAAACAGCCATGGCTCGCGCCGCGGGGTGTCCATGTGGGCGTGGCCTCGGAAGAACGGCTGGTACGCTCCTGCCTGGTACCAGCGCACCAGCAGCTCGGGGCCAGGGTGCTTAAAGAAACCCCCAATGTCAGCTAAACAAGGAAGCAGGGCAGGAGAGAGAGGACAAATCAGACTGGGCACCTTGTTTTTAACCCTGTCGTTTGGTGGGAATCGTTGGGCTGGAAATCACTGAATTACCTCCACAGAAGGAGATGCCTACTAATCCCAGACTCAGACACATGGGTATGGAGATCTTCAGATGGCCCCACTCGGCTGCGTTATCACCTGTCCATACCGCCCCTGGAAACCGAGCGGAACATGAGGGCAGAGGCAAAGAAGCTTGCATAAAGTGACTCGAGCAATCTCGTTCAGACCCACACACTGAGGGCCGAGACGGACCGTAGCGCTGAGATCCTGCGAAAAAGGCTCTGGTGAGAACGAAGGGCCTCTCCACGCCGCCGGAGCGCTGGATCAGGCCTTCAGCGGTTGCCTTTTGCTGAAAGAAGGAGAACAAAGCCATTGGCAGACAGACAGCGTAGAGCCCTGAAACCACAGTTGTGTCCTGCAGCCCTGATCCTCTGCCTATATATGGAGGCCCAGTTACACATGCATATATACCCACTATACCTTCACATATTCTTGTCTGCTTAAAGAGCTTAAAGTGAACTTTGTGCTCCTATTCTCTCCCTCCTTCCTCCCTTTATCCATCCATCCATCCATCCATCCATCCATCCCCAGTGTTTACCCTAGGCCCTGTCTGAACCATCGAGCAGTAGCCCAGCGCGCTCTGCTGGCTCACCACATAGAGGCCATAGATGTTGTGCAAGTCTCGGTGCTCCCAGCTGCCGTGGAGCGCGTCTTTGTGCATGGTCACCTCTGGCCCGTTGAACACCGACGGCTCGTTCATGTCATTCCACGTGTACAGGTTCTCCATGGAGCCCTGAGCAAAAGAACGGGGTCAGGGCTCGAGGCCAACTCGGGGGAAGCACTTTTGTTCTTAGTTTGGGGGCAAGGGTTAGTTTGGGATACTTCTAAAAAATTCAGGAGCTCCTTTTTCAAGGTTTTCTGTGGTAATGGCTCGAATTGGAGCTTAGGCAGGAAGAGCTTATCCAAAGGCAAAACGGCCACCGACAGAAGCAGTTGCTCAGCAGTGAAGAGGTCCCTACCTCATACTGGTTGTAGGAGAACCTGCTCGCCCACCACTCTCTCATTTCAGGGTTGGTGAAGTCAGGGTAGCCAGAGTTTCCTTTTAAGAGAAGAGAACATGTAGGTTTCATGCTTCTCGTATGGCGAACCAAGACAGACCTTAAGTAGGCTGTGTACGTGATAGTCGATAGACTTAATCAACCTGGCCAGCACCAGCCTTCAAAGTCTGCACCATCTTTGTTCTTAGCATAAAGGTTTTTGGAGCGGAGCTCGTTGTGAATCTTGTAGCCACTGTCCACTCTGATGTGGGGATCGACGATGGTGACCATCTGAGAAAAAATTGGTAGTTTAAATGACTAGTAAATACTAGTAAACAAAAAACAAAAAATTAGATACTTGAACAATTTACCTTAAATAAATACCAACAATGTTATTACTAGACAACTGCAAATCTGAAATCTAAATTGGCCTGCAGTGCAAGGAGAAGCAGTCCCACCCACCCACCTACACCTCCACACACACCCCCACACCTTCCGTTTCTTGTCCATGAGTCCCTGCAGCATCTCTTTGGGCTGGGGGAAGTTCTGTGGGTCCCAGGTAAAGTAGCGCTTGCCGTCGGCATGCTCGATGTCCAGCCAAATGAAGTCGTAGGGAATGTCGTGCTCATCGAAGCCCTGGTCCACGGCCTTCACGTCTTCCTGGTTGTTGTAGTTCCAGCGGCACTGGTGGTAGCCGAGCGCGGTGAGTGGGGGGAAGGCCTGCGTGCCTGGCCCAGCGGAGGGAGGAGGGACACAGGCAACAAATGAACCACAGTACACCTCTCTGTGTGTGTGTGAGAGTGTGTGTGTGTGTGAGAGTGAGAGTATGTGTGTGTGTGTGTGAGAGAGTGTGTGTGTGTGTCTGAGAGTGTGTGTGTATGAGAGTGTGTGTGTGTCCGAGAGTGTGTGTGTGTGTCCGAGAGTGTGTGTGTGAGTGTGTGAGAGTGTGTGTGTGTGTGTGAGAGAGTGTGTGTGTCCAGTACAGCTTTCTAAAGGCTGATGCTGATATGTAAAGTGCAGCGATATATAATGCTGATATCAAAGTTGATGTTTCTTGCATGTTATGAAACAATTACATTATAATAAATGAGACACAAAATTGCTACACTTGAACATTTATTTAACAGTCATTGTCTGTTATTTGCTTGCTTAAGCAGATCTGATCTGCAGTCTGCAGTGTACTTTTCCTGGGAAAAAAAAAATTTACCCACTAAATAAATGTGATAAATGTCCACAAGTATTTTAAAAATGAAAACAAATTCACTAACCTCCCCCCCCCCCCCCCAAAAAAACCCAGATTATGCTGATTTTGGCAAGATGGAACTTAATTTGTCCAATTAAGCAGCCGATAGATTAAGCAGGTGACCAATAGTATGTGTGCATACATTTGTATGTTCAGTTAGTAAGGTGCAATGTGTGAGTGCTTGTGTGTTCTCATTTCAGTAAGTACATTTCCTTAAGCTGTGTTTTCTGTGTGTATTTGCACATGTGCACCTGTCAATGAGGCATACTGTGCGAAGACGTCATTGGGTCTGGGTCCGAGCATAATGAAGACGTCGATAATGCCGCTCTCCGAAACCCAGCGCACGTCTGTCTGAGGGGCATCACTTGAACCTGTCTGCAGCACACCCCCATCCACCCAGAGAGAGAGAGAGAGAGAGAGAGAGAGAGAGAGAGAGAGAGAGAAAATATCGCAATACCGTATGAGGGTGCACATTATTTGTTATATTGTTATACTGTATGAAACACAACATAAAAGCAATGGACAAATCACCACCACCACCAAACAATAATTACAAGAAAACAGTCCCTAGTGAGGAGGAGGAGGAGGAGGAGGAGGAGGAAGGCACCAGGCGGCAGTGTCTCACCTCGCCTGCTGTGTTGGAGCTAATGTCCACCCAGGTCTCGGCTGCGTTGAGCCAGAAGATGCCCATGGTGCGCTGGGAATTGTGGGATACGAGGACAGGTACGGCGCCATACAGGGCCATGGGGTTGTGCAGCTCATACTGGAACACGTCCAAGTTATACAGGCGATACGGGTCACCCCCACTGAGAGCACAGGAAGTGTCCGGCACACAGCAGTCAACATGTGCGCTACTTGTTGACTGAAGCGTGTCTGGTTAGTTAATTACAAATCGCGATTAATTAAAAAAAAAAAAAATCTTACTCTGTGTTCTTGAGTTTAAGAGTGTCCGCATGTTCCGGGATGCCGTACACGTGCTCCACACCAGGAAAAGAGAAATCTAAACTGATGGAAGTTGGTCCTGGAAAGCAAAATGAAGGAACAGTGGCTGAATAAAACAGGACAAAAATTAATTATGGAAGGTATTAATACAACTCAGTGCGTCTGCAGCATAAATAACCTCTGTGATAACACGTGTGTGTGTGTGTGTGTGTGTGTGTGTGTGTGTGTGTGTGTGTGTACCATTGGGTTTTGAGTCACTGTGGGTTTTAAACGTCTCTTCCCACATGCCAGGCTTATCTTCCTCCTCGCTCACTTCCTGGCCATCCTGAGATACACAGACCATGTAGGGTGGTAATACATATTTCTTAGAAGGTATTTATATTAAGCTTAATTTGAAAAGTAAACAAACATATCTGAATCAGTGTGTGTGTGTATATATATATATATATATATATATATATATATATAAAAATAGAAGATGAACACAAGTCCCATGCAACATAAGGAAGAGTAAGCTCATGAGCTCACATAGGTCTAGGGTCTTAAAATGGGATCAGCCCCCATTTCTCCCCACACACACACACACACACACACACACACACACATTCAGACACCAGATAAAACCACCACACACACCTTATCATCTACCTTCTCTGTATTCTCTGGCCTTCCGTTTTCCTCTGTGTTGGGCTCATGTTTGCTGAAACACACGTCATGTCATGTCATGAAATCTTGGCTTAGTTTCTGAAATGCTTTTTTTTTTTCTTCAGTCAACCTGGCACATGCATCATGCTGAATAACCCCCTCTGGCCACCCCACCGCTGCGACTGAAATATGACGCTCTGCTTCGGATACACGGGTGTTGAATGTTGCGTTTAACCGCAGTTGTGCTTCATGCCTTCCGCGCAACTATGACTTGCTTATTACACCTGCAGTGTCCATGCATTTATTTGAAATAACTAGTAAGAGAACAGGAAAGTTAACAGACTGATTTCCTCTGAAGTTTAAGTCTTTACTTTCACATCGACAACTTGTCTCATATGTTACAGAGTGAAATGTCCATTTAAAAACATGGCTGACCACTGAGGCTTAGATCTGCCCAGGCTGAAGTCCAAGCTCTTTCATGTGAAGGATGGACTGTATTAACCATGCATGCCAAATTCCACAGCATGTGGGTTTGGGGTTTTTTTGTTTGTTTTTTTGGACATGCAAAAACATAACATCACATGTGCAACCAAATTCAAAATGTAACATGTAGCTCCATACTCTGTATACTTTAAAAAAAAATGCTACAATAAAAGTTTTATATTTTATTAATAACAAACTAAATTGTGTGTTTATCATGGTGACAGCGATGATCTATCTATGCTGGTAAAGGTGTTGGAAAAACACAGGGCACTTATGTATTATTAGTTGATGTTTTGGATGTTTATTGTTGCTGCTTTTCCCATCTTGTCTCAAAAATCATGACAGAGCGGTCAGTTTAAACACCAACTCTTACCCCAAGCAAAGCTGCTTTAGAAAAGTCAGCAGGTGCCAAAGGAATAAGGCAATATGCCATAATTCCAACCTATTCATGCTCTTTGTGATGCTTTAACACTCCTCCTTTTGAACATTAACATTTACCATTAACTTGACTAGAAACCACTATTGACACAGCTCACGACAGTTTTAATTGCACTTTACAGAAGAAACAATCAGACAGGATCATTCAGACACATGCTCACACATGCAGGCACACCCGCACGCACACGCACGATGAAGAAGCAGACCAAAGGGACGTTACCTAGAGAAAACGTTCTTGATCGAGTCCCACATGCTACTGACTGTGCTAGTTATTTTATGGGAGATGCTGGGGAGGGGGGAAGGGGGTAGACAGGGAGAGAAAAGGAGAGAGTCCAGGAATGGTAAGAACAAGGGGAGGGAGAGAAAACCAAAAAAGGGAAGCAAGAAGACAAAATGATGAGTGTTTGTTACGCAAACATTTTGGCAAACACTAACTTGATCAGGAGGATAATGTGGCTAATGAACAAGAAGTTGTAGGGAAGCAAATGTGTTCAAGGGAATCATTTTCCACTGACTTTCCACTGAGGGAATCCATTTGGCATTTGTGAAACAACCTCGCGTGTGATGACCACGCGGCGCACACGGTAACCCGGCAATAACAAACAGCAAAGACAGCAGTAGCAGCACTGAATCGACATATCACGTCACGTGCCTTCATAACGCAGCCTCCACACACTCCCAAATCCACAGCTGTGCTCTTGGTCCTCTCTGCCTCAAATGGTTGGAGGCGATTCAGAAAGAAGTCTCAAGCAGCACCAACAGGAGCTCAGTGCTCCAGCAAAGCAGTTTGGTGGGATGTGTGCCCTGAGCCACACTGCTAAAGACCAAGAGTGAGACGTACCGGAATACTTAACAACTGCACAACGATAGAAACCTACACTACATAAAACAGTTATATAGGCTGGCATACGTTAAAAACATGCTTTTATATACTAATCCAACAGGTTAAAATGTACCATTAACCCAAAGGCCACAGAGCACGCTCCCATATGCGCCGTTGGGATAGTGATACTTATTAGTGAAACATGGATAAAAACCCACAAAGGCCTAACAGCAATTAGCCATCTTCAATTACCCAGAACCCTTTTTGCAGCCTGCCAACACTCAGAAACTTGGGACCCTTTGATTCTTTATTCAATTACAGTTAAAAACACCACCAAGAATGATAAGTTCTATGTTACTATCCACTAAACACCGAAGGATCTGGCAGTTACCTTGGACAAAATATTTGAGAGAATGAGAATGACGTGGAGATTGCTGGTTTGGGGTTTGTAAATTGCATGGAAAGGAATACTGTTTTTTCCACTGGCTTGGTGAAAATGGTAATGCACTTGTGTATTCCCATCCACAGTAGAAAAGGGCATTTTCACACCAATGATTTGTTTTCCTTGTGTGAACTCTCAACTGACCTTTAAGTCATCTACTATAGAAATGTTCATTGATTGGACAACACTAGGGAAGCAACTGACAACAGAACAGCCCCAACTCCAGTCCTTGGGGATGAATACATAGTGCCACTTATGAGCACTTATGAGCTCACTCATTCTGACATGTCTGAGCACTTATGAGCTCACTCATTCTGACATGTCTGAGCACTTATGAGCTCACTCATTCTGACATGTCTGAGCACTTATGAGCTCACTCATTCTGACATGTCTGAGCACTTATGAGCACAGTCGTTCTGACATATCTGCATAAACAGTGCTCAGCACTATGCAGTACTACTGCTCCTACCATGATTAGGTATTGCTGTTTGTGCAAGAATATGAACATATTGATATTTCTGGTTGCCCTATGACAACTGACTCAATGTTAGTGTTTCTGAGCCTAAAAGAAATCCCTCAGAATTAAATAGACAGGTGAATGCCCCTAAAGACTGACCTCATTTGCCAGTTCAGGGCCTGGATTCCCCAAGAACTGGATTCCCTACTGGTCATCTAGGTTCAAATTACCAACTTGGCTACTTCATCAATACGTGTTATAAGGAGTGTGTGTATGTGTGTATGTGTGTGTGTGTGTGTGTGTGTGTATATTGTGGGGGTGGGAAACTCACGTGTCCTTGCGTACACGCAGGTGCTCGAAGGACAGCAGGCCACGGGAGTTAAGGGAGAGCAGCACCTGGGGACCCTCCACGATGTCAAGGCGGAAGGGCTGGGCACTGACAATGAGCCGCTGCTCATCTGGCCCAAGTGACAGCACCACGCCGTTCTCGTCCCGGGACACCACCGCCATGCTGTCACAACAGATTCAAAACAGTTCAAAAATTCAAAAACAGTTCCTTTCGCTGCAGATTATTGGGCCTTAACTGAGATAGTCTATCAATAGCTTTAAACTAAAGAGATGATTTTTGGACAAATTACACTCAGAGTGATGCCAAGATCTTTCGAGAGCACGAATATGGAACTTTTAGAATATAAGGCGGCTTCCATGAACGAAAAGCTCCGTTGTTTCCCCATTGGCACCAGCATTTAGTCATACAGTTGGGTACTGTGTCCATGTACTCATGGACGTGGACTCACGGTTCAGCAGGGGGGTCAGCGATGAGGACATCAGGAACCTCATAACGAGGTCTGAGAGGTTTCAGCTCATTAATTTTAACACGCGTCATGTTGCCCTGCAGCCTATACAGCTCCAGCAGCAGGCGAACCTGTGAAGACACACACCAAACATGGATACTTTTATGCTAGTATGTTGTTCCTGCTAAAGACAGGAATAATGTGCACAACATGAAGCTGAGGGTGCTGCATGACCCTCTGACCTTATTAATGTCATTGATGAGCTGCAGGGTGATCCTGGAGTCACTGAGCTCCAGGGTATCTAGCAGAGCTCTGTATGGAGACTGACCTGGTTTCAGCTCCCTTTGACGCCTACACACACACACACACACACACACACACACACACACACACACACACACGAGTTAAAACACAGCTAGAAGCAGGACAAATGAAATACATTAGTAAACCATTGTTAGAATGTGAGAATATTAAACTAGAACCTCCCAGTCAACTGGGAGCACTATTCTGAAGCCACTAGAATAAAAGTAGAAGTGCAAAGTATTTTTGTTGTCCAGGATATTAATTGTATGTCATTCTTTACTGACTTGCAAAAGGAACTCTGATCGCATGTTTTGAAGTTGCTGCGGTCCACAGCCTCAGCACAGAGACAGAGAAACAGCAGCGCCACCAGCACAGGTACCATTCTAGAATACAACACAGGTCTTAAACATAACGCCGTTACAAATGTCAATCATATAAAGCATTTCTGGTGCTAAACAGCGTTACTAAAAAGTGTAACACAGTGGGACTAAATTATATGTAAGGATGAAGCGACTGCCAAGACAAGAACCACACACATTTACTAATACACATCATTACTGTTAAATAACGGATAGGCTTAGTTGTACGACACGACTTTTGCAGAGGTGTTTGTTACATGTAAATGATAATCAAGACAAAACACCTAGGAGCCAGTGAGCTATCTAGTTTGCTTAACTTACCCTTGGGGAATCTAGAAAACAAAATAACATAAAACAAAGTAACAAGTGACTAGATAACCGGACAGTTCGAAAAACAAAGAAGGCGCAACTGAATGACCATTACCGTGGCAGCTAGCTAAACAAAGGCTCTGCTTAAAGCTCTGCTAAAGGTATCCCCACTGAGTATTCAGCAGTATAATTAGGATAGCCCTTTTCGGATGCTACGAAGAAACGACATCAAATTGCATTTTAAGCAAACAGTTCAATTAAAAATGTAACGGCTTGAAAGATATTATAAATACAATCATATTCATTCTACCTGTCCATGGATGGCGCCATATTGTCTACCAAGTATGAACTTTGCCCCTTATTTTGTCACGTGTTCCGAATTGTCTCTTTGAGATAGAGTTAAAATAATCAGATGTATTGTTCATTCGGGATACTACATCTTTAAACTTGTTTTAGTGAAACATAGATAAAAAAAAACCGTTTCTATCACAATTTCATTCAAATAAATTTTCTAATACTTAAAACAAATGACTGAATCCGCAGCTAGTATAATATAGCCAGACCTAAAAATGACGTACATCGAGTGTTGCCAGAAGTCTTTTGGTGATTGGTTATTTTATTCCAAACGCTGATGACGAAAATACGTCTATAAATACTGGCAAACGCGGCGTGGCTTGTTCTCTTTCGTGTTCGTTAGGGAGGCATGGCTATGTGTTTCTCTTATAACACGTAAGTTTTGGGGCGTTTTGGCTCTTGCTATTCGTTTGGTTCGCTTAATAATTCTTACTCCTGTTTTGAATATCTGAGTACTTAAAGGAATTTGATTTTCCAAGTTTGAAACACGTCTGCCGTCGTGATCTGCATGCTGTGCGCGTTTTAAATCCAGATTGCTCTCTTGGGTTTTGCGGGTAACCCTCCTTTTCTTGGTATGCACGTAGTTTCCCCATACTCGTGCGTATATGTATGGAGGAATAGAAGCGCCAGTGCTATGTCTTCGGTACCGGCATGTTCCCATCAGCTGGTTCTATCCTCAATCGCTGGTACACGAATTACACCTAACCTAGTTTATAAAATGGCACTACTGGAAACGTTCAAAGTCAAGAAATGCTATCATGGCTATTTATGATTAACGTCTTTTGGCTTTCCTTTCAGTGTTAAAGACGAAAGCGTGCAAGCCTGTAAGTATCACTTTCCTTCTGCGGAGAATCCGAGTTGGATATAGGCCTGTTACGAACTCCACTCTCCTCATATTGGCACTCGTGGGATTTTGTGCCCATGTGTGTAATCACGGGAGGAACAGTATCCCGTCACCATGGAGCTGGTTTCTTATGCCAGCTACCATGTTGAGACATACTATGTGAAGTAATATGGGTTTAGCTAGCAGTTCCTTACTTGAATGTCCAAATGACTGTGTGTAGATTTGCTTTACTACCATAGCAAACTTGCCCTGATTCCAATCTGCGTAGACTTGTTAGGATTTTTTAAATCAAATGCATCTAGCTTTAAATGACCATGTATGCAAACATGTTGGCTAGACTTGACTAAAATAGTTTAAGACTTTATGAACATGACCCTTTTTCAAAAGTTGTAAGACTAGTCCTGAACCATCTGTGACCATGGATTTGCATGTTGAGAAGTGCATGAGGCAATGGCTGTAATGCAGGACTTTGTTTTTATTACAGGAGTGTGGAGCTCTTCACTGTGATGGCTATGAAAAGTAGATTTGCCAGGACTTCCCAGTAATCATACAGCTATGCTAAAGATCAGCTGGGTCTATATTTCCGTAGGTTTGTAGGCAAATGCCTGACATGGGTTTTCATGCACTTCTAATAAAGGGCTTTAAGCATACTTCCTGTTTGTGTGGTTCATTAGGTGTATGCTTTTAGTGTTGAAATAAATGGTGCACTAACACTAATCAATACACTTGATCTACACAGTTAAACCTCTACCCTGGTGGAAGATGTTAAATGAATTGATTTACTAACACCCCCCCCCCCCATTTCATTACTGGGGATGAAGCTGTAATGGTGCAAATGGTTTAGAAGTAGCTGATGAACCCTTCTGGTTCAACATGGCAGTACACTTGCTTAACCCAGTTGGGAGGTGCATGCTGCTGAATTATTGACATTGGTTACACACCTTGGCTCACAGGTTATAAAGCCAATTTGGGTAAAGCACAAATGGTCTCCCTGTCCTCAGTTAGGACAGTGGACACTAGAAAAGGTTTATTCTGCTTGATCATGCTGTCTGCTTGCACTGAATTACAAAGGGCTCTCATCATTCATGGCTGTGTTAATTGCTGTCACCCATGGAGTGAAGGTTGTAAAGCCTAGCCATTGTATGACTGGCTCAAGTGATTGCAGCCAAAACCACATTTAATGACCAAGTGTGCTTTGGTTTCTTCCTGTGGTGGATTTTGTGTAACCAGTTCTATGCCATGTGCATCAACCTGAGGGTTTCCTGACTGCCTGTCATGAACCATGGTGGTCAGCTATGCCCATGTCATTGTTCATATGTGGTTAGACTGAGACTGTACATGCTATTATGCCAACTGGGATTCAGAGGCAGAACTTTCTGTATATCTGCAATCACGTCATCAGCCCACTAAATCACTGATCGCAACTGACATCCATTTAGCATGGCACCCTTGCACCATAAATATTTCAGCAAAGCATTGTGTGTACTGAGCCATTGGTTCCACTTTTTCTGACTTCGCCAGCACATGAAACCCGTAACTTGCAGCACTGAAAAAAAGGCCCAAATTGTGCTCTTGTGCTGCTTTAAGCATCAGTGTCTTTCTGGATCCTTCTCATGACTCCTTTTTGTCAATGAGTATGCGAGTCCAATGATGAGACATCCAAGGGATGGAGGGGATACAGTGAGATTTTCTGTGTCAAAAATGTGCCAATTCCCATTTCTTTTGGACAAAAACTCATGCATACTGCTCCAGCCTTCAGCAGCCAGCCACTCACCATAGACTGCTGTGGTTGCAGGCACACCCCAGTTTTAACCTACAGAACGCAGGTGGACCGGATGAAGTTCCAGGAATGGTTCTTAGACTGCCACTGGGTGGGCTGGAGTGCTTACAAACAACTTCAATCTATCCCTGGCACAGTAGTGTCCCACGTGTCTTAAGATCAGCAGGTGTTGTCATTGCTCTCCATTACTGTACTCTGACTCCAACAACAGAGCGCACATGCATGGCTGTTTGCTGGTTACAGCTCAGCGTTTACCACCAGTAGAATTTCTTTGGTACCTATTTGGCCAAAACACCTTACCAATACCAGTCTATAGAAGATTATTGCCAATAAGAGTGCAAGTGTAATGTTTACCAAAGGAAAGCAGGACGCATGTGAAGTCAAACAGTGTTTACTGAGAGTGAATCTATTGTCATTATATGTGAGAGTCTGTAGTCATACAGTTGGGAGACAGAAGCAAGTCTGGAATGCATAGTCCAGGACAAATAGAAACCAAACTAGGTACAAACAAAATGAGATCACAAAAGAACAGAAATACACAGGATGACTAAACAGAAATAAGAAAATAAAGTTTAATCAAGGGTGGGGAATTAAGACATGAAAGAGAAATTAAAACTAAAGCATATGGAACACTGTGCCACAGAATCCACAACCCGAGTGGAGATACATGAGATATTAACGTTGTAGTGCAAAGGCCTTACATCTTCTTGCCAGAAAGACCCTTCAGTTTCTCTATTTGTCCTGGTCCAAGTTTTCTTAGGACTCTCTTGGAATACTTTGTTCTGAAAAGGCGAGATTAAGGCAAAAGCATAAATCATTTTTACGGTTTGGTGGACACACGGAAATCTAACATGTAAGCAGGCAGGCTTGAGGATCAGCAGGCAGACAGTTATACATGTGAATGGCAGACTAACACTATGCAGACAAACACTCATGAAAGACATGAAAGGCAAGTAAGCAATCAGAATGTCAGCACACCTTTACAGGCAAATTTCAACAGGCAAGCAACTGGGTATGCATATCCCAAAACCATTAGTTCCAAAGGTTAAAGCTTATTGCTTTGAACATAAAAGGTTTATGAAAGTTTTAGACTGATTTTATTAATAGTTAATAATTAGGTCATAAACAATGTAAAAAATAATTAAGTAAACAAAGGGCAGCCGGAATGTGTCAATCTGTAGAATGTGTTGGGGGGAAAAGGAAGTAACTTATTAGCTAACAAATATCTGACCCCACGTAATGGTGACTGATGGAGTAGGCAAACTAAGGTAAGTAACCAGCAAGATGTCAGGTTAGTAGTATATATGAACGTGAGCTAACTAGCCCATATGGCAAGCAACAGGTCAGTTACCCTTTTTACACATTTAAACTGTTAATTAATAGCCATTAACAAGGTACTTTTAAACTCCAGACTTTTTATGAGGTAACCCATATTGGAAAAAGTGATACCCCACTGTCAAATGTTTGTTTCTAAGAAAACAAGCTGCAAGGCAGCAAGGAAGTTGCAGAAAACACTAATGTCTGCTGAGAGCCGTTTTCTTTGCTAGTTGTTACCTTATTCCTAACAAGAAGGCATAGAAAGCACACCCACATATATGCACAGGCTGTCTAGATTTTAAATGTACTAGCTGACCAAAAGGGCTCGTCGCTACCTTTCATGGTGTTACAATAAATTATCAAAAAATTTAATCTCTTTTTTGAGTTAGAGGCCACAGAATTTGCTTATAACATGAAGTCGTTTTTGCCGATAATTCTTTGTCCCATCATAAAAATGCCATTATACCATGAAAACCCGGTAGCTTACGTAATCAAATTAGCCTACGTAATCAAAAAGCGCGAATATTAGAAAACAAAGCCACACTTGCTTGTTGGGTATTAAAGGCATAGGCTAAACAAGATCAAGTCATTTACTGCTAGAGACAAATACCGTCACGGTTAAACTGCTAAGTGTAGTTAGGATTAATAGGCTACTTTTGTCATTCAGGGAGCAACAAAAATAAATCATGATTGATGAAGTGTCGGGAAGTGCAAGCCTGTTTCTTAGTGTTACCAACTACATCCAGTGTAGAGCATGCAACAAAAGCCTGCTCGAAAAGTAGTTTTACACAAGCTGACACAGCTGTCCTGTGTTGTAACTATACTGCCCTGGTGCGGATATGGTAGACTGTGAGAAAAGTCTAACCAGCATGTCTGCAGTCCAATGCTTGTCTTTCCAGCGTCCCCAGAACACGCCACGGTGTTTGTTTGCACCACATTTCTCACCTTGACTTACTCTGAGGACGTCTACGACACCAATAGTAACTTCTGGGCAAGGGACCCACAATCCGTTTTTCTCCCAGTCTACATGTGATATATGTAACTAAAGCAAGTGTGCTTGATGTGAACTGCCTGTAATCTTTTCATCCAGTCAGTGGCAAACTGGGAAGGGGCATCCTGCATGAACTCTAACTGTTCACAGCTCCATCTGTCCCATGGATAAATCCCCTCAAATTATTATTATTATTTATATTCACTTGAGACTGTTCAAGCCTCCGCCATCTTAAGGTGGAGTTCATGCAATGCAGTCATGTGTCGTTTTTTGTCTGTCAGCTCCACTATCGGGGCAAACCCGGGCTGTCAGGAACATTGTGTCTGTTACCAGTTGCCCCGAAAAAGGCTGGATGGACGGTTCGTGCCTGCTTAACATTATGGATTAACAGTTCGTGCCTCCTTAACGGTATCGATTGTTTCAAACTCCTCAGCTAATTTCTATGAAACATGGGAACAGTGTTTTCTCCGATGTAACTCATGAGCCTAGTGAATGAGGAATTAATTATTCCGAAGGTTCGTTTTACAATGATTGGCGTATGTCAGGTCATTCTTTTTATCACTGTGGAAAAACAAGACAGCTGATAACCCAAAATGGTATAAACTAGACTAAAGTTAGAAAAACGAGTTTATATACTACAAAACTCGGATTTTTGGAGCGCATGTCGTCTACAACAGAAAAATACTGTTGGGGAACACAGCCGATACCACTGCACCTTCCAGTAACTTTTTAAAATGTGCTAACTACATTCTAGATGATGTTTTCATTCTCACCAGAGTATGGAGCTCTTTACTATGGTACAGAGCCCTTAAAGGGACAAGGCATAGGGAAAAATGATTCATGTTTTGGGTTTTCTCGCAAATGTTCTTCTACATTTACTATGTTTCAAAAAATGCTAAATAAATTCAGCATATATACCTTTCAGCTTTAGCCTCATAAAATTCCCAAGAGCTTCATGTAGCTTACATCTGGTCACGTAGCCGACAGCTGGTCATTTCACCAAGGAGGGCTAAAACTGCTTTCTCAATACGGGATCCAAAAGATCCCAGTCTTCGGCATTACTTCTAACATTATTACAGAAGTATTACAGTACATTATTATAGTTCTTGTAACACAGCATAGCAGGATTTTATGTAGCTCTAATAGATGTCTATCTGTAACTATATAATAGAACTGTAGTAGATTTTCTAACTAATAGATGGTTTATATTTTCATGTAAAACCCATTTATTACTATTTTTCACAATTCTTGATTCAGCAAAACTGAAACAGTGAATCTGTAACTAATGGGCCAAATTTCTTATTTACATTTAATTTAAAATGTAAACTTTTTGCAAAAATAGTTCTCCTATATTTGGGCTTGGACTTGGGCATTTGTAAAGTTGCTTTGTGACAACATCTGTTGTAAAAAGTGCTATATAAATAAATTTGGCTTGATTTGACCCGACTGTAGCCTGTTGGCATAACAATGAAAAAAGAATATCTTGTGTTCATCTGGAAAACTGTGACATTCAAAATGTTAGATCTACACTTATTTACCAATAGGCCAGAGAAGGAGTAATATTAGTCACTAGATTGTCTCATTAATATCTTCACTGAATATATCTGAATAACTCTTCTGAATATTTACAATAATCTTATTTCTTCAGGCATAAATCTTGTTTGGTGTGATATATTGGTTCACAGATTGCACACTGATATTTGTACCCGACATGTCCTCTCTTCCTGTTTCTATTGTCATCGGCTACTAGGGATCTGTGTTGGATTCCATGCAGACTGAGAGAAAACACATTTTTACCTGTTGGCTCTGCAGTGGCACTGTAGGATAACGGTTAAAAGTATGCAGGCCATTTTTTTTTAAACAGAGTAAATGTAGCGAAACATTTACAAGGGAACAAAGACCAATAATCGTTTTTTTCCCTACCTCAGTCCCTTTAAGAGCTTTGTATCAAAAATAGCTGCTATCTGCACATAGTAACTTTGCCCTTTGAGCTGGTATTACACTGCAATGCGTTTCCCTAGTTTAATATCCCCCCGGCGCCCTGAGAGGTCTCGCTCTACTGAATTAGGTGCTGTAAGTCACAGGGCTATTTTTATCAAACTTCTGGGTACTAATAGTATTATACAAATATGCTTTTTACCATACAAATATGCTTTTTTTCTAGTTAGTGTATTTGTTATTATGTTCTATTGACATAAACTGTTCCAACGATCAATAATGGGTGTCAAATAAATATCTTGCTAATTTTCACTTTTTTCTATCCCTTTATAAATATATTATTAAAGCCCACTGTTCCTTATGTGCTAAATGGGATCATTGGCTTATTAGAAAAATCTTCACCTTTTAAGTTTTTAGCGGAATGTAAAATTTGGAGTTTTCTAATATTTATCTTTTTCAATTAGCCTATCTTATTTTTTAGAGCTTCATTGAAACCAGTAAAGTTGCATAGTACTAACATCATTTTACAACCGTTTTCAAATGTCTCTCCATTTCTTTTACATTATTCTTTTACATCTATTACATTATTTCATTGCATACCTTTGACCAGTGATTACGTGTGAATTGCCCAGCTTCCTTTCCTACCTTCAGAACAGACTCTGCCGATAGAGGCGAGATGCGCTACTGCAGCACGCGTGGAGGGGTCCACGGCTGGGGGTTTCGAGATGTGCTCTTCTCAGGCTATGCCCCAGATGGGGGCATGTTCATGCCTGAGACGATTCCCATCGTGTCCCCTGCCACTCTCCGCTCCTGGAGCTCTTTATCCTACCAGCAGCTGGTGACTGAAGTGTGTTCTCTCTTCATCCCTGAGGATCTGATCCCTAAACATGATTTGGAAGGTAACACAGATGCTCCTCCTTTGTTGTTTTAAAATTTTGCCATTCATGCAGTGCCTCTTTATTTTTCTGAAATATCCAGTGTAGATGCCCGATACCGTGAAATCTGTTTGAGCTGTCTTTATCAAACCTGGAATTCAGATTGATTCTCTCTACATCTCTCCATTTTTTCCACCTCTTCTAATTTCAGCTCTCATTTCAAGTGCCCTTTCCAAGTTCTCAGTTCCAGATGCCGTGAGGATGGTCAGGCTAAAGAACTCTTTGTCTGTCCTGGAGCTGTTCCATGGAGAGACACTGGCTTTTAAAGATCTGAGCATGATGTGCACTGCCCACTTTCTGGAGTATTTTCTGCACAAGGAGGACAGGCGTGCTACCATTCTTGTGGGTAAGCGAATCCCATGCTACTTCAGAGATCAGTTTAAAAACACATCTTGGTGACTCCTAAGAGTTAGACTCATGCTCCAAATAGGTGATCCAGGCCAGTTTCTCATCCCAGTCCTCAGGGCCCACCTGCCGGTCAACATTTGCTTTCACCCAGCTCACACCTGTAGCAGGTGTTATGCCTTTTTCTTATTGGCTTGGTTCAGGTGTGTTTGGAGATGGGAGGGAGCCTAGCGGACAGCATGGAGAACCCTGAGTGCTAGGTTGAGAAGCGCTTCTCTGGTCTACAGGCTTTGGCCCTGTCCATGGCTGAGTCACTACTTGACTGAGAAACTATAGTCACTAGAAAGCTGCACCACCAGACAAACAAGCCACACTTCATTCCCACCTACTGTGTGCTAGCAGGTTTCTGAGTATCCAACAGACGGTCGTAATGTGGCTGATTTGTATCTAGAACGAATCCGGCTGGCTTTTTAAACGAGGCTGCAGGCGTAACCCTGTGTCTCTGCACCACCTGCACACAGGAACGTCCGGGGACACAGGAAGCTCAGCCATCAGCAGCACGTCAGGCCTGAGCAGAGTGGACGTGGTGGTGGTCTTCCCTCGTGGACGCATCACCATGGTGCAGGAGAGACAGATGACCACCCACCTGGAGGACAATGTCCATGTGTTTGCAGGCAAGTAGCAAAGACTCATCAGAAAGGCAAATAAGAAAAAAAAATGATGCTACCTTATTATTGCTAAGTGGAACCAAAATGCGTATACAGTGTTAAGGTTTATTACATATATTGTGTAATATACATATATTGTGTAATTACATTATTTATTAATGAAACGTATCTGCCATATTACAGCTGCCGTTGTTGCATGCGTTTGGAGAGCTCACTCAGACAGATGTTAACCCCAGTTTGGTTCAGCTAACCCTGCGCCCTTGTCCCATCTCGATTAACCATAATTAAAGCGGATGGAAGTTCAGACGATATCGATGTGGTCATGAGAAAGCTGTTTGCGGATCAGGAGCTGGTGAAGTGCCATGGACTGATGAGCCTGAACTCGGTGAACTGGTCACGGATTCTGGTGCAACTGGTCACCTTCCTGTATGCCTACATGCAGCTGAGTGGAGTGCAGGAGACTGAAGGAGATGAACTAGCGGAGCTGGAGGTGGTGGTGCCCACAGGCGGGGCTGGCAGTATAACAGGTACTGGGCTGTATTTCACACAAATGGCTTTTGGATGATGATGATAATGGATTTTGGTTTGGTTTGTAACGCTTGGTTTTGATTGTTATTATTAAGGTGTATGTATCACATTTTGCATTTTTATGTGTGTGTGTGTGTGTTTGTATGTGTGTGTGTGTGTGTGCATGCGTGTGCATTGTGGGGTTCCCCCTTTGCTGTAGCTGGATGCATTGTGAAACAGATGGGGGTTCCTCTGCGAGTTGTCGCCATGGTGAATTGTAATGACATAATGCACCGCACAGTTCAGAGCGGAGACTTCTCCATGGCAGACAGCGTCAAGCAAACTTTGGCTCCAGCCATTGACATCCAGGTGTTCTGAGCTCTGTGGTCAATGTAGCTTATCCAGTTTACGTAATGCCTGCATGCTAATAGTCTGACATCTGTTTAGGATCCTTATAACATGGAGCGTATATTCTGGATGTTATCGGGGAAAGATGGAGCACTGGTGAAGAAGATGATGGAACAATTTCAGATGATCCACAGACTTTCTCTCCCTGAGAGACTCCACAAAGAGGTCAGTGCTGTTATACTGTTATAATGTTGAGCGGTTAGGATGCAGACGCATATGCAGAGAAGAGCGAGATTTATTATCGGCAAATCCAGAATCGTAATCCTCAGAGTAGTCAAGGGTCATAGAACCAATACAAAGCATATGGGAATACATGATAGACAAAACCAGAACAAAACACACTATGACAAAAGAGGACGCACGCTATAACAAAGACACGAGCAACGATAAGAACAAATAACTAACAGGTGATGACAAAAAGGAAGAGAAACACAAGGCTTGGAATAACACACAGTGGCTATGATTAACATAATGACCAGCCAAGCAAACAGGGAGCAGGACAGGGTTTAAGTACATGTAGTAATGAGAATTAACAAGACACAGGCGCTACAAATGATGGGCGGAGAAAACGAAACACGGATGCAAAACAAATACATGAGACAGGGAAATCATGACAACCAAGACACTAGGGAGTGGCCAGTCATGACATATGCATCCTTTTTTCAGTTAAGGGTTTTGAAAGTCTCTCAGAAGAAGACACTGTTAACAAATATAACCACGTTCCCGTATCTATCCCTCTCTCTGTCTGTGTAGATATCCTCAGCACTGTCTTCAGGCTCTGTATCTGATGAGGGTATAATTGAGATCATGGTGAAATGCTGGGAGGAGAATCAGTATCTTGTGTGTCCTCATACAGCTGTTGGGGTTTGGCATCACTACCACTGCCCTATCCGCCCTGGGGAAAATAGGTCAGACAAACAGACGCGCGCGCACACACGCACACACACACACACACACACACACACACATGCGCGCGCACACGCACACACACACAAACCACCCCCTGTCTGTTTGCCAGTATCAATTTCTCATGCAAGTGCGTCACACCAGTGGCAGATACAAGTGAAACAAGTGTGACTCCATTTGCATCCCAAGCCATCTGTTTAAAACTGTTCCTGGTCCGTGTCCAGGTGTTGTCTGGCAACGGCCTCCCCAGCCAAGTTTGCGGGAGCGGTTCTGAAGGCTGGCCTGACCCTCGACCTCCCCGAAGCGGTGAGGGCCTTGGAGACGAAGGAGACCCGCTTTAAAGATCTGGAGCAGGGGGATAACTGGGAGGCAACTCTGAGAGAGCACATGGAAGCTGTGCGCTCTGCCAGACAGCGCGGCGAACTCTTCTACTCCTTAGCCAAGGCAAGCTGAGCGTTAAAGTCCCAACACAGCAGGTTTCTACAGCTGCCCTGAAAACCTTTACAATATCATGTGAACAAATGGAGGAAATGTGTTGTAAGTGTTAAGTCAGTAACATTGAGTGACTTGTTGTCTGGTTTTGTTTTATATTATCTTTGATTAAAGATATTGATTAAATATTTTGCATAATCAGGTTTCTTTTATCTGAATCCTGTTTTTTTCCCCACTCTTGTCTTCTTTGTCTGGACATTTCCCAATTGCAATACATAATCTATTTTCAGCACCTCGCTGAGTGTGCCTGTGTGTGTGTGTTTGCATGCTCCCAGGCTATCTCTATTGCTAAGCCTCTTTGTGGCTTGTTCTCTTGTGGATTTGACCTTTTGGACTTTGATTCAGGCAGGGTCACTGAATGTTGTCTACATGAATCTACTGCTGTAACTGTGATCCTGTTTGTTGAGCTTGCCACCATGCTACTGAGTGACTCAGGCACTCAGTGAGCACTTGTCCTTTTACTGTAAAAGGCTGTTCACCATGGCTTGAGCAAAGTAGCATCTCTGCAAATTGCTTTATGTTTTTTAGTGCAGATGTGTGTTCTTAGTTAACTATTACCCAGTTTTCCTTTAAACATTGTCCAAACGAGGTATTTTTACTTGTGGTATCAGTTGTGACACTATTGCAGCCTAACCCTCTCCTCTGTAAAGGGTGATATTGACCTGTGGGGCCTGACTATATTCCATATGTGGTTTTTGATTTGCCAATGTCACAATAGTCATGTGTTACTCACATTTTAAATGCAATGTTATTGATTTGTAGACACTGAGTGAATCATCTGATATAGTGTAAAGCATGCAAAAACAGAAAGTCTCTGACTTTAATTGTTGCAGAAAATTATGGTCAATACTGTCAGCAAAAGGCAATACTATGTTCATCTTTTATGATCACGTTTTAGATTTGCATCTACAATTTTTTAAATTTACAAAATCTGTTTACAAAGTTCGACTATGGTCTTTCAGAATCATCATGGCTGGTGTTTGCGCTACAAAGATTATGTCAACTAAAATCTCATTGGTAGAGCCTGTAGGGCTGGGCGTAATTCGTCCAATGAAGAAGTTTCAGTAGGAGGTCCTTGCTAGTGGCTGGTTGACTGATGTCACTTTCTCCATCCACACAAGACTGATCAATGCTGCAGCCCTCTATTGAACAGAACAGCATGTCAGACGTATCATGAGATCAGATGCAAATATTAATGGTTCTTGTCATGGTCCAAAGTTTCGTGAAGATGCTCATATTAAATAGCAAACTCAAATCTCTAAAACATTTGTTAAATAAAAACTCTGAGCTTAAATCCTGGCGTGTTTGTGTTATTATAGAAATGAAAAGACATTCAATTAACCAAAATCACTACCAATCGAGTATTTCATGTAATACAAATATATTTTAGCCACATAAATATTTTACCAAAGTGTACTGAGTTTTATGAATGTTTTTAATATAAACATAACATTTAACCATACTTTTTGGCATAAACTAGGTACAGATGCTGAAACTGTACATATTAGTGATCAACAAGGAAAATAATACCAGTTACATGAGGACAGACAAAACAGCAACTGACCTGAGTGGCAGCACACTCCCGGGGCGGCGCAGCGACCCACGCCAGGGCCGCAAGGACGCCCTCCAACCTCACACGGAGAGGGTACGTTCTCCTCTTCCAGGCAATGCATAGCCTCTGGACTCCCCAGCAGACAACCTATTCCCTCCCCACAGCAGACGCTGGGGCCGAAGCAGCGGCCCTTGTCTCCAGGACCACACGCCATACACTAAGGACAGATGAGCGTAAAGCTTTGTACGCGAAACATAATGTCAGTCAACCCAAATGCTGGCTGTTTTCACCCTCTATTTTATTGAACCTACCATGCATTAGTGATTTAGATACAGCTATTCAAGTCTCAGTACAGAGTTTATTTCATTTTGCGTTAAAGTTTTTGTTTCTGATGTTATGGTATGGAAATACTGGAAAATATCACGTAAAAACCTGTCGAGAGGGAACATCCTGTAATGCTCTTTTTCCACCGATGGGGCAGTTGGAGATGTAGCAAGCAGTGCAAACAGACAGTAGACACAGCAGGCAGAAGGCTGTAAACAGGGTTCCAGACATTTCTGTGGGAAAGGCAGAGGGAAATGTAGAAGTGAAGCATAAAGGATACCAGAAAAAATGAAAATATCCACTGATAAAACTTAGCCAGCAATCCACAAAGTCTGTAAATGTAGAAATTAAGCCATTCACTGTGGTAATTTGATAATTAATTACAACATAGTGGTTTCCCAGAAACAGTAAAGCCAAGTACTGGATTAAATTATACCATCAAACCATTAAATTATACCATCAGTACTGACTGCCCAAATAATTCTAATAAATATCCTGAATCCAAAAAAACAAACAAACAAAAAACAAAAACAAAACCCCATCAAAATACCATACTTACTTTGAAAGATCAATGATAGGAAATGACACAGCAGTTCAGTAGTATATAATATTCATTTGCAAGCTATGAGAAGTCCCTTTTTATACCCCTACGTTTCCTTTAAAGCGTGACTTGACCACATCATTGCCTGTTAAGTTCAATCAAAAAAGCCTTAATTGGACTCATATTAATTGTGTGAACTGATTGGGGCAGAAGACTGGTCACTGTGTGTTCTAGGCACGAGGATGTGAGTCATTAATATACAGCTTGTGATCATACATAAGATCAAGGCACAATATCAGGCAGATGAAGTTAAGATCTGATATTTCTGGCCTAAACACTTTTTTTTTTAACACAGATAATGCTACAAAAACTCTGCAAGCAAATACAGCAAAAAAAAAACAAAAAAAACCCAACTTGCATAAGGATCTGTTAGCTGTTAGAATGAAACTGGACAAAAAGTGTGAAAGTGTGAACAAACTCAGCATTTCTAGAAGACACTCTTCTGCCTTGTGCTAATGTCAGCAATGATATTTGGAGATATGTTATGTATGTTAGCTATACACTTACCGTCCACATTATTAGAAAATCCACTCACTAGTCACTTTTTAATTTTAGAGGGACATTTTATGACTATCTACAGAACATATGTAGCCATGCAATTTGTCAGCCACCTTGGTTTTGCTCATTACTGGTTTGTTTGTGACCACAGGACCATTGACCACAGGATGGATAGGATTAATTGATAGACCTATAGCACACCTGATAGCGCAGGTAAAGTTGTGATCAACCAAGAGCATGAGTTTGTTGCCCAGGGAGGACATGTGCTATCATACTGATAAATATGTGTAAGTTGCTCTAGATAAACACATAGGCCAAATCCTGTAATCTTTTTTAAATGTTAGTCACTGTTACTGCAGGGTTGATTGTGATCATAAATATCATAGTAACAGATTATGGTCATATTATAGATTCCAAGGTTATAGCTTGCAACTGCATACTTACCTGGTGTTTCTATGTAATGTATGTTTCTAATAAACTGGGTGGTGATTGTTTGTCGCAGTGTACGTTAGCTATGTTAGTTATGGTTTTCCATTGTTAACTGGATGGATCACACAGTGTATCCTGCATGTCTCTGGTCCAGGTTACATGGGTACTTAAATGTCTAACTAAAATGAGTAACTAGAATATTAATTAATTATAGCAGGGGAAGAATTTAGATTGTATAATAAATGTAAAAGCAGATTGTCATTGAGGTCACTTGCTAACAGTGACTATCATACCCGCCACATCGCCTCTGCTTTTCAATCATTTATCTCTAATTAAGCTGTAATAGTGAACGTGTCTGGAGAATTAAATTAATTAGAAAACCCCTGCTCCAGGCCAAAATGAAATGATTGCTATTAACATTTTTTTTTTCAATGTCAAACTCCTGACCTTAACAACAAAGTGAGGTGATGTAGGCTGTTTTTTTTCTTTCTTTTTTTCAGACACATATTAAAATTGTGTCCATTAAAGTGCAGCTCAAAGTGTTTTAGCAAAATTAGTATTTAACATAAAAGCGGGTTAATAAGAAACCATGGGACCATATCATAAAATAATAAATGGCATAAACAATTAATAAAACAATGATATTATTACCCTAAAATAAAATCTAAAATTACTACTACTACTAATAATAATAATACTACTAATAATAATGGAAATACAAACATTTAAGTTGTATATTCTTCATTTTACGAATATTGGCGTATTTATATTGAAATCAACATGCACAGCCTTTCGTCCTTAGTAACCTGCACTTGGTTTGATTTTTAAATACCGTCCGATCGTTCCAGCTCCTCCCTCGTGCTTCGACTCCACCTCCACCTGCAGACGGTGAGCAAAGCAAAGATGGCGGAGTTTCGCTAGGACTCAATGGCCGATGACCAACGTCAACAGTCAGAAATTGTTGAGAACTGGACAGTTAAGCTTTAGATAATACCATTTCATATTTTGTTAATGGGATTATAGCATGCTGTAGTTGGCAACGCGGTAGCCTGCGTTTCAGTAGTTGACGTAAAGTCCAGTGTTACAGCGATATGACCGCGCATTAACATCGGTAACATATTCGCCCAGGCGTGCTAGTCGAAGGGTTTGAATGTTGCCCTTTGGAGACATGTGTTTAAGGTAAAGTAACATTATTTTTTGTGTGTATTTGTTTTGTCGTGCTTTAGTGCTGTCCTAATGTGTAAATGCGGGCTTGTATTCTTTAACATAGCGGTTCGTTCTGCTTCTGCAACACTTGACAGTTGACACGTCGGCTGTTGCTTAGGTCAACATTCACATTTCTTCGACAGGCTTGTTTTTCACCACGAAAAGGTTCCAGAGGGCTATTTTTGACTTTTTCTGTCAAATCTCTTTGTACATTTTAGCTAATTCCGTTGCCCTTTGCTGACACAGGTTACTGTTCATATCGTAGCTATTTATTTTAGATTCTGTAAATCTGTTGTGAGTATTGTGTACACTAGTTTCACGACATTTAGTGAACTATCTCTGCTTTGTTAAACTGTGGTAGCAGTTCATCCTTTGTACTACATGCTCTCATTGCAGCTCATCCTTTGTACTACATGCTCTCATTTTAGCCATTACATTTAGCCGCACCTCCCCTGAGTCTACAGTTTTTTGTGTCGTCAAATTAACATTTTGGTGTCACTACAGGATTGCAGGTAGTCATTTCCACCGTTAAATTGTTTTTTTTGTTTTTTTTTAAGTCCTGTTGGAATTAAACTGAACGCCAGTTAATTACAGATACACACAAAACAAAAACTGTTCTTATGAATTTACCCCAGTTATACCCAATTCTGAATATATGAAGTCTGTTTTTCTTATCTAAATTTGTGACATGTTGTTTTAATAGTACAAATTAGTTTTATAAATAGTTATGTTTGACTACACCCTAGCATAGCATTTAATAAAAAAACAAACAAAAACGCACACAGATGGAGAGTGTTTCATAGTGAAAGCTATGCCAAGGAAGTTTGCATGGATGTCATCTTTGCATATGTTCTTATAGCTCATCCAGATCTTGTGTGTGCCAGCTGTATTTGTAGCTGTATGTGTTATAAAAAACCTATGCCAAACACAGTGTGGACATCAGCTGAGGAACGTTTGTGCAAATGGCCAGAGGGCATATGTTGACATACCTAAAATGTGTAGAGTGTCACAGCCATAGAGAATTGCTAGCTTACTAGAGTTGCCAAACTTCTCAGTGATTAAAAACAGTTGTTTTAATCAGACTGTCATAGCCAGACTGTCCCTGCTCATTCTTGTGCTCCTAATTAACCTCTTGAAATGCTGTGAGCTCATATGAGGTCAGCATTTTAAAAAGTTAGATGAAAATAAACCCAGTGTCCTCATACATCAGGACTTTTTAAAACTGCTTCCTGATGGAAGACATTACTACTAATATATTACACAGTAACAAGGCCTTTTTCTACATGAAATGCCTAATTTTCTTGTATGCTTTTGAATCTTAGAAATCTCTGTCACTCCACAGGTAATTGTGACTTCCTGAGCTCCTCAGGTATCAGTCTTTGGCCCTCTCTGCTTCTCTGCTGCCATGTCGTGGTCCCCAGCAGTCAGAAAGGCCAGCCCTAGCCTACCTCCTTTGGACAACCTCTCTGTGTCCTCGCTGCTGTCTGAGGACCTGGAGGGAGGGGCAGAGGGAGGAGAGGGTGAGCTGGCCGACCTGGAAGTGAACCCGTATGACGGGCTGCCCTTCTCCTCGCGTTACTACTCGCTGCTGGAGGAGCGGCGGAGTCTGCTTGTGTGCAGCCTGAAGTACAGCCTGCTAGAGCACCTAGAGACCCACAGCATGGTGGTGCTGAGTGGAGAGGGTGGCACTGGCAAGAGCACCCAAGTAAGGCGTTATCCCCCTGTAACACACGCTAGGACACCTCTAGACCCTCTCACATACTAACACACGCTAGCACACATCTAGACCCTCTCACGTACTAACACACGCTAGCACACATCTAGACCTTCTCACGTACTAACACACGCTAGGACACATCTAGACCCTCTCACGTACTAACACACGCTAGCACACATCTAGACCCTCTCACATACTAACACACGCTAGCACACATCTAGACCTTCTCACGTACTAACACACGCTTGGACACCTCTAAACCCTCTCACGTACTAACACAAGCTTGGACGCATCTAGACCCTCTCACATACTAACACACACTTGGACACATCTAGAACCTCTTAAATATTAACACGCTTTCTCTTTGTCTTGGTTTCATCAGCCTAGTTTCTATATGCAAATTGAAATTATAATTATAATGTATTCAGTAAGTTTGTGCTTGTTGTTCATTTAATTAGACCATTATTAGAGAAACTTTAAGGCACATTACAAAAGCTTCACACTCATGTGTATTGACCATGGTATTTGGCTGTGTATGTGTTTGTGTGTGGTTTGTGTAGGTGCCTCAGTGGTGTGTGGAGTATGCACTATCCCTGCAGTTTTCTCAGGGCCTTGTTTGCTGCTCCCAGCCATACATGGCAGCCGCCTGTAGCTTGGCCATCCGTGTGGCAGATGAGATGGACCTGAGTCTGGGCCTTGAGGTGGGCTACAGAGTCCCCCACGATGATGGCTGCACCCCAGACACTCTACTGCGGTAAGCAAGCCCCATCTTTCGTGGTGCTCCATGCCTTAAAATGATTGTGAATATACAGCATCGAAATCCCATACCCAAACCCTTTCAGTGTGCACTTACTCCAGCTCAGTGTCTGAATGTTTCCCTGGCCAGTTTCATGACTGACTCGCTGCTTCTGGAGGAGATGATGTCAGACCCGATGCTGCGTCAGTACGGCATTCTGGTGGTGGATGAAGCCCAGGAGCGCACGGTGGCCACAGACGTGCTCCTGGGCCTTCTGCGGGATGTGTGCCGGCAACGCGGTGACCTTCGCGTGGTGGTGCTCGCAGCCCCCCAGGCGGCCCCCACCATCGCCACCTTCCTGGGCGAGGGAGTGCCGCACCTAGCTGTCCCCCCACCGCCGCAAAAGCCTGCAGTCGAGACGGTGTACCGGGATCCGCCCGCCAGCCGAGACCTGGCCACAGTCTCGTGCCAGATGGTGCTAGACCTCCACCGGCGGGGAGAGGAGGGAGACATGTTGGTCTTCCTCCCCAGTGTCCACGTATGTAACCCTGGATGGTTTAATCCCATTGCTTCGTAATTTTGCTGACCTATGCTGGGTTTCCCAAAAGCATCGTAACATAAAGACCATCCTTAAATGGTAGCACAAGTATTACATTGAACACTCTCTCTTGTTTAAGATGATCTTAACAATATGAAGCTTTTGGGAAACGGGGTCCTGAATTGTTGTAGGTGAGTGCCCCTTTAATGCTAGGTGACGCTCAGATTAGTGTTTTTGTGTGCCAGTATGAGTAAAATAAGACCCTTCATCTCTGTCCCTCAGGCTTATCTTGGTTTTCTGTTTCGGTATCTTGAATTACATTTTATACTTCTAGGTCCATTGTTATCTTTGACAAGAGGTAAATAAATGCGTTGGAAATTTAATAATTACCCCAGAAACTGTATTCATAATACCCTCAGGGAGAACATCAAAGGGCCACCAAAAATACAAATTTGGAAGCTTAAACGTGTACTCATGAGGGTTTTATTCAGAAGTGGTGGCTAACTGCCTAATAAAAGGTTGACATGTTAGTGGAATTCTTAGTTTATCCAATCCACTGTTATTTCGCACGTATTACTCTCAACGTCTGCTTATCTCCGTGTAGGCTATGTTCATCTCAGCCGCGTCCGTCTACCGTGCACCCTCTCTCTCCCTCTCTCTCTCCTTCTCTGTACCACTGTGGAACTCTATCTGCCTTGTGACTCGGGGAGGGGGGAGTATTGGGTGTCTGGTGTGTGACACCACTAAGATTGTTTACTCCCATCAAAGGGGATGAATTGGTTGGATCTTGCCAGGTCTCGAGTGACAGATCCCTTCATCACTGTAAAACACATGTACAAACAACAATTTAGGTGTGTATATATATGACCCTTTTTTATCAGGTTAATATCTAGTAAATAAGGACAACACTACATAACGTTTTATCTGATAGAAGTATATTTATGAACAGTCTTACAAACATTCATCTAATGCATTTGATTCTAATTGTCTCTCACACAAAATACACAGATCCACTCCTCCTTTGTCAATATTGGCACAGCCTCACCTGTTCCCACAACATACATTATCTGCCTCCTAGTGCAGTAATGGAAGAGCAGAGATAGCTGTCACAAATAGGTGAACTGTGTTTTTGAGAGCCCATTAAGGCTCTACAACACTATTTTTTTTCATTTTCAGTGATATGATAACAAAAACAAGTAAACCATCTGCTCTTAGCAACCTGCACATATTAAGTATTACTTCCGCCCTGAGTTGTCTATGAAGCAGGGATTTAAGGCATCGCAGAGTAAGTGGCCTGAATTTTGCTGAGCGGAAAATGTTTTACTGTTCCAGAGTGTGTTGAAACAAAATGGTATCAAAATGGGGGCAAAATGGGATCTTTTTCAATGAGATCACTACAGAACCAATGCATATGGCATATTGCTTTGGCACTACTTGCAACTGCTCAGTAAAGAAAAGGAATAATTCTGGAGGCTGTAAAGTCATGGAAAGTGATGACACAGAGACATTTTGTTTTTGAACTGAAGGTTTTGAGAAACAGTCTTATAACAGTCTCATACTTCTGTACATCCCAGGAACTCCCAGCCCTTACCATGACCTCACACTTTCCTTCATGAACTCCCTGGTATCACCACCTAATCATAGCCTGGGCTTAACTAAGTTGTTGTCCTCAACTCAAATCTGACCCGGTCTTGCAGATTTCTCCTTTGTAACACATGAAGGATTCTGCCCTTTCTCTCACAGGAAGCTGCCCAGGTACTTGTGCAGTCTCTTGTAATTTGAAAACTAGTCTACTGCAACTTGCTACTTGATGGTCTTCCACTAAGAGCCATCAGCCCTCTACAACTTGTCCAGAGTGCAGCAGCATGACTGCTCTTCAATCTTCCAAAGTTCACGTCATTCCACTGCTGCGCTCCCTTCATTGGCCTCTAGTAGCTGCTCACATCAGATTAAAAACCTTTATGCTTGGACCAGCCCCTCCATACTTGATGTCAGTGGTCAAAGCCTGATCCATACCTTGAGTATTTAAAATCTTAAATATGGCTCAGCTTGAAACACCATGCTTCAATTCTCATGGAAGACAAGCATCGAGACTATTCTCTGTCTTGGATCCTAGATGGTGGAATGAACTTCCACTTGCTGTCTGAACAGCAGAGTCCCTTTCTGTCTTCAAACGCAGGCTGAAGACCCATCTATTTGTGGAATATTTAAATGACCACTGACCCTGCTCCTATGTTGACTAACTGAAACTCTAGTACTTATTATAGGGTATTGTTTATTGCACTGATGTTGACTGCTCCTCTGTTGACTAACTGAAACTCTAGTACTTATTGTTTATTGCACTGATTGTTGTCTGAGATAGAGCTTATGCATTTTGCACTTCTAGGCTTCAGCACTGATCCCTGTATTTCAGCATCATTTTAGATCATTGGTATCTTGGACTCTAACCTATTCTACTGGCTAGGATGTATTCTATGAGTAAATAACAAAGCACTTTTGTAAGTCACTCTGGATAAGAGTGTCTGCCAAATGTTGTAAATGTAAATGTCACACAATTTAAAGTAGAGAATGTGGATGCAGCCTGTGATATGCATTGCTATTGAATTAACTGCCCCACCTAGCTATGTCAGCATATACATGTAGTACATTTTAGGCTATAAAAAAGAGTTGGCCTGCTGAATGTCAGAGTTACACAGCCTTCTTCAGTGTTCACAATGTGAGGAAAATACTGGATTTGATTACTTATCTGTTCACGTGGAAAATATCTACAACAAGCCAGTACTGCACTCTGCATCCTTATTTTCATGCCCCTCAGCCAACCTCTGCATTGCTCTTAGGACATCGGCGAGTGTGCGTCCCTGCTGGAGAAGGAGGCTGTGGCCCTGAGTCCCCAGCTGGGGGTGCTGCAGGTGCTGCCACTCCATGCCGGCCTCGGCGGGGACGCGCAGCATGTGTACGACATGGAGACGGCAGAGGGCCAGGCCAAGCCGGGAGAAGAGGAGCAGGGCAGCCTGGACGGCGAACAGGGACCCGGTTTGAGACGGAGGGTCATCCTTTCGGACGCTCTTGGAGAGGCCTCCTTCTCTCTGCCCGGCATCCGCTACGTCATCGACACAGGCCTCCAGCTCAAAACTGTGAGTTGATCGATAGGGCAAAGCAATGTTCACAAACTCTTTTAGCCAAATGTAAAACATGTTTACTAAACATGTTTACTAAAACAATTGTTTAGTCAACAGGTTAATTTGCAAATGGAAAAAAAAGATATATATTAAATGTTATATAAACAGTGTATTAAACAGTCTAGTCTACATTCAGAAACACTTATGCAAGCCCCCCAACTTGCTCGTTCCTCTCTGGAATTCCAGGTGTACAACCCGCAAATCCGAGCAGACTCTCAGCTTCAGCGACCAATCAGCAAGCACCAGGCAGACACACGATCTCGGAGAGTAAACAGCAGTTTGCCAGGTGAGCCCTTCTCGTTAGTACCATGACAAAGTTCTCGAAACCTGGCAATGATTATCTCCTTCCACTCTGCCAACTTCCTTCTCAGTAGGGTCAGGCCCAGAACAGTGCTCCACTTTGAAGCCCACCATTACAGTGCTAGTCAGATAAAACTGA
This sequence comes from Electrophorus electricus, assembly GCF_041902795.1. Classification (NCBI taxonomy): domain Eukaryota; kingdom Metazoa; phylum Chordata; class Actinopteri; order Gymnotiformes; family Gymnotidae; genus Electrophorus; species Electrophorus electricus. The sequence continues at coordinate 22,469,583 of NC_137504.1, forward strand.
ACTGAAGAGGAGCATTCTGGCCAAACTGAAGATTTGTATGCTGAACTCTGTAGACCTCAGAAATTCAGCACATAATGCTTCAGAATATACAGAATTTGTTTTAGTGGTCTTTGCAAAGCATCAGACTTCACTAACAAAGGATCTGATAATTACTGATTACTTTTTGACCCGATTCAACTCACTTGGAGGGTAGAAAACGTACAGTGATCTCTGGTTTGGTTTGACAGTAGGTTTGAGTGTAGGTCACTCTCTGTTGCAGGAGTGTGTTTTCGTCTGTACCCTCAGTCCCTGTATGAGGAGGGGATGCCTGAAGCTCGCTGTCCCGGAGTCGCTGAGGCCAACCTCAGCCACCTGGTCCTCCTCCTCAAGAGGCTGGACATAGCCGACATGGGCCAGTGCAAGTTCCTGGACCGGCCAGGTGGGAACACTACATCGTTTTGGGCAGTCATCTGCCCAATCACATGCTTAATTGCTTAATAGGTAATTAAAAAAAAAAACACACTGGCTAAAATATCTCTTTAAATTACCTTCAAAGTAATTACTTTAAATGAATGTTAAAAATTAAATCAGTAGGGAGGACAAAAATGAACATTTCAGCTAGTGTCGTCGGCTTTCAGGAGTCATTATAGCCAATTAGACAGAACACAGGTTGGGTCAGGCTCTAGTCCTAACAAGACAAGTGGTCAAATCTCTCTCTCTCTCTCTCTCTGTCTGTCTGTAGCTCCAGAGGCTCTGATGCAGGCTCTGGAGGACCTGGACTATCTGGCTGCTCTGGATGACGATGGCAATCTGTCTGAAGTGGGCATCATCATGTCTGAGCTCCCCCTGGAGCCACCGCTGGCCAAAGCCCTTATTGCCGCCTGCGAGTTTGACTGCGTCAGTGAGCTGCTCACCATAGCTGCAATGCTCACTGGTAAACAGGATGTCCACAAAGTATAAATCATTTAGCCTTCCATGGTCAGTTCATGTCTTAATTATTCTTTTACACAAATGGGAGTAGGTATTGCTTGAAATTGTAACAACTATTTGGTCTGGATATTCTCCAGGCTTGTTTGTTGGACCTGTATTTAAAGGAAGTGAATTGGTGTGGTCTTTTCACAGCTTCGCCGTGCTTTGCAACGCCTCCACCAAACAAAGAGGAGACAGCCGCAACTCACAGACGGCTGTTTATGCACCCGGAGGGAGACCACCTCACCCTCATCAATGTCTACAATGCCTACCTACAGAGTGAGTTTAACCAAAACCTAGGGATGGGCAATATGGGGAAAAATGTCATAAAACGATATAATGATACATAATCATATTACAGTGTTTAGATTTTTGTGATGTGAAATTTGATAAGTATGAAGAATTAGCATCATGCACTAGCACACTGGTATAGACATTTTGAGGGGTATAATGAAATCTTTTTGTTTTTAATCAATGTAAGAACAACAACAAAAGAAAATAAAACAATTGATTAAAAATAGATAAAATAAGGGAACATTGGGCTAACAGCGAATCAGTTTTTTCTTACTATGTAGTTTGCTGTTGATGCAGATGATACTAGTGTTGTGCAGAGAAAACTATTGCAGGGCAGTACATTATGACAGTGACAGTATGTCTACGACTGCCTTCAGTACCTCCAAGCAATAGCACAGCAGAGATAAATGTGTGCAGATGTTTCAGCAATTCAGAGTTCCTCTAAACACAAGAAAGTATAAAAATAATGGAAAATTGTTGTTTGCATCATTTCTCGCAACAGACAACGAGGACGAAGCGTGGTGCATCACCAATTTCCTCAATGCCTCTGCGCTTCAGTTGGCCGTGGTGATTAGGGCAGAGCTACTGGAAGTAATGCAGCGAATTGAGTTGCCGGTTTCACCTCCTGCCTTTGGTTGCCAGGACAACATCTTGAATATAAAGCGGGCTCTCATCTCAGGGTTCTTCCTAAAGGTAGCCTGTTGGAATGTTCAGACTGTTCTGAACTCAAGTCACCATTAGCACCGAAACCTTCCTGATAGTTGCTGGTCCTCTTTTAGGTCGCCCATGATGTAGATGGCTTAGGGAACTACTTACTGTTGACGCACCGCCATGTGGCACACATGCATCCCTTCTCCACATACATGTGCCGCCAGCCTCGGCCCAGCCCTCCCGCCTGGGTCCTCTATCACGACTTCACCATCTCCCATGACAACTGCATCTGCACCGCCTCGGAGGTCCACCCGCACATGTGAGTCTGTCTGCAGGGTCGTTGCCTGCTGTTGCTTGTCTGCCTGTGGCAGTGTGGTATGCATTGCTGATTCTTTTGAAATCCAACTGCAGACTGGAAATTGGCATTTTAGCCCAGAGCTTGCCTATGTAGTCCTCAGGGCCCTCACTCAGAGCAGGTTTTTATCTGATACAGCTTCTAACACACCTCAGACAGGCATCCCTCTGCACGTGTGTTTCAAAAAGACAATAAAGACACTTAAAAAAAAAAAGATCATCTGAGGTTCAGGTGCAGAGGGGAGCTGGAACAGCTGAAATTGGGGACTGCCTGGACGTCACCCAGGTCTACATCGAAAACCACTGGCTCAATCATCTGATTAGTCAAAATGGTCCAGTATGTGAAAATATTGAATTATAAAGTAAACTACAACCTGTGACATGCTCTTTTGTATGTGTTCTCATATAGGCTGGTTGAATTTGCCCCTCAGTACTACTTGGGCAACCTTCCACCCAGCGAAGGGAAAGACTTGTTGATGGAGATCAGAGAGAGTCTTGCCTCGCCACATGAACAGGAGAACGGAGAGACGGCAGACAAGAGGCATGCAGAGCGGCCAGGGGAGCACCGTGACCAGTTCACTACTGAGATGTGTTTGCTGCAGTGACACACTCCAGCCTGCTGCATCCTTCGTTCACATTGCACAAGCAAAACAGGTTCTAGATTTCCGCCCTCTGCTGCACAGACCCAGCTGTCAAGTAGAATCAGAGTTTGAGGGCCACAGTGCTCTTACTGTATCTAAGAACTTTACAAAGTTCTGAAGTATGAGATGTAAGGTAGTATGGAAGTATGAGATGTAAGGTAGCTGTTTAGCAGCCTAAATTGGTTTGGCCTGGATTCACTTTTGCTGTGAAAGTGCTAAAATCCACTTTTTAAAAATGAAAAATTAGTTGACGATGAACTTTTATACAGGAATAACAATGCGATCTGTACATAAGTGTACATGCATCAAGCAATAATATACAGAAGAAGTCACTGTAGTCCCCGGTGGGGGGGTGGGGGGGTGGGGGGGCGACACATGAATTAAAGGGAGAATCCTCACTAATGGAAAACATACTGTATAGATACTGTAGCTGTAGCACTACATTTAATGAGGGTGACATCCCCTTGGTCCCAGCAGGACGACAACAAAAAAAGATCTGATGTTCTGATCCAGAGGGTGTATGTATGTTCCCTTTCCATTGCGTGTTCTTTGAGCGGTGGTGAATAGTTGAAACCAGAGTGCTTTTCTTGTCCTCTCCATATTGATACATAAACCAGTTGTGATAAGATGATAATCAGGGTAACCTGAACTTCAAGGAGTCTTTTTGCTAGATATTGGTCACTATGGTTTCTCAGGGTGCTGTTTACTCAAGCCCTAATATGGCAAAATGCTTGTTTTGTTGGCTAGGGATGTTTTTTCTTTTTTTTTTTTTTTTTACTGTGAACTTTATGATCTGCTGTCATTTATCCCTCTACTTGTTAATATTGAAATGTGTGCAAATTGTGGGTTTGTAAATATTTGATTTTAAAAAAATTGATTTTTCACGACTTAGGTATGAATGTTTCAGCAAAGGTGTACTTAAAATTTAGGTTTGCATATCATGGGAGTATTTCCTGTTATAGGTCTCATTGGCTGGTCTACAAAGGGCAATACCATGTTGCATAACATGCTGAATTGTCTTCATCACAAGAAAATCAATAGATTGCCTATACAATTTTGTTTATTTTTACATGTTAGCCATAACCTCAATCAGCAATTTGGAGTAATGAAGTTTTTCCTCTGATATGACATTGAGATTTCTCTCAAAAGAAAAAAAGTCACTTTATATCTGAAACTGCTCATGCAAAGAGCTGTACCACTTTTGATTTTTAGGTATTTAATAAATATTAAAACATCCTTCTGTGGCAAAGGAATTTCAAATCAGTAGCAGACAACTGCTGTTTTTTTGTAGTGCTCCCTACATTGTGCATCGAACTGGCAACTGAACAATTTTAACCTGCTGCCTCAAGATGACTTGCTCTTCATTGCCAGAGTAAGGAAAACATCTTAAAATAACACCACTTTAATGGAGTAATACCAAAATCAGATTACATGTTGTTTTACATAACTTTATTACATCATTCGAAATTACATTTGTTAATGACCACCTCCAAAAGAAAACCAGGTTTAATGCTAATAACTTACCAGAGGCCTTACAGCACTCAGGAATCAAGTCTTGCAACTGTGTCATTCTGTTATTTTGAATAGCTGTTCTGATTGACATTTTAATAATGCAGCTTCTAAAAGCAGTTAAGCACCAGGTCCTAAAGCAAGACCCAAATGAGATCAGCCCAGGGAAAGGGAAGTGGAGCAGGGGATGGTCAAAGGGTTCAAAAGTGTTAGTTATTTAATCAGGTAAGGCTGATTTATGCATTCTGCGCAACCAAGGGCCTGGGTTCTCTAATGGCAAGCACGCCACCTGAAGTATTCAGGCTAGTTATTATACATGGTGCCTCTTTCTACTCCAAAACAACAGGAGGCAGTGCACAATATTCATCAGTAAATTTAGTCTTGTTCAGCATCTTTCAAATAGAATGTTTCTGTATTTACTAAGTGATCAGTCATTATCCTACACTGGTACTGTCAGCAGTTAATATACATGTCACTCAGTGGAGCTTCAGAAACTTGCATACACACAATATTGCTGCATCCAAGTGATAGCAAATGCAACTTGTTTTCTGTTTGCATTAATGTAATTCAGGTGATATGCCTCGACACTCAAGTTTTGTGGGACAAGCATAAATCAGGTCCTTGGGGTGTAGGACACCTGAGCAGGGAGTAAGAAACAGGGAGGGGCTGTTCTCAGGGTGTGGGACAACTGACTAAGGAGAAACAGGGAGGGGCTGATTTCGAGGCTTTGTTCTCATTTCTTCATGGATTTGGCCTCCAGTGGTTCTCCAATATCTTTACCACGCAGTTTCAGTCCTTTAAAAAAGAGAACCATTTGCTAATTAGCTGAGGTCTTAATGTCTCTGAAGGGCTTAAAGGTTTACATAAAATATTTCAGAAGTGTATCTGTATCCATATGTTCTTGGTTTTAAAATAATGTGCATCACAGGGATATGATCTTAAACAGTCAATGCTTGCTGCATGTTAAACTGCTTATAGAATCACAGGGTATCGCATAGACCTAGATGCCTTACCAATGGCTCTCTCTATCTTGCCCATAATCTGGTTGTTGGGTATTGCTTTTCCACTTTCGTAGTCAGCAATGACCTGAGGCTTCTCGTTAATTTTCTGGTGAATGGACACAATAGTCTCATTATTTCTCAAAAGGAGCCTGATCACGAACTGAAGTTGATATCACATGTAAACGATTTGTTCAGAAAGTGCATATAATATCAAACACCATTCCCTAACTAATATGCTGAATTCATTTTGTGATGCATTTTTTAATATATGCTGTAATAAAGATCAATTTATTTAATTTGACATGAGCCACTCAGTTAATATACATGTCTCAGTTTTCTCCTGACCTGATTTAAACGAAGCTCACTTACAGTAGCGAGGTCTTTCTGAGTCATTCCTTTGTTCTGTCGGCCTTGCTGGATCACCTTGCCCACCTCCAATGGCACTCTTTCATGGTGCAGCTCCTCCGTCTCCCTGTCCAGTTTTGCTGTGTTCTTAGTCACCAAATGCTGCTTATTCTGTCCTGCCGCCCCTGAGTCCAAAATAAATTTAAAAAACCCACCACCACAGGCATCATACTCACAGTCTGATAGTCTGTGACATGAGTATGAGGTGCCACACCCCCTATAGCGAAGGACATTTTCATTCTAGATGAATCTCCTTTACATCTACACAGGGCACTTTCAACTGATGATAAAGACCAGCCTCAAATTTATGGAACGGAAACATGAACGCTTATTCAAGACAAATAAAAATGCCTCTACTTAGGTGATCCTACATTTTACTTATTAAGTGGGTGAACAGTATGTGGCATGTCTTACATTACCCATTTCCTAGCTCATATAACCTAGAGCCATGTTTTCTTCTTTGGTGATCAATACAGCATCCATCAAAATCCGTAGCAGGTGTGCTTCTGGCAGATAGGAACATTTGTACTTTTGTTTCCTTTCTCATTTCATAATCAAACAGGTATACAGTAAAAGGCGTATTTTCAGTCATTTCCAAACACGGCCGTGTAACAAACATATCCACCCTCAAAAGCTAGGTCTTTGCAACATGACCTCAGCAACATGAAAAGCTTAAAAATTTGGAATGATATGAATGGATATTACCAGATGGGAACATGTATTATCAGAATCTTTCATACTGACTAATCAAAGGATCACTAAGCTAAAGGGTCAAGAATTTCCAAGTTTACAGCTACTGCTTTTGGATGAGATTCATAATAGATCGATAAAACGCCATGCCCTGTAGTTGTACGAACTAGCTACTTATACACTTGCATCAAGGGTTATGTCCAAATAAAACATGTTCAAGTCATTACATTACCACTGATATCATAATTAACGTTTTAAGATGTAAAGTTGTTAATCACATTCAATTTCTCCATATCAATGTATCCATATGGAACATATTTACACTAATTTATTTACAATAACCTTACATTTCTTGGAGGTTTCCACCTCTTCTCCACGTCTCTGGGCAGAGATGACAGCCTGGAAATTAAGTTGAATTTAGTTAGGGATGTCAGTAGAGTAACAGCTGAAACGCTGATAAACAGAACACCACACACGAGTTCGATTTCCTAGGTTTGCTAATTACGAAATTCGTAAAGTATAACATTTAAAAATGGCACTGTCGCAAATTTCTAGATAAATACATTTTATTAACTAGCTAAATAAATATTTATACTAGTTTGCTAGCTAGGGTAAATAGTTAACTAGCTAACGGTAGTCATCTCTGTAAACAGAACTAAGTTAGCTAGCTTATAGCTAGCTGGCTAGCCAGTTGTGCTTTGTTTCTAACACGGTGAGCTAACGCAATGTGAAGAACATGGGGGCCTCGTTCTTTCCCTGAAAATAAGTAAGATATCAAACCCTGGTTACATTCACTGACGCCGACCTGCTTTGATTTAGCCTGTGCTGAAGAAGGACCCTTCTTCCTCAAGACAGTCACTGTATCCCAGTCGCTTTCTGCCATAGTTTCCAAGTGTTGCTGTTGAGTCAGCCGTCAAAACTACTATTTACAGTGTGAAATGGCTAGCTGCCTTGCTAATCATATTATATGTAGGCTCTATAAAACATATCCGCAGTGCCACGTAGTGTCTATTTTCCGTTATTGCAGCTTAGAAAGCGAAGTAGATTCCATTTCCCCTAAAGCAGGGGTGCCCAAGTCCGGTCCTGGAGGTGTACCGCCCATTAGAGCTTAGTTCCAACCCTATTTCTGCACCACTGGTTCTAATATGGAGATGTTACTGAGGGACTTATAATAAGTTCTGCAGGGTGGTATACCATCGGGACCAGACTTGGCCACTCCTGGTCAGTGTACACCCAGAAGCAGGCTTTCTTTTGGTTGAAGCATAGACTAAATAATTAATATATGCAGCCTATAGGTGGAAGTGGGTTAGCCATCATCTTATCTCTCATTTTATTAACAAAGTCTGCTTGTATGTTGCTGCAGCTTGACCCTTATGTGTTGTTTCAACAAGTAGAATGTGTAGCCACACAGGGACTGCTGCTAGTGGTTAAAAACACTGATTTGGACACAGGTCTCTCCATAGTAGTTATATCTCTAGGTTAAATTGCAGGAAATTCCAGTAGAACAACAACATACAAAAATTGATACACACTCTCAAAATTTATGTAAATGATCACAAATAGAAGTCTCTTCCTACTGCTTGTCAGTAATAGACAACCCAACATCATAATGGCTTACAAGTTCCAGCAAGTCCTCAAATGGAGTCTGAATAAACTGCCTAACACCAGAAGCCATAAATGAACACAAGGCAAATACAACAGGGGTAAGAAACACCCCAAGAATGGAGTTAAACCACACAGCAGTTCCCACTAACAAACCAAACTACCTAGTCTCTCTACACCGAGTCTCTTTAGGCACCGTACACCAGCCAGGCAAAATTATCTCGGCCACAGCCACTCTGCCCAAACAAAGTGAGGCCCTCAGCCCAGAAGTAGTACAAAAAAAAAAAGAAAGAAAATGGAGCAATTATGTAGGGACCCCACTTTATGAAATTACAAATGAAATTGCACACCAGACATTAAACTCCCTTCTGTAAAGACATACTTGGCTGAAGGCATATTAAAAAACACAAATCTCAGCATCTGAAAAACAAAGCAAAAACACCCAACAGAGGTCAAACTAAACACCTACTAAAGCTCACTGTAACACTAGCAGAAATTCATTGCATGGACCTGAGCAAAAAAAAAATCCAGAAACGAATCCACCAAAAAGCACAGCAATGAGAGCGTATACATAGACTCCCAACAAATGCAAATGCTTTAATAATGCAAATGAATGAACAATACACATTTAAATATGGCTAAGAAGGTGTGTGATGACGTTTCAGTTTCTCCAAAATCAGACTCAAAGTAACCTAAAAAATTAAAAAGAGTCATAGTTAACTAAAGTATTATGCACAGAATTGTTTTGAGAGTACGTTCATCTGTCACTGTTCTTGACCGTTATCAACTTTAAGGATTTTCTTGCATTTTTAAAGATATTTTAAAAAATTAGTCCCTATATGTAGTTGCATCACTACATTTTGGTATGGCCATATTACCAAAATGTCTGTTGAACAGTTTGATAATACATTAGCCTAATGATATCATGATATCGAACCCTAGCCTTCAAGTTTTTTCACCACTAATCCTTGAAAATCACACAGGCTCTCCTGAATCATGATGACAGAAACACCTTAGCAGTCAGCGTTGAGACTGGGCGACTTGAAAAACTTAACCAAGATTAAATTAAAACTTAAAACAATACAACACTTACCATTAATGTAATTAATGTAAGTATGTATAGTATCAAATAAATACATTTAAAAAAACCAATCTTTTAACTAGCTTTTTTTGTGATCTCCACCATTCTGTCCAATTTATTTCTTACCGAGACTGCACTGAGGAAGTTTTTAAAAAGCAAACCGTTATAATTGTATAGCAAACAGCTTCGTATTATCTATAAAACTAAGGGCTATAACTCTTTTATCTTTTTCTGTTTGAGGTTTTGATACTTAAACTTTATTGAAAACTGTTACTTGTTTTACTCCCCTCCAAAAATGAGCTAGCCAGACTACAGTAAAATATTGTCAAGTCCAAGATTCCAATATTCATTCTAATATGAAATGTATGCGCGTTCTCCAGGGGAGTTTGGTTATGCTTGTTACAACACACAGAATCACAAAGCGTCTTTACAGACATCTTTGTCTAGACACCCAGTGAGTGACTATTACTGTAGAAAAATATTATTATTACAGTATTATTACACCACTTGTCCTGTCACCTCAGTTATTGCTGCAATGGTTAAAGTATTAACTGACATTTTCTGTGAACGGCTTTCATTTTATTCTTTGTGTTTTTGACAAAGTATTAATCAAAATGACTGCTTCAGAAAATTATATTTTCCCACCTCAGACTTTCAGATTAGATATTACATTATCTATATTATTTAGCTGTGATTTTCTGAAATATACACAATTATTTGCAATCCTATTACCAATTTTAGGGATATGTATAAAAGTGAGGTCTGGGCTGAATAAATATATTCCCTATAAAGGAGGAGTAAAGTTACAACCAACTGAATACCCCTCTCTCACCCATTCACCTAAATACCCCTCTCTCACCCATTCACCTAAATACCCCTCTCTCACCCATTCACCTGAATACGCCTCTCACCCATTCACCTAAATACCCCTCTCTCACCCATTCACCTGAATACGCCTCTCACCCATTCACCTAAATACCCCTCTCTCACCCATTCACCTAAATACCCCTCCCTCACCCATTCACCTAAATACCCCTCTCTCACCCATTCACCTGAATACCCCTCTCTCACCCATTCACCTGAATATGCCTCTCACCCATTCACCTAAATACCCCTCTCTCACCCATTCACCTAAATACGCCTCCCTCACCCATTCACCTGAATACGCCTCCCTCACCCATTCACCTGAATACGCCTCCCTCACCCATTCACCTGAATACGCCTCCCTCACCCATTCACCTGAATACCCCTCTCTCACCCATTCACCTGAATACGCCTCTCACCCATTCACCTAAATACCCCTCTCACCCATTCACCTAAATACGCCTCCCTCACCCATTCACCTGAATACGCCTCCCTCACCCATTCACCTGAATACGCCTCCCTCACCCATTCACCTAAATACGCCTCTCTCACCCATTCACCTAAATACCCCTCTCTCACCCATTCACCTAAATACGCCTCCCTCACCCATTCACCTAAATACGCCTCTCTCACCCATTCACCTAAATACCCCTCTCTCACCCATTCACCTGAATACCCCTCTCTCACCCATTCACCTAAATACCCCTCTCTCACCCATTCACCTAAATACGCCTCCCTCACCCATTCACCTAAATACGCCTCCCTCACCCATTCACCTAAATACCCCTCTCTCACCCATTCACCTGAATACCCCTCTCTCACCCATTCACCTAAATACCCCTCTCTCACCCATTCACCTGAATACCCCTCTCTCACCCATTCACCTGAATACCCCTTTCTCACCCATTCACCTAAATACGCCTCCCTCACCCATTCCTTTCCAGGTGTGTTGTAGAACTGTCAGGTGCCAAGCTACTTCCAAAATATCATTGTCTATGACCACATTCAGCAGCCATATTTCAAGTGATGAGGTTACATTAGACAGATATTAGAAATGGTATGTAGCAATTTAGTCTGTGAAACTATAGGTTATAGCTGCCATGTATGAGATTGTTAGCCAACTTGTTCCACATTGTTGTAGCATTTTATTGCTAATGGTAGATGCTTCACAGCCTAATATAAGTGAAGTAATGGTAAAAAGGCATTTTATTCTAGGCATTTAGTCTGATTGCGAGATATTGTTAGCAGCTTTTTAAAAATATTACTGTCATGTTTCTCCACTCTGGTTGTGGATTCTGTGGCACAGAGTTCCATGTGCTTTTGATTTCTTAATTTTTTGTTTTTTCTTTGTTTCAATCTGTTCCCATGGCAATGTCGCCATGTGCTTTAGTTTTCATTTCTGTCTCATGTATTAATTCCCAACCCTTGATTAAACTTTATTTTCTTATTTCTGTTCAGTCATCCTGTATATTTCTGTTCTCTTGTCTGATCTCCTCGTGTTCTTTTATGTGTTTCGCTTGGTATGTGTGAGCCTAGTTTTGTTTCTCTTTGTTTCTATTTGTCCTGGACTATGCATTCCAGATTTGTTTCTCTGTCTCCCAACTGTATGACTACAGACTCTCACAGATAATGTCAATAGATTCACTTTGAATCTCACATGCGTCCTGCTTTTCTTTGGTAAACATTACACTTACACTCTTATTGGCAATAATCTTCTGTAGACTGGTCTTGGTAAGGTGTTTATTTGTGTCTAAAATCCTAGAATAATTCTTGTTTACATAGCATATTCCTTATAGAATCCAAAATATCAAGGTGCTTTACACTGAAATTAATGAACAGTATTCAGTAATAAAATATTGATCAAATAAACGTCAAAAGTCATGAAATATAAATGTAAAAAATTGGATTAATTTAAACAGAAATTAAATTATACAGGCTAAACAAGCCTAATAATTAGGCGAAGCTAAACAAGCAACTCTTTAATCTGTATTAAACACTAATAGAACTTGTGTCACGGTACGGCCCCTTCTCCCAGACATCTCCCTGTGTGTGTGTGTGTGTGTGTGTGTGTGTGTGTATTCATTCGTATGCCCACGCCCTCCCCGTTTTTCACACCTGCTCCTAATTTTGTGTCGTTATTGTACATGTATATAAGTCTCTTGTTTAATTGTGGATGTTGTCTGTGTTTGACCTCATGTTAGCCTGAGCGCTACGTTGTTTTTTGTCTTTCCAAAAAACATTTGTTTTTCAAAAAACATCGTTGTGTGTTACACGGCTCGTCTGTGCAAGCCTCCTCGTTGCTGATTTTGCTGACGACATCCTCGTGACCCAGGCTATCAGTGGACTCCCCATTGACCTCTAGCAGGAGCTCTCCATCCTTAATTCCAGGGCTGCCTGCATCCACCTCCTGCAGCACACACACACACACACACACACACACACACACACACACACACACACACACACACACACACACACACACACTACACACACACACATATCTATGGTATGGAATATTAAGAATACCAGCCTCTGCATGCTAGTCTTGGATGCTTTGGTTCTGCGATTTAATGTGACACAAATTCAACCCCATAAATCCTTGAAGCCTCTAAATCTGCCTCTAAAGCATCTAAATCTCAGTGAGCCTTGCGAGACTCAAGCATGATCACCTAGGCCTGTGCGCTTGATTCCAGCCTGGCCACCCTGCTGTGCTCTTCTCCTACCTGAGCAGAAAGCTGCAGCTTCGGGGCTGGAGCACCATGTTCCGGAGGTCAGCCACCACTGGCACGATGGGCATATGGGCATCCCCCCTGTAGATGTAGCTCTTCTTGCTCTCGCTGTCGATCACCAGCACGGTCATGTGATCGCTGCTCTTTACCTGAGAAGGTCAAAGGTAATCAGCACTGCTTCATATGCCTGAAGTTCTGATAGTGCGAACATGAGTTAGGGTTAGGAATATGGTTAGATATATTAATTACTTTGTACCTAACATTCCACTGGATTGATCCAGACAAGCCAATCTCCTTTCCTTACTCCTGCATTCTGTGCTGGTCCCCCACTTGCTGGACTTATAGTGAACTACAGGGGGCGCACAAGGCACAAACCACTAAATCACAAAGGATTTTCAAATGATACTACTCATAGTTGTGATAGGTGAGGGACAAAAAGCAGAAAACTGGCACTTGATGCACTGGCCCCAAACATTAAAATGAATAAAAACCAAATAAGCAAAGATAATCAAGTTATCCATTACATACCTGAATCTTCAACATGGACCATGGCTGGATTATCTACTCCTTCCATTGGATTGAAGACAAATCTGCTTAGTGCACATAAAAAGAAGAGACTGTCCACTTGATAAGATCTTGTGGTGTTCATATTAAGAGCCAATGAGGTGCAGCCCAGCACCCTAAAGCCATAAACCAGTTAGGTGTCATCAGAGGTTGATTGGACGTTGGACGGTAGACCATCTTTACAGATGTCTGTGCCCATGTGCTCTGACAGGAGCAGAGGGTGCAAAGTCTTGATGTTCATAGCCGAAGGGTTAGTTAGCGTGTGTGTGTGTATGTGTGTGTGTGTGTGTGTGTGTGTGTGTGTGTGTGTGAGTGTGTGTGTGTGGGTGCGTGCGTGCGTGTGTGTGTGTGTGTGTGTGTGTGTGTGGGCCAGTAAAAAAATAATAAAGGCATGCAAGAAGCATCCAACTAGGTCGGTAGTTAATAAATATCATAGCGTTTCCTGGCACTGGAAAAGGTACAAAAATAAACATTTAAGTGACTCAGAACAGTGAAGTAATAAAAAGCACACAGCACTGTACCAGCCACATGATTTTACTTTTACATTATTCAAACAAGGGACACTTTTAACATCTGATCAGGGATCAGACCTGTAATATTCATGGTCATACACTTGTCTAAGGCTTCTGCTTCAGCACGCTGAACAAAAGTCAGTTTGAGCAAACCTTTATGTAAACTCCACAGACCTAACCTGACACTTAACATCATCACTAATTGACCATGAAGCGGTCTTGTGTTGTTACCAAAAAGTCTAAACCCCAAACCCGCCAAAAATCCTAAAAATGTAATATCAGATATTAGTATTTGGTGTCCTTACACCTTAGTCATCTGACAGTAACTGACTATACCATCCAAGAAAGACAAATGGAAGACTTTGATCTGTGCTTTACAAATTCCCTGACAATGCAGGTTCATTGCTACATCTAACAGAGTGTTCCAAGCAAAGAGAACAGACTTGCTAAGAATTTTGGGTATTTTTGTGGACATTAAGACATTCATTTTATTGGGTACAACATCTACCCTGTACTTTAAGTTTGACAGGATTTTCTTGGAGGCATATGTGCTTATAGTTTACATTTTGCATTTACATTTACGGCATTCAGCAGACGCTCTTACCCAGAGCAACTTACAAAAGTGCTTTGTCATTTACTCATAGAATACATCCTAGCCAGTACAGCAAGTTAGAGTCCAATATACCAATGATCTAGAATACTGTAGAAATACAGGGATCAGTGCTGATGCAGAGAAGTACAAAATAAATAAACTCTATCTTAGACAATGATAAATGCAAGAACAATAATTACCAGTTTGTTAGACAACATCAGTATAATAAGTTCTAGTTTAGTTTGTGAATATAGGTCATTTAAATATTCCACGAGTAGACGGGTCTTCAGTTTGCGTTTGAAGACTGCAAGGGACTGTGCTGTCTAGACAGATACGGAAGTTCATTCCACCATCTAGGAGCCAGTCTCGATGCTTGTCTTCCAGGAGATTTGAAGCATGGTACTTGAGGTTCAAAGTACTCAAGGTACAGATCGGGCTTTGATTGTTGACCTCATGTATGGGGGGGCTGGCCCATTTTTGGTTTTGTACAGGACTTTCTTAGAAGCATACAAGGTACATATGTCCCAAATCTAAGTATAGAAACTGTAAAATAGCAGGAACACAGAAATACACTGAGTTGCACAAATATATCTAAAGGTAACATCTGACTCTGTGTTACTGAAGGAGGGAGAACATGTGTGGTATTTCAGCACATGAGAGAAATCAGAAGACTGAAGCAGTACTAATAAGACTGAGTCCTGTAACACAGAATCCTGAGAGGAGAGAAGGCAGGAGATGTGAGGTAGAGTGAGTGGACCACACAGTCTACCTCACAGCTCTCAAACTATGGCAAGGAAAGGAAGAATTAAGGAGGTTACCTGTGGACTGCCGTAATCTCATAGTGGCCTGTGTGTGTGTGTGTGTGTGTGTGTGTGTGTGTGTGTGTGTGTGTGTGTGTGTGTGTGTGTGTGTGTGTGTGTGTGTGTGTCTGTCTGCGTGTGTGTGTGTGTGTTTTATTTTGTGTATTCTGTCCCAATCCGAGTGGAGGAGGTGTTAGAGATGAGTGCATACAGGTAGGTGCAGTGCAAAATTCATCTTCTTGAACTTAGATAATACACCTACTTTTTCTAGGTTTTACAATAGCTCCATTTAATGGTTAATGTGTGTGTGTGTGTGTGTGTGTGTGTGTGTGTGTGTGTGTGTGTGTGTGTGTGTGTGTGTGCATGTGTGTGCCTTTAATGAGAAAGGGGCACACATTAGTAACTTATGAACATAAACCTTTGAAGAGGTTTTTGGACAATGTGGCGATGTCTAGGACAACTAGTGGAAAATACTGTGTAGCTACTTAGTAATTTCATGTATATGCTCAAAAGTATTTGATGCTGATTATGTGGTGGTTGATCAGACCGGTGCTGTGGATGAGAGAAGGAGCACAAGAGGCAAATGCGTTTTCTGTATCTGCACAATGAAATAAGAGAAGGGTTTGTTTCTCAGTTCAGGAGCTGAAACCCATGTCGAGTGATTTTGTTCCTTTTCGTTAACTGTACTTTCTGAAGCGCACATCGATATGGAAAATGTCCAAGAGCTGTGGGTAGGGTACTTGACTTGTAATGGGAAGGGTGCTAGTTCGAGCCCCACCACTGCCAAATTGCCATTTTTGGGCCCCTGAGCAAGACCCTTAACCCTCAATTGCTCAAGTTGTACTCACTCATAATTGGAAGTTGCTTTGGATAAAAGTGTCAGCTAAATGCCATAAATGTAAATATTAATTACAGATCTAGATAAAGCATACAAGGTCCACAGCCTGTGTTCTTGGAGCCTAGCAGGGTCTGAAAATTACTAATCGTATTAGAAAATGAAAATGTGAAATCCATCAGTGAGTCATCTCCTTTTATCCCCACATATTAGCTAAACTAGTGTTAGATAATGTTATTTGCGGAGGTATTTATTTCTGAATTAGCTGGTTGGTTATCTACGCCTATTGTGTTTTCTATCAAGTAACTTAATTTTATTTGTATCAACACATTCTGTGCCGCTACAAGCTAATGTAATTATTATTTGCGAGCTAGCTAGGAAAGGTTATTGTAAAAAGCTGTTAAATGTCTATATTCTGATGATTATTATTAAATTTCTGATAAAGTTCCGGTTATAAGTACATGAAACATTTTGATCGACTGAAATGTAGACGTATGTACATATAATACATTTGTGATTATGTAACTCATACAGCTATTTTTATTCTCATGGCTAGCTAAATAGACTGCAATTTTTTCAAGGCACAGCATGGTGTTTATTCATTCGTTGGCATACAAAATGACGCCTTTTCACGTTGTGGAACTACAAATCTGGCGGCCTTTTTTTCTTCAGCGTAGTAATGACGTATAAAAAAGTCTCACTATTGGGCAGGTGGCTCTGTCCTCATTCATTTCTTAGTACCTTACCCAATCTAACGGTCATGAGCGGTTAGTCTTGATTTCTATCATGTAATACTTTGGATATAAATGTTTACATTTTCTATTAAACAAGACAAGACAAAGTATAGTCAACCAGTTCTAAGCTTTTGTGAAAAACTTTAACTTCATAGTACGTGAATCTACTAACTTATATTGAACCAATAAGATCACAGTTTATTTACATAACATCAATGCTTTGGGTATAAGGGCTACCATCAAGGTGATCTTTCTGCTCATACATCAGTCTATAATTGTGTACTATATGTTCCTATAGGTTCCTACTTTCATGAGTTCCTTAAATCTGTGGAGAAAAGTGATGACCAAGGTAATTTATTTGTGAACTATTTTTATACATTTTATGTAGCTTATGTATCAATCATTTAAATGTTTTATTACTTTTCAATTGTAGATATAAGGACACAAAAAACAGTTCAAATACTGAATGAATTGTTACAAGGTAATCTTTTCTAGAGTGTGTCTATGATATGTTAAAAGACTGCTTTATTTCTAAAAGTTTATGCAATATGTTTGTAAATGTTTACAAATATGCAATATTTGTCACAGAGGCAGAAGAGGTGAATCCAATATACTCTTCTGTCAACTATTCATCGAGTCCTCTGGTGGAGCTCACAGATCTTTCAGCGGACTTCGTACAACTAAAGAAATGCATACAGAAGTTGCTGGGGGTTCCAAGTTACATCTGAAGAGGTCTAGGCCTATACACACTGTTCCACCACTACCCTGTAGGCCACCATCTCCATGTTAGTATATTTTTAAAAGCATGTTTAATCATATTTATACTGGAACAATTGAATCAAATGTTTTTGTTTTTTTCTTGAATCGCTCAGCTATTCAAGAATTGAATCTGAGCAAGTTGAGAAACCTGCTGTGAGGGTTTCTGTGTGCTCTGGAGCAGCACATGGCTGTTGTATGCCTGCACTAAGCCTCAGACCCCACTACCCCTGGCACAAATACCCAGGGATATGGGCATCTACCTGGACTATGAGGAGGGGTAGCTGTCTTTCTGTAACATACTCACATATCTACACATTTTTTGGAAACCTCTGGGAGAAGGCTTAGATACTGTTTAAAGGTGTGTGTTCTGGCAACCAGCGTTTCCATGTTGTAAGCAGATAAAGTGTAGCACATGCGTTTGATACTGTTTGGCGAAACTCCATAAAAAATATTTGATCGCCAATACATTTGGACATCATTGAAAGAAAGAACCTTATTTTAGCTGAAGTTTATGTGGAGTTGTTTGGGTGGTTCTTGTCCCAAGTGTCTGTGTATGGACAGGTGAAACCTATGCATAAAGGGTTCTCCTGCAAACTGGGGGTAGACTGTCTGTAAAAATGTGCTTTAGGTTCCAAAAATAGTTACCATAAAGACATCTGTCAAGTATACATCTGTGATGATCTGGAATAGGGGGCTTTTCCAAACAGAGAGCAGGGTGGGTTTGCCAGATGACAAGCACACTGAGGAAGAACTGCTGACAATATAGACTGGTTTAGACATGAACATACTGCCATTTAACTTTTCAGTCATTCATTCCAAGGAGCATTTTTTCTATGCAGGCAGCAATTCAGTGGGCATCAGATTTGGTGTTTAGTACTTAACAAATCTAGAAAGGTTTTTAAATTCTATAACTGTTAACAGCCTACAATATAGTAGAAAACACACTTATTTATCAGTGAAGCTGAGAATAACCATTTTTGATTGTAAATTAACAGCATAAGCAGAAATGCCCAGAAAGAGAGAATGCGTAATGCCAGTAATTAATATGATAAAGGTAGTATACTATTTTAGCCTGGTAATTTTACAAACAGAATTATACAAAAAAAAGGAGAGAAAGATCTCAGTGGCTGACCCTCTTCTTTTTAGCTTGCAGAGGCATGGGCTTTCCAATAAGGTCCACATTGATTTGAGAAGCACTGCAGCCAGAAGCGGTGAAGCTCACAATGTTGGAATAACCTCCATCAGGCTTTGGAGCATCGGTTACCATGGGGCAGATGAGCCTCTCCCCCAGCTGCTGCTTGGTCTTGGGGCCCAGTTTCAGACAATAAGTGTGCTGCTTCCTATCTGCAGTTTTGAGAATTGGGTCCACCACAGAATGGTAGATGTGCATGTACTCAGTCGCACTGTACCCTGGGATCAGCAGGGGCTCTTTTCTCTCAGACAGAGCTGGTGTGGAGCTCTCCTCTGGAGTGCGGGAGCACACGGCAGCCGGATACTCTGGCCTTCTGGATGTGCCTGCCCTCCAAGGCCTTTTTCTTCCACAGAATCCTCAGGTGAGTTTTTCTGTTCCTCCTCTCTACAGTCTACACTGGGAAATGAGTATGTAAAAGTGTCATCATGATAATTTTGCAAAGGGAGCTACACAACAGGCAGACGGCAACAGGCAGAGAACAACATGAGGGGAGGGGTTTTGCTCTATCTTTGCAGATGCAGGTGTGCTTGGCTGAAGGCATTTTTGTAAGATGCGTGTCTCTAAAATATAATCATTGAAAAATCTCAACGTACAAGTGCCTGCCTCAGACCACAGTATTTGTTAGGCGCTCTTGTCATATTGCCCTTTAATAGCCAAATAAAAATGTGTGTGGCATGGAGGCCTCAAAACTCAAAACTCAAAACTCAAAACCCTGGTGGGAGTCTCTCTGCAGCAAGTTCGTTGATGAAGGGGAGTCAGCCGCAGTTGTTTTAACAGGGGCACAGAGCTTGAAAGTATAAAATGGTATTTAGTATGAAATATTACTTTTATGAAAATGTCCCTTTTGGGGATAATTTTGATACAAAGGTCATCAACTGAGCAAATGTGAGGGCATATTGGAACACAATAATTATCAGGCTAAAATTGTATACTAGGCTTATCATCTAAAAACTGGCAAAAAAAACTGGTAAGTGCCCAGTGTTTCTGTGAAATATACAGAATGAAACCCAAGTTTTATGCGTTATAAAGAAATGTATTCTTTACACCATATTAATATAAACCTCCGGCTAAGCTTTTATAGCACAAAATGAGTCCTGTTCCTCCCAGATTAGCTGTTTTGTCGTTTGTTTATTTTACCAGCTGATTTACATGAAGCTGGACTCTGTTAAATAACGCTAATGTACATTCGCGATTTTTGTAATATTCAGATTATTTCTAGCTGTCCGGTGACGTGCTGGTCTAGCTGGTTATAGGCGCTAAACTGTTGTCTAGCTAATGCTAGCTAGCTAGCGCACTCGTCACATCCACGTCAAAAACTAGGTTAGTGTTCAATCCATAACGCTGGTAATATTAGCTAACTGTAATGCCAGATTCTGCTTGACTTTGTGAGAAGTTTCATACTAAATATTAAAAGAAGACAGCGGCTGCACATTTACATTAGGGCATTTAGCATGCGTTCTTATCCAGAGCGACTTACAAAAGTGCTTTGTCATTTACTCATACAATACATCCTAGCCAGTAGAGTAGGTTAGACTCGAAGATACCAATGATCTAAAATACCGTAGAAATACAGGGATCAATGCTGTAAGGGGACCGGAGCTACAGGAAAAATAAGGTAACTAAAAGAAAAACGTGAAGATAGTAAAGAATACACTCAAAATAATAAGAATGCATGAATAAACATAATAACCAGGTACTCAAAAAAATTAGTAAAACAGTTTAAACGTAAAGTAAATATAACCTGCAGGGTATTGCACAGCATTGTTTGTGTATTAGCCATGCTGCATCTGCGTGCTTTCCCTCTCTGTGGCAGACGTTTCCTTTATATTGGATAGGTAGTAACCCTGAACAATTTAACATTGGCCATAGTAAGGCAGGAGATGGACTGTACAACACAGAATTGGACAGAGTGCAGAAAAGAGAGAGGTTATGCATATTTACATCCTGCAAAGTGAACAACCCCCATAAGGTTTTAGACTACAACAATATTTATTTAATACCACACAGTATTAGGTTCCGCATTTTGCTTTACATTTGTTTTAAAGAGGTGAGAGAGAGAGAAGGCTTGAAAGTATGCAGTTCCTTTGCTTTGAAGTGTCTGAACATAAGTTAGTAAAATTATATGAAGTGAAGCTATGATTTTGTGGTAATATTGATATGTTGGTATTTTTTCTTTCCGTCTTTAAGTATTGATGCCTCTAGAGAAGATGGATCATTTGGACGGCTAGTTAATGACAACGACAGACATCCGAACTGTGGGATGAAAAAGATTGATGTTAATGGAAACCCATACCTTTGTTTGTGTGTCCTGAATGACATTAAAGAAGGAGAAGAAATCACCTATGACTATGGAGATGAAGACTGCCCATGGAGAACACAAGTATGTTACACAGTACACAGTGTACAGAATATCTTAGTTTTGCAGAATGTAACAACTTTGTGGTTGACTGGATGACAATTTCAATCTATTACACTACATTAACCCAATTTATCGATGCAAATGGAAAAATGAGAATAAAAATGAACATGCTTTAAAAATATAGAAAATTTAGAAAATTGCAATGTAAATAGTGTGAAGGTTAATCTGGTATGCAAGTTTTTACATTTATGTGTGTTCAGTTTTGAGGTCCATTTGACTTCATTTGTTATGTTAATTTTGAAGTTGTGTTCTAAAGTTGAATACTACAACTTAAATTGAGTTTGTCTTGATATTCAACTAGTAGTTAATATTAATATAATACTATTTAATTGCTGGGTAGTTGGGTAAAAACCAATAAAAAAAAATGTGACAGCTCTAACAGTGGAAAATGGAGGCATTTGAAGGTTTGACTTATAGGTATGTTATGGATTGTGAAAATATCCTTTGATATAATACTTTACGATCAAATATAAATAGCATCGAGGCACTACATTAAAGGGAATGTCCTGTGAATATACTTGTCACACTCCCGTCCCTGAGCATCCCCTGTCTCCCTAGTAACTGGTTTACTTCCATGTTTTCTCGTTTGGATTGTTCTCTGCCATTTATTTTTTCCAGCTCTTTCTAATGTATCCAATTAGCCTTCCTATTTAAAACCCTTTGTTTGTCTCCTACATTTGCTGGTCAGTCTGTTAGGTTCTTTCTTAGCTCCTCATGGATTTCTTTTTACATTATGTCTCTCATTTGGTCATTGACGTTTTCCTGTTTGGTTTCCTTGTTTAGATAATATTATTCTGCAAACCATTATTCTAATCTTTTTTGTGTTTTCCATTTGTTATTAAACTCACTCCTTTTCAGTCCATCTCTCCTGTCATTAGTCATGGCATCATCTCAAATGTCGGACTCCGACTTTCTGTACTCTCATACGAGGCAATTGTACTCTGCGTTTGGGTTCGCCCTCAAGCTCACAATCATTACAATACTTTAATTTCATTGATTTGTGACAAGCACATAATCTAGCCCTGCTTCTTTATAAATTCTAGCACAGACTTTATTTTTATTGATGTATTTATGGGCAGGGTAAGCACATTCATGACTGCAGTGCCCTTTGTATTTTTTTACATTTTAAATAAAAATATTTACATTTTAAAATATGTATTTACTTTGATTTTTTAAAGCTTACCCTATGGAAGCCTCTTATAGGAGATAATTAATAATTAGCTACAGAAAAAGATCATGGTACTGCCAAAGTGTCAAAACTCCTCCCCGTATTTGTGTGTGTGTCTGTCCATCGTCATGCCCCTGCTGTAGTAATTGTCTGTGTCACACCTGTTTGTAGTTATGTTCCTTGTTAACACATCTACTTAAATCCCCACTATTCTGCTGTCTGCTGTCAGTGTTTAACCCATTGTTTATCACGTAGTGTAAGTTAACACAAGTGTCAGTTAATGTAGATGGTCATTGCATAGTTACTGTTTCGTGAGTCTTACTCTGTTCGTGTTATTTTTGGTTTGTGTCTGTCATGTTATTATAGATTAGTTTAGCTAAGGAGACTTGTTTCGACATCCCACTGCCTCGACATGACCGTAACATTAAGAGTTTACATCATGTGACATGCCTCCCGGCAACACTTTTACATATTGTAATAACAGGGAAGAAAAAAATATTGAAATGGTTCTTTGTGTGTTTCAATGGGTCTGAATTTTTTTTGCTCATTTTGGTCTGTTTCACTTTGCAGGTGTAATGTAACTCATGCTCTTGATAACTGTTTGCAGCTCACTCATGAACAAATAAGTCATGGATTGACTATTCTTCCATAAAAACTAATTTATGGAGTCACTCTTAGCTAACCAAGAACTAAATCCTTTGTTAAAATATTTGAATAACATACTAAATGCAATGTAATGGATTATTAGTAATGTTACTTTCCCATATGGTGTCTACCAGAGGATAGGTTTCCCCTCTGAGCCTTGATTCCTCTCAAGGTTTCTTTCTCTTTCTCTCGAAAAAGGGTTTTCTTTGGACCTGTGGACTTCCTCGTTAAGGGGCCTGAATAGCTGTGCATACAGTATTGTTTATGTAAAGGTGCTTTGTAACAACGTGTTTTTAAAAGTGTTATTTAAATAGGCCTACATTTGAATGAAAATGTGATACACCTCGCCCCCTAGCGGGCCCGCCGGTGGGCCCAAACTGGACTGCTCAAATAAATTACTTGATAGTGTCGAATATTTTTAAAGTACAGTACATTTATCAACATATTTCTTAGGACTAATATAAGTACCTGCTTACCGATTTTTAGCCATGTACTTGCATCTGTTCGCCAGAAATCCCACGCTGTATACACCATGTTTTTTTGGTAAATTTCCACAACAATCATACCAGTCCTTTGAAAATGGCCTTTAGAAACATGCTTCCGGTATAGTATAACTTCAGATTTTTTCATAGAAAATTCAATTACCATCAAAGCAACTGCGTGACATGTTTAAAATGTATACATAATATTAGTAAAGTTATCTATCTGCTTGCTCATGTCTTTGTAAGAAAATACGCAAGCTTTTAGTTACCTCAAAATGCACGTTACTCACGTAAAACTGTAAATTAAAATAGATGGAAATGCGCTGATAAGGGAAAGTCCTACCAGAGAATTCCTAACAGGCAAACGGGCTTCATGCTTAATGTTTAAGCTAGCAGGGGTGAGGACTCCAAGTCTGCTGTGGGAATAATTTTGCCCTTGCAGTGAAAAACCAAGTCCACTTACTGTTTCTCTGTATTCTACAAAATAAAAACAATAACATAAAGCATCATTGCAGGTTTTATTTTGAAATGCCCACGTGAATTTAGTAAGATAAGCCTAAATAATGCA
This sequence comes from Electrophorus electricus, assembly GCF_041902795.1. NCBI lineage: Eukaryota > Metazoa > Chordata > Actinopteri > Gymnotiformes > Gymnotidae > Electrophorus > Electrophorus electricus. The sequence goes on from NC_137504.1 coordinate 22,493,622, forward strand.
TATTTGGCATTTTAATTTAATTTTAATGTAAAAGTTGTACAAAATCAAAACTAAAAGAACTCATTACACAAATATATATTTTTCGTTGCAAGAGCTCAATGAAAGTAGCTGTTACCTACGTCTAATGCTTAAATCAAACGGAATTATTAATCTTGTAGTGAGTAAATACAGCAACGTCGGCTATTGGCTTTGGCACCGAAGCATGGCATGCGAATGACAGAAGAGGCCTTACTTTACTGCTGGCAGATATTAGCCCAATCAGTCGTCTGCCTGCCGGTGCGCGGGGAAATGACGCAGCATAATTCAAGGAACCGCGTGTCCTTTCTAGCACCGTCGATGACCCAGCTGCGTACTGAACTGTCTGTAGATGTGCAAATATGACGCCCTAGTCCAGGACTGCCCAGAATCAGCAGAGTTTAGCGCGGCGTCTGGAATGTCTCAAAGATGCTTGCAGTTGTTTAGCCTCGTGTCGAGCCACAAACGTAGGCTGTTCTGATGCTGATTCGTACCTTTGCAGTTGGTGACTTAAGAGTAATTGCTGCCAGCCGAACAGAACTAGTTTTAACTATCAGCACCAAAAGGGTAAAATAACTGAAGTGATGACATGGTGAATGAGCAAATCAGATAAATTTAGACAAATTAAAATTACCTGGAGAGACAGGCAAATTAAAATAAAACCATTTTATTTCTTCTCTCAAGAGATTCTGGACTACACTGCTGACCGGGAAAGTTTCAAGACTTTTTTGGGGGGGAAGAGGCAGAAGAAGAAGAACAGGCACTGCTCTCTAATGTGTTTGATATGTGGTATTTAATATGTGGTATTTAACCTGGGGGCATTACAAGAAGGGAGTGGGCTCAGCTGGCCTGTCTATGAATATTCTTTTTTTCGATCCTAATTTTTGATTACGTTAAGGCATTTTTCTCAATGTAGCTTTTAAAGAAAAGAAAAGGAATGAAACGTGAAACACAAAAGCATAACAAAAATAGTTATGCATTTATCTAAACAACTGATAACTACGATTAGGTGAGAGAAGTTTTAGGATATAATAATAAGTGAATAATTTCCATCACACCTTTCACCTGAGTCTCCCGTGTTTCTGAATAAAAGAAAGTAATATAACACACAACAATACAGAAGAAAACAGTTATGCAATTTCCCAAAGGCATATTATTTAGAAATAAAGACGAACTTGGTTATTATTTGATTATTAGGACACACGAGGAAGCATTTTAGTTGCATTCATTTTGCCAAAGACATCCATGACTGAAACAAGCTTCCCGTCACCACTGACCACCCTCCTAGCGTCCATGTCTCTTCGGTTTCCCTGTCTGGTGGCTTTGTTTTGATATACTTCCTTGTTGTGCTTCCGTTCCTTCGTTTCGTTTTCTCCATCCCTCATAATTTGCACTTATGCCTTGTGCTTTGACCATGTATTTAAGCCCTGTTTTAGTTTAGTCATGTTGCTGATTATTGTACTCCAGCCGCTGCATGCATGTGAATCTAAGCCTGAATGTTTATCCTCGCCCCTTTGTTATAGCCTGCATCCCTGGTCTGTCTTCGTGCACTTTTGTTTCGTTTAGTTTATCATGAATTCTCAGACTCTCCATGTTAGTAATTTGACCCTGGACTGTGACAACGACAAGTACTCTGGCTTTGCACATAATGAATATAGCTCTTCTCCGCAATTGCATCCGCCTCCTTACCGCTCATCGTTACAATTCCTCAACCTACTATATTTAAATTAAGACTCACAAGACTAACAGTATTTTTTAACGCTGAGCTTTTTTTCCTCTGTGTAAAATTACATAATTTTTGGTGTTTCAGCAGTAAAGGATTTGCGTGCGCGTTCCACCGCTCTCTAAATTTCCATCATGTTAATGCACAGAGGTTTTGGTATGGAGATTTGATCCCGATCTATAGGAGCAGGTCTAATGGACTATAAAGTTGACGAGAAAGAAACCATCAGTTTCGCCGCCGTTTATGTCTATAGATGCAGCGATTACAAAAAATAAAACTGCGCTGATTCTAAGAGGACAGTTGATTTGACAGGATGTCGCAGCAGTACGGCCAACTACTCCTGATCATAACATATTCATTACAACTCAGCCCTTTTTTACGACTGGGATGCTCATCTTTATGACGGTCAAGAAAATACCAAGACCCACAACTGCCACTCTAACACGACAACACGTGATCTTGCACCGTTTATGTGTTTTAAGAAAAACGCTCAGTGTTTTAAAGTGCAGCAACGAATTTTTCTCTGAACTCTGAGTGGAGTAATTTCTCCCCATGTGTTGAAATTAACAGGTGTCTGTTAAACTCATTCATGAGCGTAATTGAACTCCATTCAATATCGCCCGAGCTGTAATCCTTTGACTCTTGTAACCATGTGGCGTCATACGTATAACATTTTAGTCGCGTGGAGTCATAGCAACTGCTAGTCAGATGAAACTGCTAGTCAGAAGTCAAGCCGTAGTACAACCATTTCAGAAAGACACGCTTACAACAGTGGCATGCATTTTTGGCGGAAGAGCGTCCAAGCCCTGGAAGTTTGTCGCAGCAAGTTCTCACATTTTAGATCCAACCTACATTGTAAGACATCCTCCCGGTGAGCTGCATATCAGTGTCTTAAGCAGCTTTCTGTTTTGTAGGAGGACGGTAAGCAGCTGGAAGATTCCACCATCTCAGCGCATCGTAGAGTGAGTTACCAACACAGCTATCGACTGTTACAACTAACACACCACTTTAAATGTTGATATGAGACCCTTTTTAGATAGAGATTGCCTGTTAGGGATTAGAATGGGGCTTTGCAGCATCTCAGATTGAAAAAGAAAGAAATAACGCAGAGAAGAACAGAATAACTAAATATATATAATAGAATCTTTGTCAGCTGAAGATCTCTAGGGACCGAATACACATTACTGGGTCATATGTCTCTGCATGTTCCAAATGGGAACCCATAAGGTGGAGGAGGAGTGGACCAAAGAAGAGATCCTGGGTGAATGTCGGAGAAAGACATGGGAAGGCAACCGATGGAAGGCTGCATGTTTGGGGCGATGGCTTGGAGGTCCAGACCTCAGAATAGCAGTGCGAGAACTACAGAGGGAGAATGTGGAGATCAAAGCTGCATTGAGGAGTTTGAGGAAGTAGGAAAAGTGAAACACTTAGTTACAATGCAGTGCACAAGCAATGTTCTGCTATACACAGGATATGGTTTTAGATTTAAATAAGGAACTATAATTAAAACCCAGGTAAATAGTGGGCATAAATGTGTTAGGGCAAATCAACAAATGGATTGCCTATGGTACTACAATATCACAGTCTAACTTACATTATGTTTTTGACAGTATATCAAAGTGTGTGCACATGCATGTATTTAACAGTGATGCTTAATTAAATGCTTTTTCACAGTTGGAAAGCCCAAGGCCCAGTTTCCCCCTGGAGTCTCCCAAACCACGAGACAACAGGTTTCCCTCACTCTCCCTCAGACAGCCTACCAGATTTGCACCTGGTGAGCCCCACTGGCTCCAAGAAGCCCCATCATCCAGACCCTACAGGCCTTGCCGTCCACTGCTGCCTCCCCTCTCCTGTCACTCAGATGTGGCCAACACCAAATACACAGGTGAGAATCTAAATCACATACACACTTTTAGAGCATTTATAGCAGTTCAGTGTTGTGCTGTTGCATCAAAAATGCCGGTCTACATGCCAAGCGATGCACTCTCACTTGGTTTAGTATGGTCAAGCTCTTGCCATTATGACTAGCTGGATTTTGACTGTGGGTGAAATGTATCCAGGAGACTCTTATGTTTCTAAAGCAGTCTTATTAATCTTGTCCACTCAGGGAGGCTGGATTTCCCACTTTAAGAAGGTTGAAAGCATGCAGTTTAGTGTACAGAGAACGAGAGAACTGCTGAAAAAACCCTAGAGAAAGAGAGGAAGGAAAGGGAAAAGTCTGAGGAACAGAGAATGAAAGAGCGGCATAAAAAGGAAAAGAGCTGAGGAGAAAACTGAAGCATCAGGAGAAGCTGTTCAAGGACAACGAGAAATGTGAGAACAAGAAACTGAAACGTCAGCAAAAAGAGAGAGAGCAGAGAACTAAAGAAGAGAAGGGAGCCATGGAAGCAAGACAATGTGGGACCACAAAACACCTGGGAGAAGAGAATAAGGAGGAGGAGTGGCTTACAGAGCAAAGTAGATCTGCGCAGAGTCCGACGGCTCCTCAAAGAAGAAATGTTGAGTTGCAATAGTGTGGAAAGGGTTTAAAGAAATGAAGTTTCTCTTTCAGAGTGAACACCCTCCAGGGAGGTAAAGATCAAAGCAGGGTGAAGTGGGGCAATTTCCAGTTTCATCTAAAATGATTGAGACTCATAATAAAAATGCATTTGTTGGCATTCATCAGGGGTGCCATGCATTGGTCTTTTTCAGGGGCCACACCTCAAATAATATTCCCTTCTCGTAAGATTTTCGATATGGTTGTTTTTTGGAGGCGGGGGTACGGTGATGATGTTGCACTGTTTGTATGTCAACAGAACAATTATTCATTCTTGTCTGAATAATGTATTAATCGAGAACAAGATTAACAACACATAATTTTCAGTTATGTGAGAACCTGTTTGAGTATTGCATATTATCCTTTCACTCTTGCCTTCTGTGTGTATAGGATGTAATATATAATCACAGCATGTGTACGTGTTCACTTTAACACTAGTTGTCTGAAATCGTACACATAGCACAATGATCATCCAGCATTCAGACTGAAGTAGACACTTGGGATAAGACATACAATCACATCCAGGCTGATTTTTCCATCCTTTAGGTTCCATTTCAGCTCATCTAATAAAGAAGAAAATATCAAAAAAACAAAAAATGCCTTTGATTTTTGGGGTGTATAATGTGTATTTTGATGCTGGAGAATTAATTTCAAGTCATGCTCTACATTTCCTGATTCACCAGAGACTTAACTAACAGTTGAACAGTTTTGAGCATATACACGAAATTACTAATTAGCTACACAATATTTGCCACTAGGTGTCTGTGGAGGAAAAATCAATAGGACTCGAGCCAGATGTGCAGATGAGCGAGCTTTATTGGTTCTGTCCCTTATGCATCGAGGGAGAGAAGCCTCAAACTTCTCTCTCACATGAGTTCATATACCCCCACCATTCCCCGTTGTTCTCTCATGAGGTAATCTCGTGACTCCAGGTGCCAGGCCTCCCGACTGTCCTTGAACATTCTTTCCTGCTAAAAACAAGTTGTTACTCCCTGCTGCTGCACCCCTGCCCAGCAACAGTTAAGCGATAACTGTCATACTCCATCACTTCTCTATTTGCCTTTCTTGCAGACTGGTCAAGTTGAGGGCAAAGGTCACTTAAAGGTCACATATTCCTTACTTCCTCCTTTAAGCAAGCATTAAGCATTTTCCCTCACATTTCCCCCCTTTGATAATATCACACATTATCACTACCTAACATGATTTCGTAAATAAGCTTACTCAACTCATTTGAAGCTAGTCCTCAAACGGGTAACATGCATAATAATAAAGTTCATAAATGCATTTCTAAACGTCGGGATCCATCATCCAGTCGGGAAGAGGGTTTAAGTCTGGTTCCTCGTCGGGGTCGAAGTCATCCTGCAGCTCCAGGGCATCTAATTTCCCATTATTGTAGGGAAATGACAACAGTTGTGGAGCGACTAGTCGGGCTACAACCCTGGAACAACAGGACAACACACACGGAGCAAAACACAAAAGCAATAACATCACACAGATAACGGGGATGAAAATTTGAAGTAATAGCAGGCCCCATGGTCTCCACTGCTGCTGAAGTTGAGATAACCAAGATTCTGCTTCTGGAGAGGGAGGTTGACCATCTCTCATGGCCGTAATTAAATCGCTTAAGTTAGGATGACCATCTGGAATGTAAAAACTACAGTCAGTGCCCAACACTTTGCACACTCCCCCTTCCTTTGCTAAAATCGTGTCGAGAACAAGCCTGTGTTGAAGCACAGCGGTGCGAATGGCAGACGACTCCCTGTCTATTGTTCCTAAAGTCACTACAGTTTCATTTGCTAAAAGTTGTGTCTGCCATGCAAGCCCATTTAATTTTTGCAAGGTAGCAGCAGTGCTGCCACCAGGTAGTAGGGCCCAACCCATTGTTGCCCCCGGGGTTGTCCAGGGGTCCCACAGATGATACCCACGCCACCAGTGAGGCATGGTCACTTCTCGTTTTGTCCTGCTTGAGCTTTTGTCCTGAATTTTCTCTGATGGAATAAGGACTCTGACGGTGGGGGATACTAGAGTAGGGAAGCAACACCCGTCCCAATCTAGTGGGATGATATGATAGGCATGCCATCCGCATGCCCAAGCAGCCCCGGGCAGAGTTCGAAAAGTAATGTTGCATGTCCATGAAATGCTATCTGACGTGCATTGTGTGTCATTGTATATTATCGTTGTAAGGCGGTTGCTAACCCCCACCCTCATCCCGCCTACTCTACAGATGCAGGTTTCACCCCTTTTCTGTGGTATTTCAACCCTGATTATGGGGGGTTTGTACAGCCCTGTTCTTGCCCTGCCTTGATAGGTGTAGCTGCTTGGGTTGGTGACATTTCGTACTAATGCTCTGGCATGAAGGAGTCGTCTCATGCCTTGTGGAAGGTAACTCTTTCCCAGGGTGCCATTTACCATGGGATCCCATTTCAACAGTTTGCTGGCCCATTTGTATGCCATGTGGTGACATATCCAGCAAGGACCACTGGTATTCAGCTGACTATGATGCAGGAGTGCCAATGCACAGGCTACGTTTCCATCGCATCTGGCTAGCGTGTGCTGGGCTAGTCCTGGAGTGTGGGGATGTTCACCATCGAGGTCAGACTCCTCTGCCCTTAGGTCATCCCCGTACTCTGGTTCTATTTCTTCAGTCGTAGATAGTTGCAGACTCTCCTCTGGTGGAGGAAAACTGATCAGTGTGGTGAACCTTTTAACCCATCTGTCTGCCCCTGCCGTTTCTACACCGCACCAGTACACATCCGCATCCAAGGGGAGGACCGGATCGAAGGTGTAGGTCATGGGTCCGTATCCCCCCCCCGGTCTCTGTGGTGCCTTGGTTGCCTTGCACTGAGGTTCCCGACAGTTGGTGGTTACTGCCTCTTTAGCATAACCATTACCTGGCGCTACCATCACAACATCTTTCCAATCACATGGGTCTCTACACAAATAATTTGGCTCCCCATTTCCTAAGGGAGTGGCACAAGTGATGACCCCTTTGGTGCCATTAATGAGGATATATTGGGAGGTGGATGTTCCCAATATCTCTGTGCCCAAACTTGCCAGTTTCAATAGCAAGAGGAGCAGCATCCTGTTGGGGGGTGAGGGTTAACCAATCTTGATTCCCTCAGGACGGGCAGCATGTGGCCTTTTCCTCCCTGCTCCCCCCTTAGGTCAGTTACCTTATCACCACTCAGGATCAGGAGCTCTTTTACAATGCAATGCGTGCGTCCAAGTTTTCCTTCCTTGAGTCTTAACAGCAGTGTGAGTAGTCAGGAGAACCTGCGCTGGTCCCAGCCACCGTGGTTTGTTCCACCGGCTTCTTCTAAGGTCCTTAATCACCACCCAGTACCCGGGCTTCAGGTCATGGAGTGGTCCATCTGCTTCTGCGGGAAGATTCGCCTTCACCTGGAGCCAGACCTGAGAAAGAGATGCATGCAGTCATACAGTAAGAAAGCATGATGTCAGATATGGCTCCTTCCAGCTGGTTAATTGCTCCCATTCCCCCGAATCCTGCATTTGGTGGGTGTCCGAACAGAATCTCATACAGGCTAAGACCGTGTTTTGCCTTTGGCACCATCCTCATGCTCATGAGCACCAGTGGGAGGGCCTTAGTCCATGCCAGGCTCGTCTCCTGACATGTTTTTGCCAATTTGGATTTGAGTGTGCCATTTTCCCTTTCCACTGCTCCGCCACTAGTGGGGTGGTAGTATTTGCTTAGCATGTCTAATGCCTGATTCACGAATGGGGTACCGTTATCACTGGAGATTCTGTTGGGAATTCCCCACCTGGGAATAATTTCGGTCAACAAAGCTTTTGCCACCACCTCAGTGTCCTGCTTCCCTGTAGGAAACACTTCCACCCATTTAGAAAACATACACACAATAACAAGGCAGTATTTTTTCCCTTTGCTCGGTGTTAATTCTATGAAGTCCATTTGTAGGTGTTGGAATGGTTCTTGTGGTGGAGGGTGTGCCATCTGAAGCACTGATTGTCCTCGTCCTACATTATTCTGTGCACATATAATGCAGTGGCTACAAAAATTTTTAGAGTAAGTTGTAAACCCCTTTGTATACCAATGTTTCAATATTTGTTCTGTCATCACCCCTTTGCTCACATGCGTACGCCCGTGAGCAATGGTAGCCATATAAGGAAACATGTAGCGTGGTAGGCAAGGTTTGCCGTCAGGTCCACACCATATGTTATCACTGAGAGTGCATCCAGCCCTTTTCCAGGTGGCCTTTTCTTCTGCTGAGGCACTCTTCTGCATTCGGGATATTTTAAGAGTGGGACTAATGGCAACTGACATGGCTTGCAGTGTCACTGGAAGCCTCGTGGCTCTTTTTGCTGCCAAGTCAGCGTGGTGATTCCCTTTTGACACTTCGTCTGTGCCTTTAGTATGGGCTGTGCACTTGCACACAGCTATAGCAGTTGGTAAGGTGATCGCATCTAGCAGGGCCGCAACAAGGTGATGGTGCTGGATATGTTTCCCAGAACTAGTGAGGATTTTCGCTGTTTCCAAATCATGCCAAAATCATGCATTACACCAAAGGCATAGCAACTATCTGTATAAATGGTGACGGTTTTATCTTTAGCAATTTTACAGGCCTCTATTAGCATGATCAGTTCAGCTGCCTGTGCTGAATAATGTAAGGGGAGTGGTTCTTCCATAACAGTACTATGTGCAGTGACTACTGCATACCCGACCTTTAGCTTCCCTGCCTCTGGGTTTCTGGATGCACTCCCATCTACCCACAGCACTAAATCAGGATTCTCAAGGGGCTCGCCCTGGAGGTCAACCCTAGGGGAACAGAGATGATTTGTTAGTGTCACACAATCATGTGGCTCCCCATCCTCCGGCGCAGGCAGGAGGGATGCTGGGTTCAGCGTTGTACACCGCTGAACCATTACATTAAGCATTTCCAGCAATGCAGCTTGATATTTTAGCCATCGCTGTGCAGTGAGGTGTGATGCCTTTAGGTCCTCGGGTTTGGACTCGGGTACGATGCACAGTCTGCGCATCAAATCTCATCCCAACAGATTTACTGGACACACTGTGCACATTAAGAATGCATGGGTGAAATTTTCACCCCCTTCACTTTGGCAAAGGAGAGGGTGTGAGTAACGTTCTAGGGTAGTGTGTCCAGTGGCCCCTACCGTAGTCAATGTTTTTCCAGATAATGGGACGTCTAATTCCTTAGCCTAAATTACAGATTTAGCAGTGCCTGAATCCACCAGGAATGACATACGTATACCCTGCACTGTTAGGGATAGTTGCGTCAAGCAAGAGTAAGGAGGTGCGGTATACTTTAGATACGAGGGAGAGAGAATGTGGTGCGTGTGTGCTGGGAGTGTGCGGTGTGCATGATGTGTGTGTGCTCTTATCTGTAGCTGCGGTTGACCCGTCCCCGACTCTGCCCATCAGCCTGCTTCCTCGTCATAGCCCCTCTCCTTCTGTGTTTTACAGTCTCTTGCGAAGTGCCCTTTCTTTCCACACGTGTAGCATCGGTCATCTCTTTTGCCGTCGTCCTGCTCGTCTTCCTCTTCCTCTTCCACGGCCTCGTCCTCGACCACGGCCTCTGCCTCTCTGTCTTGCGGCAGCTTGATACATTGTGAGGGCTGCTTGATGTGCCTCATTCTCTTTCCTCGTTTGTTTTTTCTCTGATATGGTTCTCAGCTGTTTTTTAGAGTGAATGGCGTATTGCTCCTTAGTGCTCATGGGGGCCGTTTCCCACCTGACGCATAGCTTGCATACCTCTTTTCTGATTTGGTCTCGCAGACCGTTCATGAAGCTATTGCGGAGGTGGGCTTCCCATGCAGAGACCTCAGCGGGTCCCGCTGCCATCCTGTCCGGTCTTTCTATTCCACAGTGGCTAGTGTGGACTTCTATGAGTCTGCCACAGTATTCTGCTACATTCTCCTCTGGCCCTTGTCTGCAGCCAGCCAGCTATGATGGCAGTGTTAACTCGTATTGAGAATGCCATGGTTGCACGTCCGCAGCTGACTATGGAGAGCAGCCGTGTGCATGGCTGCAATGGCGTCATTGTAAGGGCTGGGTCGTCCTGGGTAGGCTGGGGGAGAGACTTCGGAATAGGCTTGCATCACCATCGCCGGAGTGTCTTGCTTTGGCCTCTGCCTGAGTTGCCTCGGCTCTTGGCTCGGTCCCGATGCTGCAGTTCCTCCAACAGCCCCTTGTTTCTCTTCGGCCGGTGGTTGAACTGGTGGGGCGGGCACTACAGGCGCTGCTGCTACCGGGGGAGCGCGAGGCATTAGTGGGCAGGAGTCGGTATCGGGGTCGACCTTGGAAACCTGCACAGACTGAAGCATCCGAAACATGCGGTTTTTAACATCCCCTTCCCGCTTTTTCCTCTCTCTCTCTCTTCTCCCATCCAACTCTCCCATGCTCTGTAATCAGTCTTTTCTTTTCCACCTCCCTCAGATTACACTGTATACGTCAGTTTATTTATTCCCATACAACCTCCCGGTGGAAACCCGCATTTACTCCATAATGCTATTTGAGCCGTTATGTCCGGCCCATATTTATTCTCATGTCTGTCTATAACTGCGACTTCCATTTTCGAGGCTGACACCCTGATGGTGCAGCTGTTTCAGCTTTTTGTGTCTTACTTTTATTGTTACCCATCACTGCATCAATAATAAAATCAAAATCAAGACATCAATAAAATGTGTTATTAACCTGCTGGTGTTACAGAATAATAATATTATTATTCTCTTTTTTTCCCTACACAATCAGAGGCATCAAACAATCAATTTCATACCAATATTGGAAAGTTATTTACTACTTACTCTACATCAGTTGGCTTCAGTCATCTGCACAATGCTGACACTGTCGTCCTCCATACAAAAACAAACTTTTCCCGAGTGGCCCTGATCGCAGCTCGTCGGAGTCGACTCTTGACCACTCGTGTCCGTCGACAGGAGGGGACTCCGGTGCCACTGTTTCCTTACAGTCCACCTTTTGGAGTGTCGTCACACTGCGCCGGGTCCCAGACCCTCGAGGTCCCAGACCTCCCTACAACAGCCGCCGGATCCACTTTACCCTCGGTTCACTCTACGGTCAATTGCAGCAGTCCGGATCCCGCCTCTGGAACTCCTTTCTCCCTTCAGATATGGGGTTTAGGAGATGAGGATTTTTTTTTTTTTCCTCACGGACGTCTCATTCTCAGTTGCTGGGTACGGAGCTGTGCAATTCTGCCAACAACGCCAAATTGTGGAGGAAAAATCAATAGGACTCGAGCCAGATGTGCAGATGAGCGAGCTTTATTGGTTCTGTCCGTTATGCATCGAGGGAGAGAAGCCTCAAACTTCTCTCTCACATGAGTTCATATACCCCCACCATTCCCCGTTGTTCTCTCATGAGCTAATCTCATGACTCCAGGTGCCAGGCCTCCCGACTGTCCTTGAACGTTCTTTCCTGCTAAAAGCAAGTTGTTACTCCCTGCTGCTGCACCCCTGCCCAGCAACAGTTAAGCGATAACTGTCATACTCCATCACTTCTCTATTCGCCTTTCTTGCAGACTGGTCAAGTTGAGGGCAAAGGTCACTTAAAGGTCACATATTCCTTACTTCCTCCTTTTAAGCAAGCATTAGGCATTTTCCCTCACAGTGTCCTAGACATCTCCACAGTGTCCAAAAACCTCTTCAAATGAACACAAAGACGTCAGTCACTATACATCGAGTTTGCATGTTTCGTTTTGCTAAATCATCACAGTAAGTTACTTTAGTAAGTGCCACAACAATATTAGCTTCAGTAGCATCATTGTTATTAGAGGAAAATATGGTAATACTGTAAATGTGGTAATACTGTAAAGAAATGGTATACTTTCTCATTGGCACGTACATTTTGTAGCAGGATTACGGTGGTATTAATTATTGTGGCAGTCTGCAGTGGTATTCTGTACCTCTGTTCTGCTGTGTGTTGGGTTTTAAAAAGTGCTATTTAAATAGGCGTACATTTGGAATGCGTTTTCTGTACCTGCGCAATGAAATAAAAGAAGGGTGTTTCCCAGTTCAGGAGTTGACTGTTCTCAATCCACTCTGAATGCATCTTAGTTTTCAGTTGGCACATTTTTTTCCTGATTTTACACAAGCAGACACAGCTGCCCTGAGTAACTATACTGTCCTGCTCCAGATATGGCAGACTGTAGGAAACTCAAACCAGCATGTCTGCAGTCCCATGCTTGTCTGTTCGGTCCAATGCTTGTCTTTCCAGCGTCCCCAAAACACGCCAAAGTGTTTGATTGTGCACCACATTTCTCACCTTGACTTACTCTGAGGACGTCTACGACACCAATAGTCAGTTCTGAGCAAGGGACCCACAATCAGTTTTCCTCCCACAGTGTACATATTGACACCTTCCTAAAATAATGGCCTAAGTCTTTTTTTTTCCAGGTTTTTCAGGAAACACAAAAAACTGAACAAAATATAGAAAATACTATATTTATTCATTCTTTCACTGAACAGGGTATAACAATAGATGACTTTTGACATACTTATAAGAATGTGTCAATTATGCAGCGTAAGAGAAATAAATGAATTGGGCAAATTTCTGAACATTCCTTTGTGACAAGCAATTTTAAACTTTCAACTTTGTGAACAATGAAGAGTAACTAATGAACTAACTAAGCATAATCCTGAGGAAACATGGAAACATGTGACAGCTTGAAATGGACCTTGCCTTCACTGCTAAACCGAAGTGCCCTCAAATCATGCACAGTTGGATCTCCATTTTTTTTGCCTGGTCTGATGCTAATAAAGTAAGATGCATTCAGTTTCAGGAACTCGTCATGTCCGAGCATTTTCACGCGGTACGGTGATGACCTGATTCTTGCATTCTGGAGTATGATGAGGTAGTTGCTCAGGGTGAAGATATCAGTAACTAGTTTGCGTTCAATAGTACTACACATGCTGTCACACTCCATTTGTGTGTGCCCTGCAACAAGGTATTTCTGTTATTACTACACCATATTTCCTCGCAAGCTCACAGAATGCATTGACTACACATACGTTGCAGCTCTGATAACCACAACCATCGCTTTACACTATGATCTCTTTCAGTTCTGGATGGTCTTTAATCACACATTCAAATTGGCTATATTGACGGTGTGCAAACACTTCACTACTGAGGTCGCCTTCTGTTTCATGCCAAATGTAGCTGTACGCTTCCTTTGACCTCAAGTTGAAGAGTGTAAAGTTATGGACCTGCAGTTTTGTTTTGTAATACAGGCTGCTGGCTTGGGTCTTTGGGCACAGTAGCATGACTTGCAGGTCCTCCTTATTCGCAGAATCTTTGTCATGGGATTTCTCTTGCCTTGCTTCAGCTTTCTGGGTGACATGGGCATCATAGTCAGCCTTACTGATATTCCCATGCTTGAATGAAACACAAATATCACACTGATCTTTTCGTGGAAATAATACAGATTCTCTTCATGGAACACATCTGTGAAATATTGTATTCCAACGACTCTCCCTCCAGCAGTTGCAGCTGTCTGTTGATATTCCCCATGCAGCTGGGAGATGGTTGTGCCTGCGTGAAGGAACTTCTTGTATTTGTAGGTCTTCTTGTATTTGTAGGAATCAAAAGTTGGCAGGTCCCTCAACCAGTCCTTGACATCAGTTTCAAGCTTTGCATGCTTGCCTCTCTGAGGTCCAGATTTAGATGGTGGTGCTGCTGCTTGATCTTCATGTACGATGGAGTGTTTGTTCAGCCAGTGTGTAACGGTTCTTGCAGGGAGACCAAGAGCAGAGGAAAACAGTGCCTAACACACTCTAATACTCCTTCCATCCTGGATCTTTAGTTGGTAGGACAATGAAGAACTGCATCTGGATCCCTCAGCAACTTTCTTTTGCTTTGTGTTAACCTTTGTGACCATTGTTGTAACATATAATTGACATTCTTTCCAGGTATTCATTGTCCAAAACCTCTGAAATATGTACTGCCGCTTCTGTAATGGCTTGGCAGTCTCGAGTTGAGACTCGCTGACAGAATTGTGAGGTGTCGGGAGAACCCAAAGTCTCGGCATTATATTTCTTTGCCACCTTTGCTCTTGTAAGACATTCCTTTGAGGCGTTTCTTCTTGGATTCATTTTGCTTCCATATTCCCAGACTAAGCCATTTATTTATTTTCCTTTTGGCTGAATTTAAATCAACATTCTCCTGTTCTAGAGAAGTTGCCACCATGGTTAGGATGTCTTCATGTTTAGGCGCAGAAGACTCAGCACAGGATGGGGTATAATCTGGACCGCGGATGACATCGTCATCATCAGATATGTCCTCTTCATGTTGTGGATTTGTCTGTTTGGCATTCTCAACCATATCAGTAGGAGTCTTTAAGGCAGTTTCTGCTCCATCTCAAAAAGACTCTTGGCCTGGTACATGCTGCCTCATCCCTTCCATGACAGTCTCATTGTCATCTTCCATGGAAGAGGCATGATCAGTGTCGAGTAATTCTCCAAAAAAAATGTAAAAGCATTTTTAAAAGATTTGCTGTTAAGATATATCAAGAATATACTTGCAAGCTGTAAAAACAGGTGTACTGTAATACTGATCAAATTATTTTAGTAATTATTTATTTAGAATTACTAATACTATGTTCAAGATGTATAAAATTTAATGTGGAAAGAAATATTATTACTTTGCATGAAATACAGAAAAGAAAGTGTTAACAGAAAGCCTATCACATGTCACAGCCACAGATTCTGGAGACTTTCTATTCTCTGCTAAATGCTAGCTTCATGGATTTAGCTAGTTTACTAACTAAAATTCTGGCTAAAGAGATTGAATAAAAAGATAATTATGCAATATTTATAGTATTATCAATCTTATAGGCAATGTCATCACTTACCAATAGGGGATGAGTCCTGAATGTGGGAAATAACTTCATGGACTAGGTAGAGTTTTGTTCTTTTTAGAGCAGCTGCCATTTTGAAAAGCACCTAAAACTGCCTAAGTCATATTGTCTTTTGCCTTAGACAAAATAAAACTGCCCAAGTCACACTCTTGACATAGGCCATTATACTACAGGGGTAGAATCACATGATCTGTTTACCTGAGGACATAGACAAACTGGGAAGGGGGAACCTGGATTAACTCTTTAGCTGTTCACAGCTCCATCTGTCTCATGAATAAATCCCCTCAAATTATTTTTGCCTGACCCTCTTAGGCATGAAAGATATTGAGGAATTTTCCATTTTTTAAAAACATTTCCTCAAGTTTATCTGGACATGCAACACAGTACTGTCTTTCATATGATTGCAGGAATACAATTAAGAATTTTACAATACAGTGCAACAAATTCTGTATGCAATTTTTTCGTAAATTCAGGAACACGAAAGTCAGTCAGTCATCCAAAATGTGGAGAATAACTACTGTCTGCTGAGCTTTCCTTTCCAGACGCAGGGAAGGAACTAACCGAATGCTTCCTCTGGTGGGCGAGTCAGTATGGGTTCATCTGGGGTCAGGACTCCTTCTAGTTCTATATCTCTCTGATTCACTTGAGACTGTTCAAGGCTCCTCCCTCTTAAGGTGGAGTTCATGCAATCCAGTCATGTGTCATTTTTTGTCTGTCAGCTCCACTGTTTGGGCAAACCCGGGCTGTCAGGAACATTGTGTCTGTTACCAGTTGCCCTGCAAAATGCTGGATGGACAGTTCGTGCCTCCTTAACAGTATGGATTGTTGCAAACCCCTCAATGGACATACACTGCCTATTATGAGCACGTACACTACACACGTCTAATTGTTTTCACGTTAGTCAGCCTCTGAAATGCTGCAGTGCAATGGTGACGTCTTACCAGATGATGGACTTAATGCAACACAAAAGTCCACAAATGTAACCCTGCCTGTAGGTTTTAAGAGATTAATGATTAAAGATATGTTTAGAACCTCTAGAGTAGGGAGTTGGGTAATACCTGTTTCTAATAGCAAAGGTATTGTTCTGTGTTATATCTTATTCTCCACTATTCATGGGCTTTCCAGTGGTTGTCAGTCACACCGTATTTCAAGTACCAAGGTGTCATACTGTGTGTGATTAGACTGTGTGCGATAAAATGTCCCAAAAAAAAGATGCCAGCCTGGTTGCTTATTTCTGTCATCACTGCACATTCCTTGACTAATGCATTATTAATGATCCATTGTATTTCTGCTTGGTCATTCACACCACATCAAAGACAGATCACTTCATGGATACATACACTTTGACATTTCCCAGATCTATAAACAAAGCTCACGTACAAGACAGAATTTTGATACTGCACCTTTTGCAAAATGGTACAGTAGGACCCTTATACACTCTCTTGTGTCTGGAGTAAGTTGAACTAATTCTTTAGGGCACATAAGTCCTGTTTTTTTTTTTGTTGTTTTGTTTTTTTTTCGCTTTAACAGAGACCTCTTGTGGTAACTTTTCGCAACTACAGCAAGAGGCAGACGCAGACGAGCTCTTGGACACCAAAGATCACGTTAGCTTGGACTTTCATGTTCTGTTTGTGCTTCATTATGCGTACAGTAGTTGTGGCATGTTTTATTTTTCCCTCCATGCCATCTCATAACATAGTAAAGTGAACAATGGGAAAGTGGAACCAAAGAAAGGGAAATAGGACAACTTTGGGATAAAGGGAGGTTTTCCTCCACCATAGGTCAGGTGTCATTCCTGTGGTTGGTTTAGCTGGAGCTTTAGTGTGATAGTTGGCCTTCAGCGACCATGGGAGTGAATCACTAATGGAATGTAGTAGAATTCTTCCTCTTCTCTCTCTCTCTCTCTCTCTCTCTCTCTCTCTCTCTCTCTCTCTCTCTCTCTCTCTCTCTCTCTCTCTCTCTCCAGCTCTCTCTCTCTCTCTCTCTCTCTCTCTCTCCAGC
The DNA here is from genome assembly GCF_041902795.1 of Electrophorus electricus. NCBI lineage: Eukaryota > Metazoa > Chordata > Actinopteri > Gymnotiformes > Gymnotidae > Electrophorus > Electrophorus electricus. The sequence continues at coordinate 22,510,759 of NC_137504.1, forward strand.
TCTCTCTCTCTATATATATCTATCGCTCTCCCTCTCTGTTGCTGTCCCAGACACTTTGGGACACACAACTGTGCTAATGTAGCATAATACATAAGGTAAGCAAAGGTTTTCAGTCTGTGCTAAGCTACATTATTGTATGATCTAGCTATATTGTATGTTATATGTTACTGAATCTAATTCTATCTCAGTCCACCTTTAATTTGCTCTCTTAATTATGCAGAAATCCTTAATATAAACATAAATGGTTTAGGGGGGCAAACCTTTTTATTATGAGGCACTATCTATACATGTCTGTGTTGTGTGAATGTATGTGTAGACATGTTCATAAGTTACTAATGTGTGCCCCTTTCTCATTAAAGGCACACACATGTGCACACACACACACACACACACACACACACACACACACACACACACACACACACACACACACACACACACACACACACACACACACACATCAACCATTAAATGGAGCTGTTGTAAAACTAGAAAAAGTAGGTGTATTATCTAAGTTCAAGAAGATGAATTTTGCACTGCACCTGTATGCACTCATCTCTAACACCTCCTCCACTTGGACTGGGACAGAATACACAAAATAAAACACACACACACACATGCAGACACACACGCAGACACACACACACACACACGCCACTATGAGATTACGGCACTCCACAGGTAACTTCCTTAATTCTTCCTTTCCTTGCCATAGTTTGAGAGCTGTGAGGTAGACTGTGTGGTCCACTCACTCTACCTCACATCTCCTGCCTTCTCTCCTCTCAGGATTCTGTGTTACAGGACTCAGTCTTATTAGTACTGCTTCAGTCTTCTGTTTTCTCATGTGCTGAAATACCACACGTTCTCCCTCCTTCAGTAACACAGAGTCAGAACTATATAGACTGATACATAGCTATGTTGTAAAAGACTTATCTGAGGTAATTTGTTATGCTGGCATGATCAAATCTGCAATATGCAAATCACTGTGAACATTTGACAAGGAAAATAAAAACGATGTAAATGGCGATGTGTGAGAGGCCGACGTCGGCTGTGTACGCTCAGATGCCTCAGCATCTGTTCACTTGTCCCAGATGCCCATTGTTCCGTAGTCATCAGAACAGTAATAATATTCTAATTAACTCCATTTCCCATGAGCCCATCTTCACTTTACTAAGCTATGTGGTTAGAGAAGTGAAGCCGCTATTCAGCTTTCACTGATAACACTGTGCTTATTGTAGTTTGGTGTTCATGCCAGAAGTTTCTCTTCAGGCTTTTAAAATTCAGTCCAGTTGTTAGGGTAGAGAGCTAGGTAGATTAGATAGGCGATAGCTTGCAAAATTAATTTGTTCTTTGTCATTTCGATTTAATGCTTTATAACCAAAACAAAAACAATAACAATTTGATGCTCAAACATTTTAGGAATGTACTTTTAGAATAGCATTTCATATTCTTTACACCATAACCCTAATTTGTCATTGAGGACCAAACTGAGAGTTACTCTTTTGCCTCATGGAAAATGTCTTTTTTGCTCCCAAGTTTCATAAGATTGCAGTGAATTCTCTGTAAATCTTTTGGAAACATTCTGTTATGAACAGGGCCTTTGTTTTGGGCACACACAATGTGTTTTATCTGTGGAGCTGCTCAGTGATTGGCTGCTCATCTTAGTTTTTACTGAGCTGAGTTCTAAATGTTACCTTTAGATATATTTGTGCAACTCTGTGTATTTCTGTGTTCCTGCTATTATACAGTTTACAATGAACTGAAAACAGCCATTATTTTCTATACTTATATACTTACATATATACTTTGTTTGCTTCTAAGAAAGTCCTGTCAAACTTAAAGCACAAGGTAGCTGTTGTACCCAATATAACTGTTTTAACGTCCACAAACATACCCAAAATTCTGAGCAAAACTGTTCTCTTTGCTTGGAATGCTCTGTTAGGTGTAGCAATGAACCTGCATTGTTAGGGAATTTGTAAAGCATAGATAAAAGTCTCCCACCTATCATTCTTGAATGGCATAGTTAATTACTGCCAGACAAGACTAAGGTGTAAAGACACCATATACTAATATCCGATTTTACATTTTCAGGATTTTTAGCAGGTTGGGGTTTTAGGCCTTTAAGTAACAACACAAGACGGCTCCGTGGCTGATCGATTAGTGAGGACGTTGAATGTCAGGTTAGGGCTGTGGAGTTTACATAAAGGTTTGCTCAAACTGACTTTTGTTCAGTATTCTGAAGCAAAAGCCTTAGACAAGTATATGACCATGAATAGTACAGGTCTGATCTCTGATCAGATGTTAAAAGTGTCCCTTGTTTGAATAATGTAAAAGTAAAATCCTGTGTGTTTTTCACTACTTCACTTCTGAGTCACTTAATTGTTTGTTTTTATATTTTCCAGTGCCAGGAAACGCTATGGAATTGAATAAGTAAGTATTGACCCAGTTGGATACTTCTTGAATTCCTTTTGTTATTTTTTTTACTGGCAAACACACACACACACACACACACACACACACACGCACACACTAACTAACCCTTCGGCTATGAACATCAAGACTTTGCACCCTCTGCTCCTGTCAGAACACATGGGCACAGACATCTGTAAAGATGGTCTACCGTCCAACGTCCAATCAACCTCTGATGACACCTAACTGGTTTATGGCTTTAGGGTGCTGGGCTGCACCTCATTGGCTCTTAATATGAACACCGCAAGATCTTATCAAGTGGACAGTCTCTTCTTTTTATGTGCACTAAACAGATTTGTCTTCAATCCAAAGGAAGGAGTAGATAATCCAGCCATGGTCCATGTTGAAGATTCAGGTATGTAATGCACGCTTGATTATCTTTTCTTATTTCGGGCTAGTCTATTACATTTTCTTATACAGTATGAAATAAAATATACATTAGCTTTGCTCCTGAGTCGAGATATTTAGATCCTGCCTTTGATTGTAAGTTGAAGACAGGAGACAAGACAGCAGAACAATTAAATATACAGTGTTAATAGTGCAGCATGTTGTCTCTAAGAGTAATCTTCATCTGTAGTACGTGTGGCCAGTCCCTTGCCCCGGGTGTGTGTACTGAAGAGGGAGGACGGGGAGCATTTTGGATTTCACCTGCGTGTGGAGAGAGGGCGTCCAGGTCACGTGATCCGACAGGTGGAATTGTTGGGCGTGGCTGGGCGGAGCGGGCTGAGGGATGGGGACCACCTCCTAGAGGTCAATGAGCTGTTCGTGGATGACATGGAGCACATGGAGGTGAGAGGTCAACATTCCCAATGAACGCCCCAAGGTCCCTGTTGAGAACACTGTCTGGAACACGGCTACTCTGCAAAACAAACAACCTTTTGTGCGTATGTTCTTTGTCATGGACATGATATCATCAATAGTTTGATGGCCAAATTGTATGGCTTGCCTTTCCATTCTCCTTCCGCTCTGTAGTCGAGACTCTACTTTCTCTTTGGCTCTCTCTCAGGTTGTCCGCAGGATCCTGGTCAGTGGGTCCCAGTTGTTTCTCCTGGTTCTGGGCAGTGAGGAGTATGAGCAGGCCATGGCTCAGGGCTGGAACCTACGAGAGGTGGCCAGGGCCCAGCGGGGAGACGCTTGGAGACATCCACGCCTCTGCCACATCACAAAAGACCCCGTGACTGGCTTGGGCATCATCATCCTGCCTGTGAAGGGTGGGAATCAGGCGGTTTTATATTCCATCAGCAGGTTCTATGTTCCATGAGCTGGTTCTATGTTCCATCAGCAGGTTCTATGTTCCATGAGCTGGTTCTATGTTCCATCAGAAACCTGACACACACACCTTGTATCAGCCAGTGTATCAACCGCCAGTTTTGTCATTAATGCTTTTCTGCCTTCTGTCCCTCACCTATCATAGTTGTGAGTATGAGTATCGTATGAGCATCGTGTGAAAATCTTTGGTGATGTAGAGGTTTGTTCCATGTGTGCCCCCTGTAGGTGAGAAAGGGAAGTTCACTATAAGTCCAGCAAGTGGGGGACCTGCGGAGAAGGCAGGAGTGAGGAAAGGAGATCGGCTTGTCTGGATCAATGGTGCCATGGCTAGTGAATTTCTGCATTCTGCTATTATCAAGATGGTGGGCACATATGTTTACAGTATATGCGTATGTAAAGCCCCAGACCGGCATTGCTGGAGCTGACAGAATAGGTGCTATAGCGACAGGCTTTGAAATTAACAATAATACTAAAAACTGCAAAAGTTCCAAAGCAGAGCATGTAGCCTGTAGCAAGGTGGCTGCAAGGCTGTTTCAGCAAATCCCCATAAAAGATGTATTATTTATCATTTCATATAGTATTCATTTAATCTGATGGAATGTTAGGTACAAAGTAATTAATGTATCTAACCATATTTCCAACCCTAACCCATGTTTGCATTATCAGAACTTTAGGCATATGAAGCAATACTGATTACCTTTGACCTTCTCAGGTGAAGAAGTGCAGCGATCACATGACCGTGCTGGTGATTGACAGCGAGAGTGAGAAGAGCTACGTCCGCAGGGGGATGCCCATCGTGCCGGTGTTGGCTGACCCCCAGAACATGGCACTCCGGCCCCGAAGACTGCGACTGGCGCAGGGCCACTCAGGCTACGGCTTCCTGCTCAGGCAGGAGAAGATCATAGCAGGGCGGCCAGGTGGGACGCAAGCGTGCAGGTCTTTGTGATCACGCCTGAGTCTCACAAGGCTCACCAAGAGTAGCAGATTTAGAGGCTTCAAGGACTTTATGGGATTCTTTTTTGAAGGCTTTGTGGCATTGAATTTGTCACACATGAAGTCGCAGAACCAAGGCACCTAAGTTCAGCATGCGGTGGCTGCCATTCATAATGTTTCACACCATCGATATGACTGTGTGTGTGTGTATGTGTGCAGTTCATATGCTGCGGGAGGTGGATGCAGGCAGCCCTGCGGAGGCAGCAGGAATTAAGGATGGAGAGCTCCTGTTGGAGGTTAATGGGGAGTCCACTGATAGCCTGGGTCACGAGGATGTCGTCAGCAAAATCAGACAGAGCGGAAAGCATGTCACCCTCACCACTATGACTGTCCACGGCCAAGACTTGTACACTCAGGTGGGTGAGGTGGATGCATTAATCAGGGACTCAGAATCAGAATTTAGAATCAGATATAAGAGTTATTCAACTGTTAAACCAGTAAATAATTCATCATACATTTGAATTCATTTCTTAAAATGAGATGTAACTATACACTCTGCCTCAACATGCACTTACATGCTTAAAGGAATACTTCAGCCATGAGTGATGGCATTGCTAACAGAAGCTAGCAGAGACTGGTTAGCATCGTTCACTGAAGGTCATGCTAACATGCCACTGCCAGCTTCCATTCATGATTAGTAAAATTAGCATGTTTGGATGAAATATCCCTTTAACTTGTCTCCAACTAATAGTCCAAAAAAATTGTTCTTTAACATTTGTCTCAGCTGGGTCTATCCCCTCTGCTCTTCTGTGAGGATCTTTTCTCTGGCAATGAGCAACACGAAAGTCCTGCTCCACAGGACCAGAGTCCAGCAGCTCTGAGGCTGCCAGCACCCTCTGCTGAAAGCCAGGAAGAACTGCGGGATGAGCCCAGTCCTAGACTCTGTCTTCTACAGAGAGGCTCTGTGGGCTTCGGGTTCCATTTGGACTGCAGCCAACAGAAACCTGGCACCATCATAAACCAGGTACAGAACAGGCTCCCGGTTCCGGGCTCTCTTTGACTAGGCAATTCATAGGCCTTTAATGACTAGATCCTAGAACATGATAATAAAGGCTTTATTGTATAAAAGGTAATCACAGGAACATCTGTGATTACTTTTACACAGATAAAATTCAGCATGTTATTAACTGATAATTACATGGGTAACAGAACACCCTTAGACTGTTTTTTGTGAAAGTAATGATTTGACTTACCTTCATTTCATATCTATTCTATTCTATTCTATTCTATTCTATTCTATTCTATTCTATGTGTAGGTGGCAGCAGGTGGTCCTGCAGAGAGTTCTGGCCTCCTCCAGGGTGATGTGGTGGTGGAAGTGAATGGACAGAATGTAGAGGAGGAGTGTATGGAAGATGTGATTTTACTCATGAAGAAAGAAGGACATTCTCTTTCCTTGTTGGTGATCGACAAACCAGGTTATGAGTGGATGAAGAAGAATGCAAGGCCCATCACGGCGGAAACAGTAGTTAAGACGTCTGAGGTGTGATATTCAGGCATTCACACAAACACGTGCACATGCACATGTGCACATGCTCGCGCTCGCGCGCACACACACACAAAATAACTAACTAAATAAATAAATTTAAGCAATTTCATTTATGGCAGGTAAAGGAACATGGGAGTCCATTGTCCACACAGCAGATGCATTAATCCCTAAAAATGCAAGGCTGCTTCTGAAGACTTGTGAAAAGCTTCTGGATCCATAGGACAGCTGACCTGAGAAATGCCTAACATTTTGTGAACAAGCAGGGGATTTTAGTTCAACTCCGGCGCAGTGGTGTGTAATCAAAGCTGTCCTGTGTCTCTTGGGAAGAAAGACTTTGAGCTGCTTATGACCTTTTCTCTAGCTGGGCTGAATTTGTCAAAGAGTTTAGACCACACACAAGTAAAAATTGTAATCATCTTTGCATCACTGTTGCAGTTCTAAATGAAAGAAAACATCATAACAAACAAACATAAGAAACATAATTATACTTGTTACAAGATGTATTGTTGTCACTATTGTTATATCTGCTGACAGGGTAGTGGTACCTTTGTAATTGGAAGGTTCAAGCCCCACCACTGCCAAGTTATCACTGCTGGGCCCCTGACCAAAGCCCTTAACCCTCAATTGCTCAAGTTGTGCTCAGTCATAATTGTAAGTTGCTTTGGATAAATGTAAATAATGAGATATTAATTGTAATATCTGATGGATAACAGATTTATCTTCCTTAACAGACTGTTTTATATTTATTTTTTCCAACATCACAAGCTCAGAATCATGCTTTTTAAATGATGCTTCAGTATCAGTGTTGTAGCCCATCCCCATCTTACAGATTCTCAGTGTTACAAATGTAATTATCAGCTTGAATAACCTGTTAGGACTATGCTTAGATTTTGTTTCACTTTTTTGTCAATGTGCAATAAACAAATAAATAATCTGAGCAAAGCTCCTTTAAAATTGTTTCTCTGAGCAAACCCTTAACTTCCAGTTAAACGGCTGAGTATTAAAATGTCCTTCGAGTTGTTTAACGTCTCATATTTTTCCTCTAAGTTTCGATTCAAACATTTGCAGATAAGCTCATATTACTATTGCATTATAACAATTATGTTATTTTATATTGAAAATAAGGTACAAATGCAAATGCACCAATAAATCGTACAACGTAAATCCTCCAACAAAGATTGCATAAAGATACGCGACCCGCCGTCTTTTATTTTAGTGACAGGCGCTTGATCTGTACTGGGTCTACGTTCCCATAATAGTAGGCCAAGCATACGCCACCGGTCGATTCCATAGCGCATATTTTCAACTGAATAATATAGTAAAAAAAAATATAATATATAAAAATAAAAAAGTAATAAGTGGATTTTTGTGTGTATGGACAGTGCATCAAGCTAGTTGTTCTTGCCTTTTGAAAGCATTCTTTGAATTTGCGTCAGGCATTTAGTTAACCTTGTCTTGTTGTAGAGGTCCTTTGCTGTAGGTGACATTCATTTGTAGGGGCGTCGATTGCACAGAGGAGTCGAAATTACTCTTTTAACAAGACGAAATGGCACAGGCGGTACAGAAACTGGTTGCTAAAGTACCAACTTTGGTTAGCGGTAAGACATTTCGTGTTTCTATATAAGATAAACGCATATAGTAACCAATTACTACTGTTAGATGGGCTAGCTAGCTAATGCTAACTAGCTGCTACTGGTTGTGCTTGTGGACAAGCATAGAAAGTCAATCGGTAGTTAGCAAGGAAGCTAAGCGCTAGCTATCTAGGGAAAGCTATATGAATAAGATGCAACAATGTGTACGTCGTGGAGTTCATAGCATAGCTGACTGTTGTCCAGCACGGCGCTATTTGCCTTAGAAAACTGTATACTTTTATTCGTGTCGTTATGGTTACACGTCTAGTATGTTAGTTATCTGCTGAGCTAGAATATAGGTAGGTTAGCTAGTTAGCTAGCTACTTTCGGCCCGTTGTTCTTCATCTCGCCAATGTCAACGTAAATGCAGTAGGTTAGTTCAGCAACTATAACAGTTATTTGTCTAGCTACATTAGTGCTTATGATCTAATCAACTATTAAACTACTTATCACGGCTCAATTTGCCGGTTTTGCAGCCGCTGTAACCTACTCGAGACCTCGGCTAGCAACATTCTGGTATTACGCCCGTGTCGAGTTGGTGCCACCTTCCCCAGCCGAGATCCCCCAAGCAGTTGCTAGTGCCAAGGAGCTCATAAAAGGATTTCAAGCCGGACGTCTCGGTCATACGACAGTCAGGGTGAGTACGCTTTATCAAAAAGGTTGTTCGACATGTAGCTACTGTGGTTTACTCTTTTAAGTCATGCTCGAGTCAGGCAAAAACCCTACACCACAGGTGAAGTCAAAAGTGTGTTAAGGACGCATCAGCTCTGCCTCTGTTAAGCAAATTAGTAAAGTATACTTCATGGCACTAGGCTGTTTTGCTTTAAGTAAAAATATTCATTCTAAAAGTCTAAAATTGCATAACCATGTTTTTACAGGATGCTTTGAGGAATGGTCTTGTTGCCACAGAAGTTCTGATGTGGTTCTACATTGGCGAGATTATTGGAAAGAGAGCCATTGTGGGTTATGATGTATAAATGTGGACTGTCCTTGTTGCATCTTTCCTTTGTCTAAGATGTTGCTTTCCATTTTGAACTTCTTGGAATCCAGGAACTAAATAAATGTCTATTATTAAACAGAATTACTTGTTTGCTTTTGCACGTTGCAAAATGAGCATTTAATGTAAAGATCTCACTTATGCAATTAATTATGCCATACTTTCATAGGGTCCAATCAGAAATCATCTCTCAAATGCCAAGTCCCATATTGAGCACTTGTCATTGTGGTTCTCTTGTCAGCCCCTTTGACCATGAAATATGTACACTGATGCTGAATATTTTATTTTAAAACTTTGTTGTAATGTTAAACCTAATGTGCGTTGTTGGCTTTAACTGATGTTGATGGTGAAAAGTTATCCAGATTGTGGACTTGAAACTATGGCAGACCAAGTACAAAGAACAAGCTATAATGGAAGTCTTTAAAGGTTTATGATGCAAGTGAATTTTGGGGATATTGAGCCAAATTGTGCTACTATTAAGGTAGCATTGATTTGATACAAGTGTAAATAAACTACAATAGCGCAGTTGTTTAATAAACTATTAAATCACATTCATATGACCATACTGGTTAAAAATAAATTTCTGAAGTTTGGAAATTTTGATTTTAGGTTTTGAAATTTTAAATAGCACTGCTACAAATTATCCTGGAGGACATGGAATATAAAAAAAAACAAGCAGTATTTTAAAGGTCATGTTATAATGGACATCTCTTCACGCTCTTGACTTTCTGACAAAGTCTGTGCGATGTTTCCCAAATATTTGCGGAAACCCTGCCGTACCCCTTCAGGGTCGTCTTCCAGATTGGAATGAATGAGAGGTATCTTATTTAACTGAGGAGCTGTACAAAGAAAAAACAAAACATGGATTTTTCACACTCAGTTTTCCAGTACTTAGTGTTTACTATAGAATAGTACATGCTGCCAATATTTACTGTTCTATAGTAATACTGGCGTAAGTTTGCAAAGCTTTTGCTTTTCGGTCTTACCCAATTGTGGACGTGATGTATCTGCTCCATCCCCGGGCTTGTGGTGAGCTATGAGCAGGCACTGGCCTACTTGCAGGCCTTGTGATGAGATGAATGTGGAGTGCCAGGTTTCTATTTCTTTAAGATGGCTTGGTGTGTCAGGGTTAAATACAATAACTACCCCACTGGAGTCTTTGATCATAGCTGGCCAGCATACTTCAAACCTATATCAATGACCAAAGCAGTCAACATAAGACCATATTTGAAAACAGTTGCGCAAATTTGAGATAGCATTAACTACATGCCTGAATCATTAATATCTGATAAGATATGAATGACTAGGCTTAATACAAGTAAGTCTGTTACCATTACCAATTAGAAAAAACAATGAAAACAGGACAAGTTTTCAAAGTTTCAGTCTCATATTTTCACTCAATTTAATTTTCTTGAAATTATAGTCACTTTTATAGAGAAACAAATTATAGAGAAAACTAAGGAACAGAAATATGATAATGTATTTAATTATAATCCCTATTTATTTTTTATTGGAGGAAAGACCTTTACAAAGCGCTCTTTCACTATCATAACAAAAATCAAGAAAATCAATAAAGTACCAATTACTCAATTTCTTTGAACATTTTGACTCACTAGAGGAGACTGTTTAGCCAGTAATTCTACTTTTTCAGCAAAGTGTTTATGCTTCATACATTGCAATACAATGTACATGCATAGCACTGTGATCAGTATGGAAAGGGTCACTGTCCAGAATTGCAACTTGAAAAAAGTACTTATGAACAGAACATTCTCATGAAAATGACTGAAAGAAGGTCTATACGAGTGTGGAAAAAGAGCAACGTGAATGAAGATGGAAGCAACTCACTTAAAATCTCCAGCACAATCCCATAGTTCCACCTCAAAAGCAGTGTCTTTGGTGCTACTTCCCAGATTTTGTGATTCAAACTCAAGTATCCTAACACGGACCATATAAACAAATTGTCAAAAAAAAAACAACAACCCACAAGAGCAAAACTATACTACAGTATTCGATGACGATTATACTGAACTGCAGTTTTATTTGATTTTACGTTTTCAGTATTCTTACCTCACACCCTGTGTCGGCCTGTAATCCGACCCAATTGTCTCCACTGTGTCAGAGAGAAAATTTGCCAATACCGTCTTCCCACACTGTCAACATTAAAGTATTTAAAGCCAGTTCGAGCAAAAGCAAATTGGATCGCTCTACTAAACAGCTAATATTAGTAAGAATTAAGACCGTGCTCACCTCACTAGGTCCAATTAACAGTATTTTCGCTTTTAACATTTTTAGAACTTAGGTTAGGAAGCTAGTTATCGGTTATAAAGTATGGGTAAATTACGCTATTGCAGAGGTTTGGCAGCGAGCTAGCTAGGTTAGCTATCTGTCTCTTTTGATCTCTCTTACTGGTCTCTTATGGGAGTAGGGGTACCTGCCATTAAAATGTAACCCGTGAAAGTCTTAGAAGCATACCGGTCTTGCTTTTATACTTAAAATAACATCACAGTATTAGAAATAGGAAACGTTTACCTAGCTAAGCTAGCTAGATAACTAAACATCTCGTTGTCAAGGCGCTGTAGCTAGCTTGTGTGAAAACGAATCTCGTGTTTCACAGATACAGATTCACTAATTTTGACTTGTATCTGTGTACAAAGTTAAATGTAGAATTTGTCTGAATGTGAGTGATACATTATGTACCCGAAATGTGTAATTAGCTATTAACTCTAATGAATATGTATTTATATAGTGGATAAAATGTTTCGTTTTTACGTGCAACCTACGGCTTGAACAAGTAAGTTAATATAGCCAACAGAGGGCACACGAGAGATCAGTCTAGATCTGTATATCTATATAATCTGTCTAGTTTTACTACGTACTTACTTGGGTTCACAAACACTTCGTTTTTAAACTGTGTTCCGGGGTATCCCCATATTATTTGATCATGACCCCAGTTTCAGTTCCAACAGTCCTAGCGTCTCATAGTTCTCAGGACCATCAGAACAGTTTATTCAAGACAGCCTACAGCTGTAACTTAACTGCTGGATGGTAGACAAGGATAGATCTCCATCAGGAGCAGGATGGACCCTTAACAGAGCTGCTCAATTCTCAGCCTCTTCATGTCCGCTTCACTTTTGCACTTTCCTTGCTTGAACAAACCCAATTCAGTTTATTATCAATGGCATCACGATCTAAATCAAATTTAAGAGTCTGGAAAACACAAAAATATATAGTGCCTGAAATCCCTGACTCTGGCACTGTTCAGGCTTGTCCGAATTGTCTTGCAACTCAGATCGTTACTTCTTTTTAAGAAGTTTGTCAGCCGTAGTGCTGTTTTTTTTTCTCCCTACTGTAAAGGAAGGGGTTGGGAGCATGTTTCCTTCCTAATGGCTTTGGAAGCAAGAACAGGCATTGGCAAAAAGCCAGACTGAGGTGGTTTGCTTTGTTTGAAAATGGTTCTATGTAGAATTGGTTCTATGGCTTCTGTGATTTTCATTTACAAAGACACATTAAAAACTCTTTGGAAAATAATATAAATCTGAGAGAAATGAACTTGATTTTGAGTATATAGTATTTTCTTTCTTTCATTTTTTTAGTACTCAATGTATTCTCAATCAGAAACTCTGTATTGACAGCACTTATTCACCAGTAGATTTCTCAGATGAGATTATGCTGTTTTATAAAGATGTCCATCAGTAAAATGGTACCATTTATACAAGCACAACACACATTTGAAAATTAATACAACTTTAATTTGAATATTAATAGGTCATTGTTCACAAATAGTGTACTTTGTTTATCAGAAAGAGGACTGTGGCACGCAGTGTTTGGATAAATACAAGGGTTAGTGTTTAAAACAATATTAATAGACAAAGAACAGCATAAAATGGCATGTTTGAATAACATTTGGGGGTGGGATTAGACCTAAATAAATTGTAGCAATTTAGAAATAAAAATTTAGTTTTTGCACACAATAGCTTCAATGAGAGTTGAAAGCAACATAAAATTCAAAACATGATGTAGAAAAATAGAAAATCAATAATAAAAAAAAACACTTCTGAGAATATTCAATCCTTCATTTTGGGCTCTTTGTGAAAATGCAAAACATTCATTTCAGTGTTCATTTCAGTTGGCAGATCTTAACAGATGTTCCGACACCAAACCCAGGGTAGAGCGGCTCAGTAAAGGTCGTCTCAAAGCGATGCAGGCACGTCATGGTCTCACCAATGGTATAGAAGGACAGCACCCCTGCGCTGTGATCCAGGTACACCCCTATTCTGGGAGAGTAAGGTGCACTGATGGGCTTGTCCACCTTGTTGTGCCAGGCGGAATAGCCTGAGTCGGAGCACAGGAGGCTCCAGGATTTATCATTGTACCCCAGCAAGCACAGGGAGCCTTTGCCCTTGCGACTAATGCCCCGGTAGGCCACGCCCACAGAGAACTCCCCGCTCCACTCAATCTCCCAGTAGAAGCGGCCACCAGACAAAGCTTCGCGACATAGAACCTGCGCAAAGTTGTCAAAGCGCTCTGGGTTGTCGGAATACGGCTGCAGGTTGCGGGTCCGCGATACCTTCTTGTTCCCCTCGGACAGGTAGAGCTCCTTATAAGCTGTGCTGGGATCCAGGCGGAGCTGGCAGAAGTCTACAAACAGGGACAAGGGAATCTGGTTTCTTTTGGTAGCTGTAGCTGGCCAAATGTCAGTATCTATACCGCTCATGCCTATTGTATATGTATTGGAATATTACTGGTAGAGGATGTCAAGAAGTCGGTGTGGAAGTATACAAAAGACAGGATGTTATCTGAGAACAAATGGAGTCCTTCAGCTTAGAGAAAGCATTCACAGAAATGATTAGACAGGGTTCTTACATTTCACAAACTCTGACCTGCTCCTGGGGTGGGGAGGTGGGGCGCTGTCTACTGTATGGATCTCTTTGACTGCAGAAGCAGAAATAAATGTCTTTACAAATGTTATTCATACAACTTGTGTTCTTGTCTTTTAATGAGTTCACGTGTTTGAATGTCTGAATAATGAAACGTAGTTTGAAGTAATCGTCACGATGGCGCCTCACCTCGGCTGCTTTTCTCTCGAAAGGTACGATTCTCCACAGTGTAAACAGGCACTTCATTAACTGAAATACAGGAAGTTTCGTTATATATAGGCTTGTTCGACTTATGGCGGCGCTGCGCCGACCGATCGCCGCCTGGATCGGTACGGCGCATGCCGGTTAGATTTTTTTTTTTAATCTCGACTTGTATCACGAAGATATATACCGGTATAATTCGTGAGAGCTAGGCGGCTGGAGGTGGCGCTTCAATTCCTAACAGGTAACACGTTACCTGGGAATAAAAGGACGTGTGTACACACCTCGCCTCGCCCAATCAGAGCTGTGGCCTTTGTGTGCTACACACCAGTCGCGCCCTCATGTACAATTTAACCGGCTTCTTCGATCACATGACTGCACCATTGGCGTTTGTACTCTGCAGTCATGTGTACAGCTGGCGCAAGTGACCCCTTTACGGGTGTTAGTGTTAAAGAACATACAATTCACTGCTAAAATTGAAGTTTGTCACTAGTATTTTACCACTCAGCAATAAGCCTTTTAAAATTTTTTAAACATTTTTTTTTAAATCCCTGTTTGGTTAAGTGAGAAATGTGTTCGTACCTGTCTTTGAGACCTTCAGCAGTTCTTCTCGGCCCAACTCCTCTAGCCTCTCTTTGATCTCAGCTACAGCTTTCCTAGCGGCGCTGAATGAGAAGTCAGGATTCAGAGACACTTTGGGGATGAAGCCGTCGTCGGTCGGTGTGCAAAGATAGTTGAAATTCTGTTCGGAAGGGATTAAACAAGTTCATGAAGAGTGCAGGGTTAGACTAAATGACTTACTTCTTCAGACATGGTACAGACTTGTGAAAGTATAAAATCGCATGATAAACATGGAAATGTTTTTCAACATGGTGTTTTGAGTTTGTGGTCCCAGTACATGGCTGGAGTAACGGATTGAACCAATGATCTGTGGTTGTACCTGTAAGAAGTGAATGTGGTCCTCGGTACTGTAGAGCTGCTTCAGACCCGTCTCTTTCTTCTTGAGCTCCTCAATCTCCTGCTCCAGCCGCTCCATTAGGCCCTCAGCCTGGCTAAACGCAGCTTTCTCGTTGATGTTGATCAGCTTGGTGACCTCTGACCTCATCCTCTCAATAGAGGTGATCATCTCATCAAACATCTTCTTGCTCTCGGCCATGGCCCTTTGGGCTGAACTCTAAAAACATATTAGCATTTTGATAAAAAGATAGAAACTGTAGAGCATGTTTGGTGTCACAATCTGACACTTTTTTGTTTTCTCTGTATAGTTTGGATACGTTCACCTGACCTTTGAAGTCATGACCTAACATATATCAGACACTATGTATCAACAGCCCATTTCTATTTGATCAATCTAAAAGTACAATTATGGCCAAGCCTCAAGGTTTATTTGTGTTCCCTTAGTCGAGGCAGTTATAGAGTTACTAAAAGAGATAAGAGTTCTACCATAGGTCACTGTCACTCGTGGGCTGGATAATGATATGCCCTTGGGCCTTGTAGCCCAGTGTGATATGTTACAGTTTGCTTGTCAATGATGCAATCATGGGCCATTCTGTACTGATACATTGAAATTGTGACCTACTTTCAGGGAGTCCACAGCTGTCTTTAGTTCCTCCAGCTCTTTGGTCCTCTGCTGGCATTTTTGTTTGATCTCTGCTTGAGACACTCCAAGAAGTTTCTGTCAGAGAAGGACACACCCACAAAAAATACTCCTTGTACACTGGTTGAATTACACAAAGTATTTACATGTTAGATGGTGTCCTTGACCTTTCTACTGTATTTCACTACATTTATCTCTTGAAGCAATGTTTGGTAAAATGAAAACTTTTGCATGTAGAGTAAACATTACTTCACTGGTAATCATTATTATTAGGTGATGCTGTTTAATGTGGGTTTCTTTATCCCCAAAGACAGAATAAAGAAAGAAGCGTGCGAGAATGCCAGTCATGACAGGAATGCGAAACTAGCAGAGCCTGCCCTGTGGAGAGGCATTTCAAGGTGCACATGCCCCTCGGCCCCTCACAGAATGGAGAGGGAGGCCTAAATGCAGCATTTCAGCGAACCCACCAAACCATTCTTCAAGATAAGCTTAAAGGAATGTGGAGAATCTGGGAAGGGGTGAATAAAGTGTGTGTGTGTGTGTGTGTGTGTGAGAGAGAGAGAGAGAGAGAGAGAGAGAGAGAGAGAGAGAGCAAGAGATGAAAAACAGAGCTTCTTAAATCTAGGATAAGGCTGAGGGAATGGTCCCTCTAGTCACAACTGAATAAACAACCCCTTCGTAGTTGGTACCTGCTGGTTCCTTCTCTGGCAGAGGATCACAAGAAACATTAAAGCAGCTCCATGGTGTACCAAAACAATGCTGAAGCCCAGCCTTTCATAATGTTAGAATGGAAATAAATAAACATATCAACCAATTTGAGTTTTTAAACTAAGATTGCCACCGCTCATCCTGTGTATATTCTGTGAAATGTTAGAAATCCTATTTATAGTTTTTGGTCCCTTCCTCTCACTTTTCCAAAGCTAGAACTTCTAGCTAACTTCCAGCACAACCTATGATCCGTAGGTAATTCCACAAGATGGTGAAGAGACCGCTTCAGTTTAATAGTGTAGAATTCTTAAAGGCTAATTGTAGGCCATCCAAATGTTTCTCAGGTGTACGTGTCTGTTGAGGTGGATGATGGCTTTAGCCATTTAGGAGAAGGTCAGAGTGCACAAACTCTCCTCTCTATCTGATAGTATGGGCGGGGGGTGTGTACGCTTTTGCTACCTCTCCTTACACTCACATTCCTTTATCCGTGGGATCTGCCTCTCCCTACACCATGAGCCCTGACCATCCCTCCTCTATCCCTTCCCTCGCTACGCTGACAACACGAAAGCTATTCTTTTCTGAGGAAAAACCAAACCCCAAAAACATTTTTAGAGAGAAGCCCACACAGAGTCACTTAACCTTTGGCTAGCACACTGTAGAGGCACTCCCTGTGTCAAGCTGACCACTAGGGTGTGATTACTTTACTTGGCTATGAGTCTCAGAGATTGTTGTTCCATGAAGTCTGTCCCCATTACATCTTATATCTTTCTTTTCCTCTGCAACATTTTCATAATTTTTGTCCCAGGCATAGTATTCTCATCCAGCCTGTTTTAGATAACACTGAACTGGTTTGAGAACAAGTTTTGTCAGATCTTCAGACAAAACGTGAGATACAGCAACATTTGAGATAAACCATACTGGAAAGTTTCTGCACTGCTTAGTGTGATGACTCCTAAATGACATATGGATACTTTGACAGATCTCAACCAAAATACCTCCTCCCTTCCGCCCTCTGTCACACTTCAGTTGTCACTCGTGTAAATAAAGCACCCTTGAACTTCTCAGTGGCAGCTCCCATCACAACAATTCAGAAGAATCGACCGTTACTCACCTGCTTCTCGCTCCTCTCCGCCTCGGCCGACACAATGTCATGGCCCTTGTGTTCGCTGACTGTGCAGATGGCACAGATGCACATCTGGTCGGTGCGGCAGAAGAGTTCCAGGCTCTTCTGGTGCTGCGGGCAGATCTTCCTGTCCAGGTTTCCCAGTTCATCCACCAGTTTGTGCCTCTTGAAGGTGGCCGACTCGTAATGGGGCTTCAGGTGCTTCTCACAGTACGATGCCAGGCAGTTCAGACATGACTTAACTGCCTTGAGCTTCTTTCCCGAGCAGAAGTCGCACGGCACGTCCGAGGGGCCGGCGAGGCTTCCGTTGGTCGGCAGTGCCAAGTTCAGGCCCGTCTTCTTGATCTTCTCTGCCACTTTGGTGAGGGTGGCATTGGGCCTGAGCACAGGCCTCTGGGTGAACGTAATCCTGCACTGTGGGCAGATGTAGATGCCCGTGTAGTCCGCCTCATCCCAGTAGCCGCTGATGCAGTCCATGCAGAAGCTGTGACCACACGGGATCGCCACTGGATCCCTCAGGAGGCTCGCGCAGAGATGGCAGGTGAAGTAATCCGGGGACATGGGCTCGGCCATGGTCGCCTGGCGCACGAGAGTGCACAAGTGTTGCTGTATCCAGACGGCTGAGTTAGTAAGGGTGAGAGTGTCCCTCTGTGTGAGGGCAGGAGAGAGAGAAAGAGAGCGATAGAGCAAGCGAGAGAAAGTGAGAGAGAGAGGGAGCGGAATGTGAAAGAGGAGAAGCCCAAAGCCCTAGAGATTGCGTTCGGTGTGACTGGAGCAGGCAGGACCTACTTCTATTTCTGAATTCCACGAGTTATTGATTAAAAGCTGGCAGAGCTCTCTCCTTCTTTCAGAGAGAGAGAGAGAGAGAGAGAGAGAGAGTACAGCCTGGCTCAAACAAGTTAAACCAGGACTGACAGAGCCTTAAGAGACAGGGAGACAGGGAGGGAGGGAGGGAGAGAGAGAGAGAGAGAGAGAGAGAGAGAGGGCGGGGAGAGGGAAAACAGGGCAGGGCTGTTGAGAGTGAACTGTAGAATGGTGGGAGTTTCAAGATGAAACTAAGTGCCTTAATAAAGACAATCACAAACACTGAGAACCCAAGAGTGGTTTAGCCAGCTTCACTTTCTTTGGAATTGAACTAGCAACCAAAAGACTTTCATAAGCTGGCACAAACCAAAACTGCAACTGGTTAATTATTTTCCAATGTTTGCAGTCCACTTCTGTACTTATCAGTGACTGTGACATGCCTAAATGATTGCTGCAGTCTGTGCACTATATTACTTCACAACTTTCCATTCTCTCTTGTGTGATTTTATGACATTGGATTACATAATTTGCAATGAGTGGTAATTCATTTCATAATTCATAATTTAATAACTATGCTGGCAATGTAAAAAATCAGGTCATGTGGAAATGACAGTTGTTCATTTTAGTAAATACACTGATGAGGTTTCCTGGATGTGTTTCACTTTAGCTCATCTAAACTCACCAGAACACTGGTAACAATATCAAGTGTGTATAATCCACCAATATTATGACACAATAATAACATAGTGTGAGCTAACACTGTCAGAACAGAGTCACTGAGGCCAAATTTATTCACAACACGAGGGAATGTAGTAGTTCTCATTAGACTAAGTAAATAACTGTAACTGTAGCTGACTGAGTAGTGTTTCACACTGAGACTGAATCAGATTTGATCTCAAACTGGTCAAGCTGGTCTCATAATATAGCTGCTATGCAGGAATGTGTAAATACAACACATGAAACAGTTGCAGAGACAGCAGGTGGGTTATTTTGTTGTTGTTGTTGTTGCTATTTTGGCCTTTTTTTGTTTGTATTAAGGTGATGCACGAACCTAAATAGTAGTTATTTCACAATTAAATTATTTCACAATCAAGTCTAAAACCAGCACTATAAATAAGATCAAAGAGATTTATTGTCTCCTGGTTTGGGATAACTGTTAAGCAAAATTCTTAGTTTTAAGTGTGATATATTCATAAAATATATGAAATATGAAATCTACACGAAAAATCATTTTAGGGGTCGGACAAACTCAAAGCATGCACCCATCTTTCCGAATGTTCCTTACAGATAAATAAATGAGCTTTGGACCCATGTGCATTCATAGAAACCTTCATTGATATGCAGCGCACACAAAATGAGTGCAGTGCACGTGCTTTTTGATGCTGTATCTAGAACAGTGAATATGTATGTGCACCTCTTCTCTTTTCTTTTGGCAGCTAGTTTTGGGCCTGATAGTGAAGCTGAGGTGAAAAGCTCCATGTTGCCATACGTTCCAATGCCATACATTCTTCTGATGTGTGGGCACGAATTCCATTCATGTTTGTTTGCCGTACCTCATTCTCTTATTGCACACAGACTCGCATGCTTCACACGAATGCCAAGGAACAATGACTCAGACATCCTGTAGACGCAGGGTCAGTATGAATGTCCACGTAACCCATGTGCTGCAGTGACAGCAGTCAAAGCTCTGCTCTATGTTCATTCATCTGATTTTCCTTTTGTCTTTGGGAGTTGCCAAGTTGCAGATGTCGCTCCTCTCCCTGTGGTACAAGCCTAGTTTCTCGGTCTGACACATTCCTTTTTTGCGGCAAAGAAGATGAATAACACTTTGTAAGTTAAGTTATGCTCAGTGCCTCAGGGCCAATTAGTTTCAATGTGTCACCCCTAATTTGCGTAATTATAGCAACCACTATGTGTTCCCACTTAGAAGGGTCGAGACTCTTGTGTCAAATATCGATCATGTACCCCCAATGTATTCAGTCCGCCTTAAATTGACATTTATTGTAAATTAAACGTCAAAACTACTTAGAGTGAGACTGCAGTGTTATCATGGGGCGGGGGCAAAGTTCATGTTATCTTGGTGCTGTTGTAGATGACAGAGGGGATATTTAAAAAGTGTGGCAAAATACAACACTGGAAATGCTGCTTTGCTTACCTGTTATGAATTAAAAATGGTTTGGTCCAAAACACAGGTGTGTGCATAGAGACACTTGCTGAACTTTGACCGGCTTCACAAGACTGGTTTCATTCGGTCTCCCCCATGCATACCTCACACCACTCGGCAGATGGTTTCGCCTCAGTCCTTATTTGGTGCGCTTTCTGATAAGCCTGTTTTCTCCTTCCTTCCTACATTTTTTTTTTCCCAGAGCTGATCAGATTCCAGGAAAGGGCTGCTGAGCAGAGCCTTTCCTGCGATTGTCCATGTGTGAATAATAAGAAGCCGACTCTGAGCAAAGTCAAGCTTTCACAGGGTGGGGACCTTTCCCTCCTGCTCTGAGACGTGCCTAGCCAGGTCTGTCCCATTCGCAGGAGGACGGTCTCACGCTGGTGTCAGAGGGCAACTTGTACCTGAGAAGCCAAACCCCTCAACCCCCCCACCCCCACCCCACCCCACCCCTCATGACCTTAACGGTCGTGTCTCTGCAGTGGATGTGCTGGAGCAGGGGATGCGTCGCGGCGTCCATGTGGGGAAGTTAGAGGGTGTGAAGTAAGCCTGCAGATCCACTCACTCGCACCACTGCCTCCGCCTCAGCATGACCTCATGTACATTGCAGCACAAGCACTACAACCTCCTTCCTCTGAGACTCATTTTGGCCCACCTGCCAGGAAGCCCTGTGTTTCCTTGCATGTACTGCAGGTCAAAGGTCGTGTTTCAGTGGGGTAATGATTAAGAGTGGTTTGTGTAGGTGCGTACGCATGTGTGCATGCATGCCTACGTGTATGTGTGTGTCTCCACCTGTGAGTGGTCGAGCAAATAGTAAGTGCATGCATGTATAACGAGGCGGTTGATAATGCAGAAATCTAGGGCTTGCCTCTGCGCTCTCCGTTGGTCAGTGCACGGAGGGTTTCCCACAAACAATGGACACCTTTGTGTGTCTTGGCTAAGATGCAGAATGTAGGGTGTGTGTGTTGCTAGACATCTGGAGTAAAGCCATGTGGGAGGGAACAGGTCAGGAGAGAGCGAAACTGCACTGAGAGCCGAGCTGGGGTAAATGGGTCTCGTGGCATGCCGGCTCCACCCATCTGCTGGAGCCTTGCTTCAGGTGCACAGAGGTTATGGAAAGACAGATGTCGCACCAAAGACCAGATCACAAAATGTACAAAAATCCCAAAAAGCATTAAAACTTAATTTTGTAGACCGCACCTTGTTCACCACTGGCGAAATATTCTACTGTTGCAGGACTTTGGAAGATGAATGACTGGAGGATCGACTTCTCCAGTACCAAAGAACGGACATGTTGTTTTAGCTAGGACAAGATCCTTATGACCGATGGAGTGTTAGACGTCGTGTAGCGTAGCCGTAGTATTACTCAGCTATGGCATGACAAATGCGACAGTCCCACTTTAGTGGATGAGATGCAGGACTGTTGCAGCTTGACAGAAACAGCATAAGATAAGCAATCACATACATCAGCCAGTTTGTTATCTTGGTGCAGTCACCTCCGCTGCTCTTTTGAAGGTGTTGCAGCAGGACGGTAAGCAGGTCTCGTTACTTCACAATCTGGAGAGAGGGGATATTCTAACTATAAATACTGTGCCTACACTTCAGTTACAGTAGCCTCTGGAAATATAAGCCCTGGCTGATAATATAAAACTTAACAATAAAGCACCTTTGATTTGTGTGTTTTGTTTTCTGCGTGTCGCCAACACAGACCTTTGGCGACACCATAACTTCCAAAGCAGTTAGTATTGTCTGGATTGCATTTACTAAAGAATGTCTTTATAACTTGTATCTCAGTAGGACTGTACTATAACTTAGGGGGAACAGCAGGAAGATATCAGGCAGCTTATGGCCGTGGTCATTAAACATTTGGCTGAAACCATTAAAACCTTTGCTGTTCCCAGCACTGTTTAACATTTTCTGAACTACATACAGACACACTGCTACACTTGAGCTTTATTTGTTCATTTCGAATATTGTACTTTCTTCAGACATCCCGAATGGCAGTGTGTGGTTGTAGCATCTCCTCGAACTCGCCAGTCGTCAGCTGTGAGCCATAACGCAGGACGGTGTCAGATGGGGATCGAGCCCCATGCTGGGAGGACGTCATAGACGCCCGGGCCGGGAGCCCTGACGGGCTACAGACTCCCCTGTGCTGACCGGTTACAAAAGAAGAAAGCCAACCTCCCCTCCCCTGTCCTGCAGTGGAAACTATTAGCTCTGCAGGCCCGTCTGCCCTTATCTGCCTTATCAGGCCACGCTGCATTCCTGCCTACTTTTTTGTGCGGAAACTGAAGAGCCGACGGCCATGTTGGATAAAGGCATCTCAGCAGGAGGTGACATGGGTCTGGTCTGTAGGCCTCCCGCTGCTCCCACGGTCCAGTCTGAGATAATGGATGGGTGGATACTAAGTAGAATTTTTCAATTTCATATTATACCATACCAAATTATTTTGGCATGCTGAGCAACAAGCATATAACGCTCACTTGCAGTAGGTATTCTGTTTGCTTAGTGGGAGCTGCAGTCACAAACACACATTCACGCCTTACTTTGAACAAGAATAAAAGCAAGAACTACCAAAGGTAGAAGGTGTCTAGTTAATAGTCAATAGTCAGTGAGTTTGCATTTCGGTCTATGATTTGCATCGATTTAATATCATTACAAAGTGGAGGAGGGTGGGGGGGGGGCATTTTTGGACTCTGCTAGAACAAAATATATTTTGTACTTTGTGATTTGTGCCTTCCTTGACTTGAGGCTTTTAACCAGGGAACAATTTATAGTAGTCTTCCTCCCTCCTGTGATTTACCTTCAGGATATGAAGACACATGCCAGGTTTCTCTGGCTCTTAGTGGATATCCATCGTGAAAAGCCCTCCACGGTACAATATGATGTCCTGCATTGAGACATCTAATGACACAGGGGGCCTCTTGAGAATGCAACTCCCAGGAACTGCAAAGATGAGTCATATTAGTGTGCTGGAGATCACCCCGCAGTAATGATGTCAGTTCCTACCTAGTGGTTTGTGTACTTCATTGCTCTGACTATGCGAAAGAAAAACTGGAAAAAGGGTGGGGCATGAAGAAAATAGGCAAGTAAGAGTCAGATCTAAAGATATACTACAAATCAAATTTTATCACTTCATATATTACCTTGGACTAAATCATGCAAGTTAGTGGAGATTTGGGAGGCATATTTTTCATCACTTATGTGTGCACTCATGTTCATTGCTCGTCACAGTGGCTCAGTTTATGAATTGTCATGGTGACATAAATGATGCAAACGCGGAGCTGGGCCCTTGTTTGAACAGCACAACGATGATGGACACACATACTTTACATCTCCAAACCAAACGTGTCATTAGATCACACATTTCATTCATTCCTCTGACCCTCACTAGTCAGCCTCCTTTTGAATGATGACTGGCCTTCTCTCTCTCCTTCTGTCCTTCTTTCTCTTCCTCTCTCTCTCTACCCCTCCACCTGCCTCTCAGCCACTCCCCTACAAACTTACTAGTTTCTGCTCAACCAGTTTGTCCTCCTTTCCTGCCTGCCTGTTTGCTATATAAAAGATACTGCAGTGGCAGCCAAGCCTCACTTTGCTTGAAGTCTGTCACATTCACACACACGCCTGTCTCAAGGACCTAACACATTCCTGTACTGTCTGAATAACAAGCTCCTCACAGGGACTACAGGCAACACTGCGTTCAAAGGCCATGTCATTTGACCAGGACATCTGTTACCTCTGCAAGGAGGATCTGAGGGACCCAGTGTCCATCCCATGTGGACACGTCTTCTGCTCCATCTGCCTCAAGACCTACTGGGACCACACCGACCCCTCAGGCCAGTTCCTATGTCCGCAGTGCCGCGTGTCGTACAACAAGAGGCCGACGCCGCGGCGCATGCAGTCTACCCGCAGCAGCACCTCGGGGCCCAGGCAGTCGGATCCTGTCCCGCCTCCACCTCCGTCACCCGACTACAACTACGCGGGCCCCCGCGACGTGGCGTGCGACATCTGCATCGGCAAGAAGCTCAAGGCGGTCAAGTCATGCCTGATGTGCCTGGCGTCGTACTGCGACAAGCACCTGAAGCCCCACTACGAGTCGGCCACCTTCAAGAGGCACAAACTGGTGGACGAGATCGGCCACCTGGACCGACAGATCTGCCCGCAGCACCAGAAGGGCCTGGAGCTCTACTGCCGCACCGATCAGATGTGCATCTGCGTGTTGTGCACCGTCAAGGAGCACAAGGGTCACGACATGGTGGCGGCCGAACAGGAACGCAGCGAGATGCAGGTAGGCTGTCTCTGGGGGAGAGGCACGTACAGTGAGGTGTTTGTCCTTTATCATTCTGCGTTACCACATAACTCCACTCCTACGCATTGCAGAACGGTGGAGCAACACTGCTACAGCTTTGATGGATCTTAAGTGCATTAGTGTGGGCTAGGTTGTAAAGAGGACATAGATGAACAGGGTCTCCGGCCATTTGTCGAGCCCCTAATATAAACATAAGGGCCAGGGAGCGATATCCCCCAGTGGAGCAGAAGGATGCTGTTTGTGCTGTATTCCTGCTGAGGGAAGGACTAAACCGTTTGTAATGGCAGAAGTTCTCCATTGTTCAACAGCAAACCCAGTGTGGCGCAATCACATCAGTTATTGCTTGGCTTTCCTGCTTGTTGATTAAAGCAATGCTTAACATATTACTGCCAAGTTGTTACTTGAATAAATGCTCACCATCAGAAAAAAAAAAACACGTTTGTTAATTAGCTTTGAAGTTTAATGCAAAAAAGTGGATTTATATATATATATAAAGCAGTATAATTACCTCTAGGAAAGAGAGAGATTTCTACTGTAAAAGAACATCAGTTAGATGTAATTAATTCTAATCCCCTGTTCAGAATATCCATCTTGTCTTTCCATAGCAACGTTTGGGAGCCACACAAGCTGAGATTCAGGAGAAGATCCATGACAGAGTGAAACAGATGGAGGAGCTGAAACAAGCTGTGGATTCACTAAAGGTGAGCGAGTAATTCATACATAAATGGAGGCACTGAAGGAAGAAGGTGTCTGAAACCCAAACACCCTGTTTTATAAGCGTAACCACCAGGTTTCATATAGTTTTATTGGTAGAGGGAATGTTTTTGTGTAACTTTTCTCTGATTTTTAGAATATTGCTTGTGCTGAAAAGGTTTGAGAACAGGGCCTTGAGCCAAAAGTCCTCCACTGGACCATGATGCTTTGCAGGAACACGAAATGTTTGCTGACACTTTGATAATGTGTAAACTGTAGTGTGTAAAGCAATTTTGATTGACACTCAACATTGAAACCCATTTTTTTGGGCTCGCCGCGAGAACAGACCAGAAAAGCAGTTACAGGAGCTCAAACTCCGAATGTGTTTTTGTTCCCAGAACTCAGCACAGCGGGCCCTGCAGGAGAGCGAGAAGCTGTTTGGGGACATGCTCCATGCCATTGAGCGCATGCAGCAGGAGATGGCCAAGCTGATCTCGTCCAACAAGAAGGCGGCGCTGAACACGGCGGAGAGCCACATGGACCGGCTGAGCCAGGAGATCGCGGACCTGAAGCGCCGGGACAATGAGCTGACGCAGCTCTCGCGCACTGAGGACCACATTCACTTCATCCAGGTGCGCGGGCACTCAGCAAGTGGATCGGCCTGACGTGGCAAAAATTCCCTTCTGTTTTGGTGCAGATTATATTCAGTCATTCACATTATATTCAGTGTGATTTCATGTTTAGTTGAGTTTTATTTCTTGCCAAGCATATTGTCGGCCACCTCCCCACCCTTCCCAATAGAATGAATCTCTGGATTCCCTTTGTTTTCTGTGGTCTTGAAATGCACTTGGAATATATACAGTGTTAACATCTGCTGACGCTTCTTCTGCAGAGTTACCACATGCTGCTAGCCCAGACAGATGCAGAGGAGCTGCCCTCGGTCAGCGTGAACCCCTACTTTTCTTTTGGCTCCGTCACCAAGACCGTCTCAGAGCTGAAGCAGCACCTCAATGAGTACGCCAATGAAGAGCTGGTCAAGGTGGCCACCACAGGTGAGTGAGGCCCTTACTGTAAGGCAGCCTACATAGGCCAGCTAGGACTCTTACTGTGTGTGAGCCAATCATGAAGAAGTTAGTGCACTTACTGTATGACAGCTAATACAGTTAAGCTAGTGCACTTACTGTAATCAAGTCGTGCCTGATGTGACTGGCGTTGTACTGCAACAAGCCCCACTACGTGTCGGCCACCTTTAAGAGGCACTTACTGTGGGTGAGCCAATCATGGAGAGGTTGGTGCACTTACTTGGTGCACTTACTTCATTTATTTTGGTTGTAACATTATTTACTTCTCACTGAAACTGTCCCTTACAGTTCTTGACAAGTCATACTGCCTTATCATGCACTACTGTTCGGTTTGTTTACTCTTTTCATCTTTTACTACCAGTTTAATTCAATGACTCTATATTCTGTTCCAGTCAACAAAATGCCCTTCTGTCAGCTTGAGGACCAAAAGAGGAGGAAGACTATGAAGGGTGAGTTTATAAAATAAGAAATGTTAGGCTTCCCACTGATTCCTTTGCAAAGTTTGGCTGGAATGTCAGAATGGCACTTCTCAAAAGTCAACATAAGTGTCCAAGTTTTTTTTTCTTTTTCTTTTTCTGCCTGGTTGCTAAGTGATGGTTTGTGTTTTGATGGATACAGTGTTAATGAATATGTATTAGTCTTTTGTAAAAAAGGCATGATGATGACAGCATGTCATTATGACTTGAAACTATGAGCAGACCATAAGTACATGATTGTGATCTGTTAGCCTTTTCTCTGGTTGTGCTGAATTGTCCAGAGGGTTGTTTTGGTTTTTTTTATCAGAAAATACCTAATGTTCCCTCTATCACCCGACAGACCTTTGACGTATGCACCAGCAGGTGCCCATTTTCAAGGACAGAATTTACCAGTTTTGTCTTGGGCTGAAGTTGATAAGCCATTTAATCACTGTTTCCTGGTGAAGGGAGAGGGGGCCAAATGTTTTGCATGAGTTGACCGTGGCTAAGTCCTGTTTCCCTCCTCTCCCTCCATGTTGTGTGTGCAGCTGATGAAGTTGACGTGTACAAGACCCAGCGGAGCCTGAGTCAAGCACCCCGCAGCAAGGCACCACGCACAAGGGATGAATTTCTCCAATGTGGGTTTTTACACTTGGGTGTCTCATCATCCCTTCATGCACGCAACATAACTGCAAAGTTAACTATTAGGGCTAGACGCTTTAAATTGGGCTTGAGTTATGAAGATCAAAAGCAATGATCTTCTCTAGACATGATTAAAGCAGATTAGTGGGAGTAACGTAGTATACTTTGACCATGCTTTGCATTTTCTGGAATAAGGTATGTTAGGTCAGGTGAGCTGCTTAATTATATATTAAACTAAACGCTGAAATGCATGCTGGCCTTTGGCTCACTCTGGGTCAGGCCGTTGTGGAAGTAGGCTCACAGCATTCCTTAGACACATGACTCGTATATAAACAGACTGTATACTGAAAGAACTGGCTCGTTCTGTTGGGCGAGTGAGTGTAGGGTTTGCTAAAAGTGGGTGTAGCTTCCAGGAACCAATGAAAAAGATTTATGAGTAAATAGCATATTTTCCCAAAAACATCAGACTGTCTCTTTACCTTACGTGTGTCTACTCACAGGAGAGGAGCAACAAACATTAATTTTTCGGTGAACTGCTTGTTGCTCTTCTCCAGCTGGGACCGTTTAGCCGAAAACCTCACAATAAACCTGTGACAACAAAAGACAAGTTGAGTGTTTCATCTATTGTGTACACTCTGGGTAACGCCCCGATTAGTGTCCAGCTCTTTACCCTCCATACGGTTAGGCTTACTAAAATACATTACAATCAACCACAATTACCATGGTTGTCATTACAAACCAAATCATTGTGCTGTTTGCTTAGAAATATTTTTGCATGTTGCGTTTCTATTTCACTGCAGTACAATTTACAGTACTTATAATGAATAACACGAGGTAGGCTAAGTATAGCAAATGTAGCACAGTTCGTAAATTGCAATATAACGGTGCAGGTGTCAAGTCTAAAGTGTGTATTGCCACTCTCGGCCCTCTAGATCAGAGACGATCACGTGGTTCTACTGGCAGCCACCTCCTCCTAATGTCCAACCAGCTATGAGAGGCGACGAGGTGGGCAGACTCTAGACTTTACCTGCATGCTGGGCTTGTACTGTTACAGCAGAGCTGACCACAGATCAGCTGAAATCACTGGGTACTGCTAAGCATAACTGTTCCAGAGTTTGGCTCAGCAGCTCCAGCACTCCTGCTGACACCCTGGTCTCCAACTTTAGGGGTCTGTTATCTTTTTTCCTCTTGCACGGAAATGGCCCTTTAGCAGTGGTTAAACTTTGAGGTTTGCGGTTCGAGGACTGGGACGAGAGGGCTAAAATCTGTGGTGATATTATGGCCTCAATGCTTCAGTCCCTTTCTATGTTTCAACTTGATCCATGCACCTCTGAGAAATCCTGTATATTTGATACTTATGGCACATATTTAATCGCAAGGGAAAGATTATGCTATTTAGAGGTCCAAAATGTCATCTAAAGCTTCAACATGGATCAAGGTTCCTACATCATTGAGCACATTTAGCTGCATTCAACACTCATGTCTTATGTTCATTAACTTCCCTGGTCGAATGCCAAACCTGCTCTCTTTCCCTTTATGCACATATCTCATTCCCTAACAATGATTAACCCCATTCCTGCTCTGTTCTGCTCTGCTCTAATCAACAGATGCCTGCCAGCTAACTCTAGACCCTAACACAGCATACAAACAGCTCTACATCTCCCGAGGCAACCGCAAAGCAGCGCTGAAGAGGGACGCCCAGAACTACAGCGACAGCGCCCAGCGATTCGACTGCCTGCCCCAGGTGCTGTGCAAGGAGTCATTGTCGGGCGGCGCCTACTACTGGGAGGTAGAGTGGAGCGGCGAAGGAGCCTCCATTGGCGTCACCTACAAAGGCATCAAGAGGACGGGCTACGGTGACTTGGCCCGCATCGGATACAACCGCAAGTCCTGGGGCCTCTTCTGCTCTGACTCTAGCTATTCAGCGCGGCACGGCAAAGACCAAACGGAGATCAACGCCCCCTACGCCTCGCGGATCGGTGTGTTCCTGGACTATGACGGAGGCACCCTCTCCTTCTACAACGTGTCTGAGGACATGTCGCTCATCCATCAGTTCAAAGCTTCCTTCAGCGAGCCTCTGTACCCCGGCTTCTGGGTTTGGTACGAGTCGGCTGTTACTATTAGCCAGCTTTAGGTCTGTTGTGGTGTTGGGGAGAGAAGAAAAGTTTAATGTATTTTTTAAAAAATAATGATATTATACATAGAAATATTCAAATGTGATTTTTTTAAAAAATATGCATTTTTTAAATTTTCGTAAATTTAGTCATATAATATCTTGTCAAAGTAGTTGTAAATGTATTATTGAATGTAGTAACAATATTCGCAGGGCACGTGGTCAAACTCTAATAAAGTAAACATACTGTTTATCTGTCAAGTGTAATTATAATTTTTATACAAATCTTTTTTTTATTAATATAAAAACCAGCGATTATAATATAGAGTATACAGTATATTTTGCATTTACATTATGTTTTATAAACACAAAATAAAAATCAGTAAAAGCTTTAATATGATCACTGTCTATTTATCAGTATTTGCATCGGCTACAAATGAACACTCTCAAAGGAACATTCTGAACGCATCAGACCGACTGTTTTTTGCAGGTCACCTATGCTCAACCTGCCATGAAATAAGAATACAGACAGACAGACATGCAGAAAGACAGACAGACAGACAGACAGACAGACAGACAGATAGACAGATAGATAGATAGATAGATAGATAGATAGATAGACCAGCCCAATGATAAAAAAAAAAAAGCTTAACCAAACAACAGGAGCGCCATCTACTGGCTCCATAAATAGTGATGGAGGGGGGGGGGGGGGTTCTAGGCTCTAGTGGAATTATGGCTCTAGTGCTGTTTTCTTATTTATAAGACACCTCTTCCTGATTAATACCATATATGTTGCATTACAATGAAAAAAAAAACAAACACTTTCAACACTTTTTTGCTAAATGTTTCTTTTGCCTTTGCCTTCATTTTACTAACGACCCCGTCTTTCCATTTTTATATTGACTTTATTAAGAAAATTCAATTCTATTCAATACAAACACTCCATCACAAAAACCTCACAAACAATATCCCTGCCCACTTAATTATGTTTCTTTATTATGCCACGTGACGGGTGCCAGTGGGGACAGCTGTCGCTGGTCGCGTGGGCCTTACCGGGTGTGATGTGGTTGACTGCGCGTGCTACCTTGGTTCCTCGGTACCGGATAGCGGCACTATGCCAACGATGCGCACAATCACGGGATTTCTTTCCTAACGTTCCGGTCCCCATCTGAATCTGAAAAACAGTTATTAGAATAATAACTAAAATAAAGTGCTAAATTATCCCCGACAACGATTGCATGTAATTAAAGTAGGTATATGTATATTTGAAGAGCTGCCAATGGTTGTTTTCGCCAGAGAACCCGTGCGCGAGGTTCTGTTTGTTACACGGACGTATTTCGACTTCCCTCCCATTCAGAAACAACCGCCGCCGCATTTGAGAAAACATGGCAACTCAGGTTGGGGAACTGCATGTCACTTTATTTAATTTTTTCCCTTCTCTTTTTGGATACCGATGTTTTAACTGTTTTAGTATTTTAGTGTTGGTCAACCTGTAAAATGTAGGTAAAAGGATAAAGTTGTCCTTTTTAGTAGTTTACCGAGCTAGATAGGTAGCTGTTTTCTTAGTTGCACATGTCTTTCACGGTAGCTTGCTAAATGTTTATTTACATTAACGTGCTGTGTTTAGTCGGCTGTCCAACCATATGAAACGGACACGTTTGTGTTTCACTAAAAATCTAACACAACATTAGCTAACTAGTGTTACGGTATTTGTTGCTGTTCAGGGAATAACATTCCATCTAGGCAGGGTTGCTAGTAAGCTAACTGGTTAGCGTAACTGGCTAGCTAACGAGAAATAAATTTACGGCACCTCATTGCGTCAAGTAAAACAAAACCTGTTACTTCGAATCACTTGCTTGTTTTGTTATGGTGAAAACTCGCTAGGTACTTTACGGGTTAGAGAGAGTACCTAAGAGTATCTACTTGGATAGCTAACCTAGCTGTTGCTGGCTAACTTTATACACTGCAAATTGTTGTGCCTAGAGGGTCACTATGGCAACATGCACTGGGTGGCACGCGCTTAACTGCTTCTCGAGAAAAAGTACAATTAACTTGAGGATAATTTTCTTTTTCGCTGTTTTTGTAAAGATGGCCAACACAAAAGTACCGGAGGTGCGGGACATCACCAGGATAGAAAGGATCGGTAGGTGATTTA
This sequence comes from Electrophorus electricus, assembly GCF_041902795.1. NCBI lineage: Eukaryota > Metazoa > Chordata > Actinopteri > Gymnotiformes > Gymnotidae > Electrophorus > Electrophorus electricus. Next base: position 22,542,528 of record NC_137504.1, read on the forward strand.
GCTACCTATTTAATCTTATGGAGAGAGTAGTAACTTTGATATAGTTTGTAATGTAAAGTACTGTAAGGTATTATAACAACCGATGGGACTACACCTTCGGACAAACGTGTCTTGACAAATGATTTGTCTTCAAGGTGCACATTCACACATTCGGGGCCTTGGATTGGATGATGCTTTGGAACCACGACAGGTAATAACTCTCAGTGCTTTTTACAGTATTAATCCTCCATGAACTGAATGGGTTTGCAGTGAATTACTCTTACTGACTGGATTAAAACATACTGATTTGGCTTTATATACATATATAAAGATTCTAGGGAGTGACTGCAGTATATTGTAATAAAAGATATAGCGGTGATAAAAATCACATTGTAGACAATACACAAGGTATCTGGAGAAATAGAACATATTTATTTTGTACACCAAATTGCTGTACACTGCAATTCTTGCTATATCATACTTGTTTTTACTGTGCCATCATGCAGGTGTCTCAGGGAATGGTAGGGCAGCTGGCATCTCGGCGGGCCGCCGGCCTGATCTTGGAGATGATTAAAGATGGGCACATCGCCGGGCGGGCAGTGCTAATCGCCGGACAACCTGGCACGGGCAAGACTGCCATTGCTATGGGTACGGCTGCTACTTTTAAGATCATTTTCGTCATTTCGGTAAATCAGTTTATAAAACTCTTATAGAGCTGAAGATGTTTTGTGCAAGATGCATCTTGGAGACCATCCTTAGTCTGATTGAAGGCTTTCTAAATATAAGACCCAGGAATGGTAGATCTCAGAACAGGTCATGGGCTTCATGTGTACTGATTACAAGCAGGCCCATTGTGAACAGTTTAGTTGAAAAGGAGGTGGTCATCAGCTTGCACTACAGCGTTTTTCCCTGCACCGTTCATGATGTGCTAGTGTCCCACCTTCACTGTTGGTTTAAATCTGAAAAATAAAATGCTTCCATTGTTAATTTGAATGTAGGTAATATTCCCATATGAGAAATGGTCCAAATGGAGTTCCCTTTGCATGTAGTCTATTTTCGAGTGTTTGAAATGCTAGCCTAATGCCAGTGACGGTGACCTTCAGTAAAAGGGCTTTGTTCTGGGTGTGCAGGCATTGCTCAGTCCCTCGGCCCAGACACACCCTTCACTGCTCTGGCAGGAAGTGAGATCTTCTCTCTGGAGATGAGCAAGACCGAGGCCCTGAGCCAGGCCTTCCGCAAAGCCATCGGGGTCCGAATCAAGTGAGTGGGTCTAACCTCAGATACCAGCTCTACTTTACCACCCATTTAACATCTCTGAAAAGGCATAACAGCCTTTTCTCTCACTGTGGCCCTAAGCTGTGGAGTCCCCTGCCATGTGACCTGAGAGCTCTTAACGATCTAGGCACATTCAAGGGGGACAAAACTTATCTGTTCACTATAGCATTTCATTAACCTTAAGACTCCTGCACTTTATTTCATAATATTTCATCTTTTATCTTAACAGAAAAATGAAATGGAATAATTTTTGCTTTATATTTTCTGTTTTATCTTATTTTCCCCAGTTTCATTTTATTCCAGTTGTCTCCTTTTTTAAACCTTGTTTAAAAAGTGCTGTGTAAATAAAGCTATTATTATTAAATGTGTTAAAACTTCTTGTGTTTCTGAGAGAACTGAGGTCTGGTCAGTCTTTGTATGAACGTGTGTCTCTGTGTGTGTGTGTGTGTGGGTTGGTTGATGTAGGGAGGAGACTGAAATCATCGAAGGAGAGGTGGTGGAGATTCAGATTGATCGGCCAGCCACAGGAACGGTTCGTCTCTGCCTTTAGGTTCACATCATACACACAGCTGACTGCATCAGCCCACACACACCACATGATCATCTGCACCAGCCTTCCGTACCCAGCCCACCATCACTGCTGGTGGACCATGATTCTTGACCAGTGGTGAAGCTAGTGGAAATTCTTTAATAAACTAACACATTTCTTGCTGTAGGGAATAACGATTTTGCAATATTTTATATTGTGACAGTAGCACCAGGAGTAGATGGCCTGGGGAGGCGTGGACTAAATTCTAACACGAACAAGCTCTTAGACATTTATCGCCGCATAAGGGAAATTAATGTTTGATCATGACAGATGGATGCATTTGGTGCCGTGTGGAGCCCAGTTGTATAATGAGCTGAGTTTTTATATAAAGGCCCTCATTATCAGCCAGCCAGAAGTAATTAAAACAAGGAATAAGGAAACCCCCCGGTATGGATGAGTTTGGGTCCTTAAGTAATCCTGTCAGCTTTCTCAGCATTTCTTTGTCTCTCCCTCTCCGTCATTAGGGCACCAAAGTGGGCAAGCTGACCCTGAAGACCACGGAGATGGAGACCATCTATGACCTGGGCAGTAAAATGATCGAGAGCCTCAGTAAGGAGAAGGTGCAGGCTGGGTGAGTTGGTAGGAGCTGCCGCTCTGGGCAAGCGTACGGCTCGTGCTGCCACGTGGTTCTAAATGCTATACGTCTCGCGTGCACATGTGAACCGCCATGGTCATCTTTTTGGCTAAACCTTGTAACGGGACTGATTTGCGCTGTCCGGTTCTCCACAGGGATGTGATCACCATTGATAAAGCCACGGGGAAGATCAGCAAACTTGGCAGGTCTTTCACCAGAGCCCGAGATTACGATGCGATGGGGGCGCAGGTAAGCAGCGTTTGATCACACACGATACACCAAATGCATATCAGTGTGGGCCACAAAGTGAGTCTAACGTCCATAGTTTTTCATGCAGTTTGGTTACATAAGTTTGAGTATAAATGTTTAGCTTGATGGCGGGGGGGGGGTTGTGTGGCATTGGTCTTGGAAGCAGGAGAATGAATCTGGTAGTGGAATTGCTGGGTTAATGCAACTTTTCATATGAAGCCTCTGTCTGGAGTCGCTGCTGAGGGCTGATGCTGTGGAGACTTGATCTGCCTCCTTAAGGCAGCATCGTTTGCCTCCTTAAGATATGCACCGTGTGCCTTCAGGGGACAGCGTGATGGTCCGCAGGATCTTCTGACCTGCGCTTTGCTCCTTCCTGCTCTTGTTACTGTTTTCACATCTTCCAGACGCAGTTCGTGCAATGTCCAGAGGGGGAGCTGCAGAAGCGCAAAGAGGTCGTCCACACCGTCTCGCTCCACGAGATCGACGTGATCAACAGCCGCACGCAGGGCTTCCTGGCCCTTTTCTCAGGTCCGCCTCCTGCTTCTCCCACTTCCTAAGCTTATTCGTGGTAAACAAAATGAAACAGATCTTGGGTCGACCTTTACGCGCGTGCGCGAGTGGCTTTTACTACTGCCCCCTGACCCAGCTTGCGCTAACTTTGCAGGAGACACGGGCGAGATCAAATCGGAGGTGCGCGAGCAGATCAATGCTAAAGTGTCCGAGTGGCGAGAGGAGGGCAAAGCGGAGATCATTCCCGGGGTGAGCGTTGCGTGTTCCACACAGCCGGGGTGTAAGCCCTCTCTAGCCCAGAGGCCAGGCCTGAGTCATTCTCTGCTCTAACAGTCTCCAGGTGGCACATTACATTTATTGTGTACTTCTTACATTTCATGGTTTTCCCCAAGGAGACTATACATAGAAAATCAGGTATTTTTAAAAGATCTGGAAGTTCTGTTTGAGGAAAGGGCACAAACCCTGACCGAGGCATCCATGTTCCTTTATGAACGCTGTTGAGTTGTATAGAAAACCTGATCATCTTGCATCTGTTCAAAAGCCCCCACCCAGATGAAATTGCTTTACACCGAACTTCCTCAATTATTCCCCCATAGGTCCTATTCATAGATGAAGTGCACATGCTGGACATCGAGTGTTTCTCCTTCTTAAACCGAGCCTTAGAGAGCGACCTTTCACCCGTACTCATCATGGCCACCAACCGGGGCATCACCAGGTGCGTGTGTGCGCCGGTGTGCTCCACACGTGTATGACAGTGCTCCGCTTCAGCCCGACAGCTTTGTTATTCCCGTGTCCCTGTATCACAGGATCCGAGGCACCAACTACCAGAGTCCTCACGGTATTCCCATAGATATGCTGGACCGGCTGCTCATCATCGCCACGTCCCCGTACACTGAGAAGGAAACCAGGCAGATCCTGAAGATTCGGTGAGAGATGCGTGCGTGTGTGTGTGTGTATGTGTGTGTGTGTGTGTATATTTGAACTTCAGCTGTGATATTTAAAGGGGCAGTGTTGAAGCCACGTTCTTTCTAAATCATTTGCTTGCTTCTGCTCTTCATCTTCATTGTTTAATGTCTGCCCAAGGTGTGAGGAAGAGGATGTGGAGTTGAGTGAGGAAGCGCACACCGTCCTGACACGAATTGGCCAGGAGACGTCTCTCCGCTACGCCATCCAGCTCATCAGCACTGCAGGCCTGGTGTGCCGCAAGCGCAGGGTAACAGAAACACACACGCGCACACTGACGTACTCGAGCAGTAATTCTTGGCTCATAAATCTCATCCGTCAGTCTTCCTTTCAATGTCATTTGCATTTGCAGGACTGCTTAGTAGCTTTTTCCAAGCAGACACCTTATGGACCTTATGGACCTTTATGAGGTCTCCTACGTCAGATCATGTCTAAATGCTCCACAGCCATAACTGCAGTTTCTGGTGCTGTGCAGAACCACCAGTGCCATTTGAGCAGCATGCGAGCCCAAGCCTGTCTTTCGCACGCGACATTGGAGGAGAGCAGCAGGGGACTGCATCTAACACACTGTGTGCGCTCCTCAGGGCACCGAGGTGCAGGTGGAGGACATTAAGCGTGTCTACTCCCTCTTCCTGGATGAGTCACGCTCCTCGCAGTACATGAAGGAGTACCAGGACTCCTTCCTCTTCAACGAAACGCGTGAGTAAAAAAAACGCACGCCCGTTGCTGAGGGAGTTTAGAAACGGTGGGTCAGATTAGCGGCAGGGGGCTCTCCAACTACGGCGCAGCATGCCTGCTGGCCTCAGAGTTTAATGGAACAGGGAGTTGGGAGGGTGGGACTGCTGACCAGCCAGTGATAAATCCGGTGTATTCAAACTACATACTTTGTTTTCCTTTGTAGAATCTGCCCAGATGGACACATCTTAAGGAATGCAAAAGCTCTTTTTTTTTTTTATAGTGTTCCTGTGATGTTGAGAGTTTATATGAACCAGAAGGTCGTCTGCCAGCTGTCACATGGTTTTCCGACTTCTCTATTTTTTCTTGTGTTTACTAGCAGATTGTCATTTGCTAAAATCCATGCACATTAAAGTTTGGATAAATTGCAAATCCTTCTTTTTTCCTTTTTTATGAGTGAATTGGTTTGGACATTTACATTTAAAGAGGTTGAAAGGCATTGTTATGTTTAAAATCCTAAATATTAAAGAGGGATTCAAACCCAGGCTTGTTTGTTTTTTGTTTTTGTTTTAATCCTTTTAGCTCTCACATTTGCTACTCTCCATCTTGCAATCTGTTGGTGGTTTAACGAGTTATTAGAGTACTTTTATTTGCCAATTTTGAATACTGTTATTACGTTTTCACGTGAGTCTCTGAACGTACAGAGTTTACTGGTAAAGTTTATTAGCAAATGCAAAATGTTGAACTTTTAGCAAGTATTGTGCGTTACTACAGTTTCTCACCAGGAGGCAGTGTGTCCTCACTATTTAGATCATACAGCCTGCGCATTTTAGCTTCTGGATAAGCTTCACTGAAATGCCGTGAAAATGTAGCATGCATTGTTTTCACTTGAGAGATGTTTTGGTTGCATGTCTTCTTTTGTGTTTGGGATATAATACAATGTATTAGTTGTTAGAAAGTACAGTGATGCATATGGCCTTGGTGGTGTGTGTGGTCCATGTCTTGCTGAGAAGTCTTGGATTTGGGATTAAGTTTGTATCTTCCAAATAATCCCCGTTGCATATTTAAATACCTACAATTTATTTTTGGCTCAGAGCTATTTGTATGAATAGCAGCCCCATTCACATTCAATATACCACAATTTCTGGCCTTAAATAATTTTAGCTCTGATGATCACAAATCACAAAATATCCCACTTGAAGCCATGCAACTTCACTAGCGTAGGAAATATTTGTTAACATACATATGGGTTGCATATGTTATGTGTGGTATCCGTTCACATTGTGTTTGTTGGCAAAAGCACAAACCAGAGCAATTTAGAGGTCCCCCCCCCCTTATCCGCTACAAAAAGCGAAGTCAGCACATAGGAAGCAGTTCAGCTTGATCCCACCACAAAGTGGACATGGTGTAGATGGATGGACAGTAGGCCTTTTCTTGGGGGATTGCACTGGTAAAAGGCCCTCACCAAAAAATCGCAGGGTGAGTCGTCACAGTGTCTGAGGTTACAAAGCCGACATTTCCAAACTGGCTGCCCGGGTGAACGCAGCACCCCCCCCTTTATGGTTAAAAAAAATAACCAGTGGCCACAAAGGCCCGGAGTGCTCTCAGAAGTAGGAGAAAAGGGTATAATAGGTAATCCAGAGACGCACACAGGCTGGGACTGTGTGTGTATGTGTAAATTTGCTTTCCTCCGGTGTCCCAGAGATAAGGGCCGTAACTCAAAACTGGCCATTAACGTGCCTGGGTAAATGGCTGAGAATGAATGGGAGTGAACTGGAGAGATCTACTGAATGATGTGCCAATTATCCTCTGGGATGCTTGAAGGCTGGTATCAACTCTTACATGACACTGGATCATTTGTTAGAACTAATATGGCTGTGATTTAGGTCTGTATAGTATCATTTTTGGGTTACAGTCTGGCTTGGAAGGAAAAACCATTCCAGGGGGTAATCTTGACCCATTTTCTTTTATTTTCTATACCTTATTAAAGAACAAGCCTGAGGTAGTATTCTGAATGTTTTAAGAAGTTGTCTATATTGTGCTTTGTATCTCTCTCTCTCTCTCTCTCTCTCTCTCTCGCCCTCGCCACCGCCACCCATGTCGCACAGCTCGTCACCAGACCACTTTCCTCTGTTCCTCCAAAGGCACAGTGCCTGTTGCAGCTGTGCTGGGGATGCAGATAGGACCGTCAGTGGAGCGCAGGGACCCACAAACGAAAGAATGAAGAGCCGAGAGTGTGGAAACTACAAGCATATTAAAACCTGCCGGGTCAAACGGACAAAGGTCATAGCCTCAGCTGGAAAGAGGAGAGAAAGCCTGAGGAAGATGCTTGCTTGCACCTGATGACCCTCAAAACCCCAGGGGCTCACTGTGATACAAGACCCCCGTGTGCTCTGCTGAAGATCCTCATGCAGGGCTGTCTGTGGGGTGAGGCGTGCGGTAGCAATCCGTTGGATAGCATAGTCCATCTGTGTATCGTGTGGGAAGGCAGTGTACCGAACACCCAGGACCTGACCGGTCTTGCAGAGTCCCTGCGCCCCAAACACACACCCCCACATTTCTTTCTGAATTCCCTGACCAGTCCTCTGCCTTTCCTGCAGTTTACCCTGGTAGTGTAAATGAGTGAGGTAGACAGCTGAGTGTGTACGCACGCATGTGTGTTCCTGCAGCTATTTTGCTGAAGAGCAGAATTTCAAATGCAGATTGTATGCCAGTCACTGGGATGCCTTAGGGAGCTGCCAGGTCCTGTTCTTCCCAGTAACTAGCAGCTTTGTGGCGCGCTGCCGGCCTGTGCTCGTCTTGCCCCGTCTTGTCCCCTGCCTCTCTGGTTACGCTCTACCTTGGGCCTGGCTCCCTTGTCCAGTTTCAGCTTTCTTCACCCGCTTCCCAGTCCACTCCCTCCTTCCATGTGTCCTCCCCCAGTCTGGCTATGTTCTGTCCGACCCACCCGTCTGGCTCGCTCTGTTCTGTCCCAGTCCAGGTCTGGCTCATTGCTGCATTTAGCTCTTCTCTGCCCACGACTGTGGGTGGCAGTGAAAGCAAAATTCTCCGCGTACTTTTACATGACAGGCAAACGCACGCGCGTGTGCCAGTGTATTCAGGGACTGCCGGGTGCGCTGCCACGATACCCAGATCGGCGGTGGTGCTTATGCTTCCCTTTTACTCGGCCCCTCTCGCCAGGCCTCTCATACTCGGCGAGCTCGCGTAAACCAGGCTCCTGCCAGAGTCTGAGCCCAGCAGGTCCGCCCCTCTACCCCGGTCGGGGGTCGGGCAGCGCGGCCTCCCTCTCCTGCAGTGCGTGCTGAGGCTCACCTCCCCTCCCTGGCAGATAGCCCTCGTTGCCGAGAGGTCTCCGCACCTGGGCCGTCGCTCAGATGGGTGCTAGGGTGTGGATTATCTTCACACGCGCACAAAAGAGGGGACGGGATTAGCATTTAGCGAGTCGCTTCGCTCAATCTAAGCGGCTCTTCTCCGTAGGCTCTGAAGCTCCAGTGCGCTCCGTGAGGTCTCGCACGCTTTTAATGCTCCATACTTGACTTCTTTGGATTAAAGATAAGATGAATAAAACACCGTAGCGCAGCCTGGCTTTCTTTTTTTACTAAAGTATACTCTTGAAGCGTATGGCATTCTGGCATTTATCAGCTTTACTTTAGCCCTTTTTAGCCCCACTTTGAAGCATCTTAATTGGCTCTCATTACAGTATCGCGTACAAAACAGATTGCCATCTTTACATGGTCTCACCCCCTCTCACCTCGGTAGTCTGCTACAGTCTCACTCTCCAGTACGCACTTGCCATTCCTTTGAATCGCTCTTGCTTCCCTCCGAACTGCTTACATTTGTTGATGGGGCATTTAGGATTGCTGGCCCCGAGCTGTGGAACAGTCTTCCTGTTGGGTTACATGCTTGTTCTTTTGGGGCTATGTTCACAGCTAGTCTCCAAACCCATCTCTTCCAGCTGGCTTACAGGTGAGCCAGACTCCAGATTCTTAATTAATTGTATGTATTGTGTTTGCATGTTTGTACATGTGGTTTTTAGTATTATTAGTTTTCAGTTTCCTTGGGTGTCTTGAAAGGCACTTATCAAGTTAATGTAGTATTATTATTATTATTGTTATACATCAGCTTCATATTATCCCTTTTTGTAAATCCAGCCCCTTCAAGTAATGCCTAAGACAGCTATGAGCATGTTTTCTTGATTTTTTTTGCCTTTTCTGTCATCTGGAATGAGTCTTTGGGGTTAGTAGTTATAAACAAACATGTACATTAGATTTGCCTGTTAAAGACAGAGAACTATTTTATTCCATTATTCATGGTCAGTAATTGGGCACTCGTATATGTCATATGCTATATTTGTCATGGGTCTTTTCTCTTAATTAAGAACCTCTTCAGTTAAAGCTTGTCATCTTACTGTGAGTGTGTGTGAGTGTGTGTAGAAGCTGGCCACTTGGCCGTAATGCAGCTTGCACCGTTGCACTTTCACGCGTCAGCAGCCTGCCAGGCAAAGCTCAGAGGCCTTACACAGCAGTGCAAGCAGATAGACAAACGTTGCCATGCACAATGTGCCAGACCCTGCCGAAAGGTCAGAGTTCACAGTTCAGCTGAATTGACCCAGTGCATGTTGAAGTCGGCGGGTCATAATTTAGCCAATATCCACTGAATGAGCTTACTGAATTCATTGATTTCTGGAGTTTTACATGTGTTCTTAAACATCAACTTCATTTAGAGTTCTAGACACAATATAGAACCTTATGTAAAGTGGGCTCCTGTCACAGGAACATCTAAGTAACAGTAATATCACAGATATTTCTATCTGCGTCATTGCTGATGACAATAATTGCACTGGGGAATATCATGACTGTTACCTGTACACATTTACCCCACTGGTTTATTTAGCCTGCTTAGAAAGTGCAGGCTCATACGGCCTACACATTTGAGAAGTGCTGTGCTTTGCGTTTGTCTCATCCAGGCATCAGCAGTAACGCTTCATCCCCGGGACACACTTTATATGGTTCCTTGCCTTTCGGGGTGTGTCGCAGAGGGCTGATACACACACACACACACACTACCCTGCACCTCCCTGAGATGTGAACATTTGCCAGGTTGGGGTTGTAGGTTTGAACAGTGAGATTCTATAAGAACTGTGACTGGTTTCCTCTTCTGTCTCCCCCACTAGCGTGTGGGATACTAAATAATTGCTGGTGAACACTGTAGGAGAAGCTCTGGCCCTCCTACCATATTACTACACAATATGCTTAAGGAAACAATGGCTGGTGCCTTACAGAAACAAGAAAGGCAGACATGCAGAGGAAGCGGTGTGTGTGCGCTGGATCAGGCTGAGCAGTTATCATGTGAAGTGGCTCTTGTTATCGTAAGTGCGTGCCCTTTGTTAGCTTGTTTTAGATAGAGGATGAAAGGTTCCTGTCTGGTAACGTGACTGGTCCCCTATGACCAAAAACAATACATAAAACTCATAAGCTGTCGTGACTTACGGCTCGTTTCTAAACCAGCATTCCTCTTCATGCACTGATGGGTTTTTTTTTCGTGGTTCTGCACTGGATTAAAGTTCGAGCCGAACGAAGGCATCTTGCATGCCTGTGGACGCTCCTTTGGTTAACCATTGTTCTGGTTCAAATCAAACCTCTTCTCACCTCCTCTCTAAATTCTGTCAGCCCTTTCAGGGACACCCTTGAAAAGATACCAGAACTTGTGACCCAGGTCAGATAAATATGACTATGTATTTTGCACAGAAATACTGAGATTAAGCACACTTTCTGTACAGAACATAAGCCATTTGAAATATGCCAGATATGTAATCGCTGAGAGGTTTTAAGTAAACTCTAAAAGACATGTTTGTGAACTCAACAAATATCTCCATATCCACATACACTTATGAAGTGAAAGAACTGAAAACAGAAAAGGGAAACAGACTGAGAGGAACAGCATGTGTTATAGAAGTACACAAAAAGAAAAGGACCACACCACCGACAGAGAGGCAGGCAGAGAAAAACGAAATTATATGTGTGTAAAAAAACAAACAAAAAAAACCTCACCGTAAAGAACATCCGAACGAGCGGTCCTCAGTACACATGAGCAGCGTTCAGCTGGGCCATGGCAGGCCCTAAAATGAGTCTTTTCACCTCCGCCTGTGATTACAGCAATACGCCATGAGCAAAATGAGTCCAGGCAGAGAGACGCGTGGAAAGCAGGAGTGGTTACTGCCGGTTGAGTGGATCAGGGGCTGTAGTTTCCCTCTGATCTAGGACCAGACCCTGTGTGCATCCCCACTGTCTCATGAGGCGTACCAAAACCGATCTTAGATCAGTGCAAAATGAGACACCTTCAACAATCATGCAGATCTCAAGAGTCAATCTCAAGAAGAGCGAACGAAGGTGCTGAGGCATATAGACTAATATAGACGCTACGAGAGGTTTTTGGAATAATATAACGCAATTATAGTTTTCGTTACAATCAAGTCAGCCATGCCAACATTTGTTTGGCTGCAGATTTGTAGACAGAACTGACGAGCGCGTTGAAGTGTGCGTGAGTGTCTAAAGCGCGGAAAGCACGCTATACACTCCATAACACGGTTTGCTTCGTAATGAATGTATTGCCACTGCGCAAATGCAGGGGAGGCAAAACTCGAGGAGTCGTGAACATTAACGCCCGTTATAGCAGGACCTCATTTGAGTGATCGCCGAGGCGAGCGGCAGCCACCCTGAGTGGCCTGAGCAATGGAGATGATCCTTCTTTAGGCTTGCCAGACTGCGTAGGATTCACCAAAAGAGCCCGCTTCACCCTATAGCCGTGTGAGACACGCATTCAGGTGTTTCATCAGGGCAAAAGGCCTCCTTAGCACTTCGCAGTGGCAGGGAATGATGCACCATAATAGGCCTACACCACTGGCATAAAAACTAGTCATAAAACTGACAGTACCAATTTATTCCTTATAATGAATTATATCCCAATTACCAGTCTTATGAAATCTCATTAGGGCTTAATTACATGCTCTTCTGTGCTAATCTAGCCCCCATATTAGGCCAATACACCTACGCTTTTTTGATTAAGTTCATATAATTTCATTCAGTTACATGTCGTTGGGTGTACTAGAGTCAGCTATTCGCGTTATCATACTACATATACATTTTTAGAAACCGTATGTTTCTTTTAGAAACTCGAATTAAAAAAAAAAATCTATACTGCATTTAGCAAATACTGTTTTTCCCCCCCAACAGAATAGAAAGATACAGTGGGAAAGCGGTTGAATGCCCAATTAGGTTATGCTGAATGAATACACGAGCGGATCTAAATTTGTCCCCAGGTTGTTTGGAGATGCGCGCCAGGCGTGAAGCGTTGAGCGAGCATGCGGCTTTTTATCTCGCCGTTTAATGAAGCGAAGCCAAACGTGTTGTTTTTGTCACTAAACGTACAATTACGCTCCTGATTTTAACAGATGCTGATATAACATAGTTCTGTACGGCAGTACGAGGTATTTCTTTTGAAGTTGGAGGGGATCGAGCTGAACAGGCGCCCGTGGAGTAGCTCCATTCATAGGCTACGCGACAACGCTTTCGCGGCTGCCGCAGCGCGGTGTTGCTCGCGTTTCGTGTCTAATTCAGATTCGGGAGGAAACCGGAGATACGACGCGGTTTAAAAATGTTTAGCAAAAAAAAAAACAAAAAAACCCAAACAAACAAACGATGGCGTTCAAGTCTATGGCTAGATGACTCACATCTTTGCGTAGTTTTCTAGTGATTTCCCTGAGAGCACACCTGGTTAATCTCACGGGCTACTTAACAAAGCTTTCATCATTTGTTTAGGCGCAGTTTAGGTACGACAGACAAAACTTCCGAATTGCTGTAGTATTCCCGGACTTTGTGTGTTTAAATGGGAGATGACTGGCATGTAACGTTATTTCAGTGCGCCGTGAAACAGGCCTGTGTTAGCAGGCAGATTTGGATTTTCCGCGCAGACACATGTGTCAACAGGTGTCAACCAACCACTGGTTCCAGGCAAATTTGCTTGGTGGTATGTGTTGGAACATGACCCTTGAAGGTTATTGTGTAGTTGCAGTGCATATTTTACTGGGTGTGTGTGTGTGTGTAAAGCAGGGGTGGATGTATTGGTTACCTCGGTTTTCCCTCGGGCTTCCATGCTCACGTGTGCAACCCTCTGTTGTACTGTGGGGTGTGTCTGACCGTCAGGGCAATTTATAGGTGCGTCATTCTTTTAAGTGAGAGATGGGAGCATGGAACAGAGTGCTGTTTTTTGTTTTGCTTAAGGCTGTGGTTGGTGAGCTGTGCCGATCGATATGACTGACGTCGGGATACCCATCACTAATCTATACAAACATTAATGCTAGCATTATGTACAGTCTGCAGAGCCTGTGTAGCAACACTCTGCATGGATAAACAGTAGTTCATTTCAGGAGTGCAGAGACAAATATAACACTTTCTTCTCTCTTTTTGCGTTTCTCTGCTCCTCTTTGCTTTATTTTTCTCCCTTGGTACTCAGAAGCATATTCTCCACACATCCTATGGCTTGTTCGCTTGCTTGTCCCGGTCTGCCTTCACACACACAGTGGTGTGATTACATAAAAACATGGAACAGACCATTGCAACCATAAGGGGTGATGCTGCGATAAGATTACTAAACATAATTGCTGAAGTAGCAGGTTACAGACATTTAAAAAATATATTTATAAATAATATCAACATATAAATCTGATTTGTGTTTGTATGAGGGCCCTAGGGGATGCTTATGGCAGCTAGTTTACTTTAGTTTTTTGCACCTTCATTCTTTTATGAAAACTTTTTAGTTTCATAACTCACTGCTTAAAATGCCACAGCTTATTGTGTTTTTTTAAAAATATGTATATGACATCAGGCTATAACAGCCACATTGTGTGTGTGGGTGTTTGTTAAAAGTTTCTGTCCTCTTATATCATGTACCTTACTCCGTAGTCGTCTGAATTCCCCATATGGTGGAAATAATTGCCACAGTTCACACATGTGCACTTTGCAAGTGCTGAGTAAGCTGTGTTCTTCAGACTCTTAGCTGCAGTAGTGTCTGAGACATGCTTTACCATGTCCTGGGTTCTGTTTCTTTGAAGTCACTCTTAGTGTAGACTCACAGGCCAGCGTAGAGGGCCCTTTGACTCTGTGGGTGGAACAACATGGATGCCATGACGTTTCTACCAGGACTTAATAGTAAGCATTAGCTCTCTAACGTGTTTCCATTTAACACACCAGGTCTCTTTTCGTGCGCTTTTAAAGTGGCTACTATGTTTTCATTACTGTGGTTACTGTGACAGCCACTCTGTTTTGACTCCTCTGTGCAATTTGCTGAAGAGTTTTGGGAAATGGCTTTGTAGTGTGTGTGTGTGTGTGTGTGTGTGTGTGTGTATTCTTGCATCCACCAGTTATTAGATTAAGTTTACTTCCTCTTAAACTCCTCTGTCTCTTATTTACACATTCTATACTTTTAAAGACTCTTAGATTTAGGTATTGCGCAAATGCACACACACACACACACACACACACACACACACACACACACACACACACACACACACACACACACACAAATAAACAAAAAAACTTAAACCTTTGGACACTTAAATGCTTGTATAATAAGACTTAGTAAAACTAGACTTATATCTCAAAAATCAAAGCTATAATACTGCTGTAGGTACACCCACAAATACCTGCTATGGTTCATTTCTTTTTGGACTGTTTTATTTGAACAGTTTTAGGCAGGGCAAAGGCACATGACACTTCCAGTTGACTACAGGGAATCCTGATTTCCTGTCTACACCCTAATGGTTCCTGTCTCATCTGTGCTCTGTTATGCTGATGTTGTAAGAGTTCTCCATTCATCTTTTCTGGTGCCTCCATATGATTGGTGGTTATTATGTTTGAAACAGTTTATCCTAATGCCATCTGAAGTGTGAACAGGCTCCAGAGCCTCAGCACTGCTGAGCGGTTCTTCATTTAGGAATCTTGCCTATATCCAAATGAGTATATGTGCCCAGTTCATAATCTTTCCTTAAAATGCTCTTAACTGAACAGCAGGTCTTCTGTTCTGTCAGAGTTGGAAAGCAACCTTTAAGGGACTACCATTTAAAAAGTTTTCCCCATTTGTCCTGTGAAATATATTCAGAAGTATATGAATCATTATTCAGTCTACTTCCTCTTCGGTTTAATTTAGTAGGCCTATATTCTAAAAATAAACCTGTTTCATGCATGGCCTGGGCTGGACAGGGTTGTCCTTTTAATTGAAAGCTGAGTTTCCAGGCCATTAGAGAGCGGCTGGGAGGATACGGCCTCGTGAGCAGCAGCCTTGATTGGGACCTAAATGGCATGTTTGAACTTCAAGCTCTTTGCCCCATCAGCTCTGGACTGTGACCCGCAGTACTGATCTGGGATATTTGTTCTTTTGTGCATGTCTGGCAGGTAGAGAGTGCATGTCGTCAACATCTGCCCTCATGCCCGTTTGAACTTCACGAGTTATGAGATCATTCTGCACTCTGCTGTAGCCTTTCCAGCAGATATTTGTGAACTAGCTCATTCTGCTTTCGTGTGCAGTTTGGGGTGATGGTGTTCCACCTTGGGCAAATATTGTTTTTCATATGTGATGTGAATAAGTGTGAAAAGGGCCAGTGTGTGCATTTTGTTACTGGGCTAGCTCAGGCTTTTCCATATTTCCTCATACACAGCAACACTGTTGTCTTTTTGTCTAATAGTTTAGTGGGTGTAAGTGTGTGTCTGCGTGTGTGTGTGTGTGTGTGTGTGTGTGTGTGTGTGTGTGTGTGTGTGTGTGTGTGTGTGTGTGAGTGACTGTGTGCATGTGTGTCTTGTCAGCACACTTGTGACCTTCTTAGCAGGTTACCAGTTCAATCCTCCCCCTTCTGTGGTACCAGAAACTGTTGCTGGGCAACAGAGGTGCAGGGCACCTTTCTAAACAATGTGCTACTTCATTCAGGCCCCTAAATCTGGGCTGACTCTTGTGGTGCCTGAAGGAAATTCAGCCTTTTGCTAGCTCCCACCTCCTCCCTCTTTGAAAAAAAATGAAGAAGAGAAAATCTTCTGTTCCAAGTCTATGAAAGTCTCCATTCTGCCTCAGGTATTTGCAGTAGGCTATCGTACATTTAGGGTTCATTCAAGCACGTACCCTTTCTCTCTAGAATCTAGTTAGGGCATCCTACCACAAACACCTGAGGAAGAGTTCCTTTTTTTTATAACTCTCTAAGTATGACTTAATTTGCGTCACTGTTACTCAGGTGCTGTTGACAGCAGAAAATAGAATAAATCAACTTTTCTTCTCTAATTCTTTTTAAAGCTCTTTGGTGGTCACAAAGCAAAATTAGAGTGCACTTTATAAAGGGGCACTTAAGATTTCTGAACGTACATGTACACTGAAGATTCCAGGATTGAGAATGAATGATTATGTACAACTACTTATACCACAGAAAGCTCTAAAAGTGGCCTTGTATTTGAACAAGATTATACAAAACACCACAACTCTGCCATATTCATCTTTGATTAAATAAGTTTATTTTGATCATTGACATATATGTTTACATCTCATACACTCCAGCTGGAGTATCACAGTAACGTCCTAGATAGCGATAATAACGTTGTAACTTTTTTTTGTTCGCTTTAATCACACTTGCTCTTAAAAATAAAATCCCCTTTGAGTTTCTGCTCAACATCAGAAACATGTTTTCTCTATACAGGACTCTTGTATGACAAGAAAGAACACATTCTCAGTACACACTATCAAGCCTTGTGTTCCTTCTATTAAAACTACCTCACAAAAACAGATTTCAGTTTAGTGTCATGAATCTCTGACCCGCAGTTCCTCGGCCAGGGTCACGGAGAGCTTCACTTTTCACTAAGCAAATTCTAAATAATCGAAACAGTTGGCAGCATGTAGTGCGAATGTGGAACACAACTAGTTACAGTCCCTGTAGCAAAAAGCCAGTGTACAACTATTAGACTGCTAAACAAAACATCTGAAAATGACACACTAATTTCTTGTGCAAAATACATTTTAAAATAGTATAATTTCATTGGTCTAAAAAAAACAAAAACAACAACAACTGCTGAACGAGGCTGCACTGTGGTGTACTGTGAATTCACACTCGGCTGTTATTTGGTGTGCAGTTGTGAGCGTGTGTATGCGTGTCTTTGTATGAACAAGCACAGTTTTTTGAGATGATAAAACTACGATTCTTCACTGATAAGGATACATAGATTCATTTCATAACCAAAAAGGACAAAAGTAAACAGGATATTCATAATGTTCATAATGTTTTTCCCTTTGTAAAGTTCTCTTAACAATGGTAACAAATAAAGAAAAAATAAATACATTGCATCAAAGCTGTAGTTTACAATATATTAAAATTGCTGCATAATATAACTGTCCATCTTTTAGCATTATTATATATAAAACTAATATTTGTGAAAAGAAAGAGAAAAGACATCCTTGAAAGAATGATAATACAAAAACCTTAATTAAAATGAATTTGCATGTGTAAACACATGGGATCGGACAGACTCACATTCAGATAGCTTCTTACCCGGCACGATGAAAGCTCTGAGAATTTAACTGGCAAATAAGGACGGTATCCCACAATCCCGCTGATGACTCAGACCTTCACAATACAGATGATGTCAAAGCTTTGTTTGCTTGTTTGTTTGTTTTCCAGTCTCTTCCTGAACAAACAACCCTTCAATCTACATGCGAGGTGCTTTTTTTTTTCAATGTGAAAAGGGGCAGCACCTCTGCTTGTCTTTGATAGGACACCACCTTTACACAACAGCTTCAAAGACAGTTCGTTTCCATTTGGTAAAGGAAGGTTACAAAATGTTGCACACAAATTCGAACAAGGAAAACCCTAATGTTTAAGCAACACAACTCAAACAGTGAAAATATATAAATTATTGGCCTCATCAAAGCTTTTCATTTCTCCAATGGTGTTAGTTCTATGAAATTGCATATTTTACAAACTAGACTTACAAATAATTTGAGAAACAGCAATAATATATATTTTCACGATAAAAAAAAAAACGTAAACATGGCCTACTCTTGTGAGTTTTTCTAGTTTTCCCTATCCAGGAATATCTCCTTTAAAAGCAAAGTGCTTCTCCTAATTTATACGAAGTCAATATTCACATCTACTCTGTAGCATTTCAAACATTTGATTTTCACTGACTATGAAAGTTCTATTTCAGCAACAAGATTCATTCTGATCATTACACTTAAGTTGAAAATTGGAAAGCTTGCAAAATGTCAACTGTCCATTTTATATTTACACACACACACACACACACACACACACACACACACACACACACACACACACACACACACACACACACACACACACACACACACACCTTTCCAATTTGCTGTTTGGCGTAATAATCAGCAGTGGTATACATTTTCCTTTTTCCAAAGGATGTAATATAACCCAAATGCTTTTACAGGATGTAATATAAACTAAATGTACTATCTTCCCTTCAAAAAAAGCAACAGATTTAGCTTAAACTCAGAATTAAATGTGTTTTTTTTCTCCTTCCCAGGAAGGATTTCAGTAGCTAATTCACTCGTGGCTGAGCTGACTCTTATCCCTGCTCAGACGCTCTCCTTCCTTTCAGAAAGGGATATCTACGTCTGACGAAGCACCGATGCCCAGCGTACAAAGACTGCTGTTCTTACAGACTGGCTTTTGTGAAACCTATCCTGGGTTTAATGGAGAATTGACCCTTTTTCCACGGGTGGGCTAGCAGTCTGTGTAAATAATCCCTCAATGAAAAACTCAAATCACAAGGTAGGCCACTGCCGCCTGGGCTTTGCTCGCTTAATGTTATTACTGTTCCTGTCTTTTCTCCTTGGCATTGTATACGTGAGGTCGGTGTGTCCCATTCATTAGTATTTCTTCATAATTCTTGAAAATAAGGCAGAAAGTTTGGGGGTGAGGGGTAGAATTTACAAACTTAAATTAGACATAATATTTACACTCCAGTGTTTCACTGCATTCCATAGTATGTAGTTTTTACCCAGCAACCCCTTTAGAACAGTCATGGGTATACACCTCAGGCTTCATATTCATAAAAACACAATTAGATAAGTGTAGCACAAAACTATGATATTTCAGCTAATTATTTTTGCCTGATTTAGCATTTTACTGGCATTGCATTAAATCAGTAAGTGCTAAGATGAAGAAAGAGGAAAAAATGCAAAAGAGAGAAAAATGCACCAAAGGAAAACGATGAGAGACCAGACGTTTGCCCATGCCAGCGTTATTAAGGCAGGCAAGCCATACAGCTGCTCTCCTTCCAGATGATTGTGAAGTCACTGATTCCTTCATTTCCCTATTTACATCATTTTGGCCTATCAGTGAGCTCCATTTGGCTGTAGGCGTGGTTAGTGCTGGACCCTTAGAGGAATGTGATGCTATGGCACTTGGTGCAGACTGACAGGCAGCGTGACGGGACAGAGTGTGTGTCCGTGTTCAGTAGTATGGCACTAAGGAGGTTCCTGACCCCCTGACCCAACCCCTGAGCCCTACAGGAAACCCCCACACTGCACATCCTCATATGAGAGCTGCCCACAAACTGCCGGTTGGCTGATTTTCCCACACCGCTCCATCTTATTGGTGGGATGTGATGATTCCTGGGACAAACGAGGCGTCTCACTTGCTCACGTTCAGGCCAGCCTCCACACGACAGATAAAAACAGAACGGCAGCAGAGGCGGTGACGATGGCGGTGATGGTAGTGTGCAGCAGGAGACGCCACTAGCTCCAGCTCTGTCCTTCCTCCATCTCTCCGTCCCACGTAATCCCCCGGCTTGCTCTCGCTCCTCCCACTCTGGCCCTCCTCTCACTTGGTGACCTATGAGAAAGAGGGAGAGAGAGGGAGTGAGAGAACGGCTTCCCGACAGGATATTCCTGTGCAATTATCACTGTGAAGCCACCATGCCATCTGTCTGCTGTTGCTCGTGGGTAATGCCCACAACGTGTGCAGACACAGAGCGCCTCCTGACGCTCCTTTTCCAGCAACATATAGGTGTGCTTTCTTTTTCCATACTTTCATCATGCTATTGCCAACGAGACTGCTACATTTAGATGAACAGAGAGCCCTCTTGGTCCCCC
>NC_137504.1:22567500-22600000 GCF_041902795.1 Electrophorus electricus
CTGCTGTTCATTGTGCTTTCCTGCGCTGCATAAACACGGGGACATCTCTCAAACCAAGGAACAGGCAGCCTTTTTATGTTTAGTAACATATTAGACATTTGTGAATCGGGGGATTACAGCGTTTGAAAAAGCAAATCTTTAAAAAAAAAAAAAAAGAAAAAGTAAAAAGAAGGCTTCTATTTTTGGGACTGGCTCTGATCTTTTGCTGGTGCATTTTTTTTTCTTTGACAGTGTTAGAAGCAGAGGCAGGTCTGTTTTCACGCTTTGGCTTCTCCCAGCGTTGAAGGAGCTCGGGTGTGTGAGCTCTGAGGTGTCACGGCACGTACTTAAAGGAGCAATCAGTGATTAACGCCCCCATCGCTCCCGTACACCCGATCACAGGAACCCTTATCTCCAAACTACGGCACTACTGCGTACGATAGAGAGCTCCTCGGAACCCATGAAGTTCCCACTAAGTAACCCCCCCCCCCCACACACACACACGTATTTGACTTTGCATTATCTGTTCCTGTTTGGGTGCCATGTAGGTCAGTGCGGTTAATGCACAGGATGCAGGACAGTGTCTGTGGTACAGTGATGTGGTGATGCACACACCACAGCGACGAACCCTGGAATGCTGCCACCCAGCATGTGGGGCACCACGTTGCTGTGGTTACGGACCATGTTCTCCTATTCCAAGGCACGCACTTCGCAAGACATATACTGTACACCTCCATATAGGTTTAAACTGTGGATTGTCAGCTTGGTTTGCTAGAAACACATGGCTTATTTATACATGATCTTAAGAAGGAAGGCAAAAGGAACTGACATCATTAAACATCTAAATAGTACCTTATGGATTACAACCTTTGACACTGAAGTGTAAACACCCAATGACTACTGACTACTGACTAAACTGCTGATTTAGATCTTGGCCAGTACACTGGCTGAATGCTGCCATCTCCCTGTGTAGTTAGACTAAAAGGTATGGTTTGAGTCCAAACTCCAGTAATCCCCATCGTGAGAAACTGACGCACCCTCCTCTACAGGGAGCACGCAGATGGCCACGGATGTTAAGACTGCAACCCTGCCCAAAAACAGCTCCAACCAGAGTGGAAGGAAGTCATTTTTGAGCAGAAGTGAACACAGGAAGTCCAGTTGATAAAGCCACGCAAAGGAGAATTGTGCCTTGAGGTCCTGAAATTCTGTTGCTCTTTGCCTTTTAAGGCACTCAGATACTTCCAAGTACAGACAGATATGTGACCATTTTTATTTTAGCACACACACACACTCACACACGCACACACACACACACATTATATATATATATATATATATTCTTACTATACACCCCCACACTCACAAGCACAGTGATATATATATTTCACTGTGCTTGTGAGTGTGGGCGCATATAGTAAGAATAGCTTTTGCCAGCAATAGAGTTTTTGCTGATTTCCAGCTCTTTGTAAATGATTCTTGTTTTTAACTAGACAAAACATCTGCCTGAAATTCCTAGCACATGTACTTAACTGGCTAAGTGAGTGAAGTCACTGGAGGAAGTTGCTGTTTGATGCTGTTCTGAGGTCAGTGGTGTGAATGGGCGAGTGAAATCACTGGGGGACATTGCTGTTTGATACTGTTCTGAGGTCAGTGGAGTGACTGGGTGAGTGAAATCACTCGGGGAAGTTGCTGTTTGATGCTGTTCTGAGGTCAGTGGTATGACTTCTGACCAGGGAGCGGCTCTTGCTTGAGCACAAAGGGGATCGTCTATCCACAGTTGCATCTGCCTTTGCTAAAAGCCTGAAACTGAAGGATCTTTTTGTCTTTGTTTGAAACTCCAGTCTGCAAGACAGTGGTGAGACACGGGATATTGTTCTGCCTTAGCGTCCGCGTGGCACAGAAATCTCTTTGTTTGGACAGAGAAAGATTGTAATCATAGCTTCATTCATCCTCGTAGATTAACTAGATCCACCTGAGGACATTCACCAGGGGACGACGACTTTCCAACAGCTCCATAATCGCCATAGCAACAGCCATTTCTCCAGACTCCCATTATGTGATATAAATTAAAGAAAATGATGACCAATCGCTTCCATGCTTAGATAAAATGGGTGATCACTGGGATGGTAAAGTGCATTACAAGCATTCATTTTCATAATAATGGCATCAAGGCATTTGTGGTATTATGTGGCTTGTAATGAGTTGAAGCATTAGCCACTCACTGTTTCTCTGCCTTGTCCCGGTCATCGAGGAAGAAGAGGGCAGTGATGAGGAAGAACATGCCCCCCAGTACGATGACAAAGGGACATAGCATGAGGGCGTAGCCTAAGCTCAGGAACTGCCACAGGACTGATGTAGCGTAGCTCTCCTGCAGTGCGTCTGATATCTATAGGAATACACACACACACACAGACAAAAGCATGTTAGTTATAGTCTGTGAAGCCGATGCCCAAGTATGGCTTTCGAGGACTCAGCTATGTTACTAAGAGTTTAGGAATGACAATATCCTTGTGGAATGCTGCCTTAAGGTGACGGATTATGAGCTGATGATGTGAGAATGTCACAAGCATGTAGTCTATTCAATAACAAGGTTACTTAAACATGATTAAGGTATTGATCAGATCCTCAGGGGCCTACAGGAAGTTCCTGTTGGACTGCTCAGAACTGAGCAGGGCTGTGAGGGAAATACCACTCGTACAGCAAAATTTTTAGGCTGGAGGGGAATTTTGCTTGTGAAGGTTACGAATTAGGACACCGTTTCATTGTACATCTACTTGGCATATCTTCCAAGTTAGGAAAACTTAAATACCTTTGCCCAGAATGCTTGATAACATGTTGGGAGCTACAGAAAGATGGCCCTCAAGGGTGGAAGGGCACTGTGACTGACCTGTTCGACCAATCCGTTAGCAGCTATTCTGTTAGCATCAGCGCTAGTGTAAGACCTACAAGTAGCAGAAAGGCTGCGAGTAGCAGAAAGTACTGCTGAGTCTAAAAAATGTGCACTTGTGTGAAGTGCTGATAAGTGGAGCCCAGTGTGCACTTGGAAGTAAGCATATGTACGCTTCAGGTAGGCTGCCAAAATCACATTAGCTATTTCTAGTAACAAAATTGAGGCGTGAGCTGAGATTATGTATCGCGTGTCTAATCGCTTTACAGAATAATGTTTCATCTGTGGTAGATTATTTGCGATATATTAGTTCTGAGGTCATTACACTGCCACTGAATGCTGAAAGCTATGTTGCTTTAGCAGTTATTACAAATGAGCTTATACGGATGTTTTTCACCACTTAGAACTGAAATAAGGCATTTTCTGGTAATGTTTTTTAATTAATTATTCAACCCCCCCCCCCAGTTTATGTGCTCTATATAAAGTCTATTTGTCCATTTTCATAGCACAGATGCTCTAAGGCTGATCAGCCAACTGCACTTCTCGAACAGAACCGAGGAATACCAGCAAAGAATCCTCAGACTTAGCACCGGGGTCTTTGGCTAACACTGCAGAAAAGGCTTTTTTGCTGGTCCATCTTACAGTGTTACAACACTGTTGTCGGGAGCTGAGCATACTAACGCGGGCTCTGTCAGGAGATGTACAGTCCAGGCCCGTTTTCCTCGGTTTGGCTCGTTCTTTCTCACTTTCTTTCTTTTCGCTCCGTTCCAGAGCTTGAGGGCAGCTTGTGTGCTCCGTGTGCCACCGCCCCCCACCATCCGCACATCATCCCAGCTGGCGTGTGGGGTGAATCGGTCCAGGCCCGGCTGACGCGCGGTGCCCAGTGGGCCCAATACGTGTGAGGCTTTCCTGCACTTAGCCGGCATTGGCCGGGGGCCGCTCATCTGAAGGGAAAGGAGAGCATTTTCCGGAAGCATCCGGGACTAGCACGTGCCGGCTCACCTGCCGAGCGACAACGGAAAGCGGCCTTGGCTCAGTCTTTGCTCCGACGCGGGACACATTGCTCAGTATTCGGAAGAGCGTAAGTCTCCGGAGCAGTGAGATTCGGCAGATGGCGTAAGCCACTGGTGCGTGCTCAGTATGCTCCTAACACTTGGGTAAATTTGTCATGATTAGCGTATCGTATTACATAATTGAGTGCTCAGTGTTATAAGCCCAGTCTCTGGGGAGCTAAAGGGGCATAGACAACATGTGTCTTTGTTGTGGCCTTATCTAGCCGCTGTCTTCTCGAGTGGCCTGTGGCCTGCTATGGTTGTCCTGTTGTGTCACCACCAGGAAATGGGAGTGCGCACCGGGCCTCTGTCTTCGTTAGCTAATCCCTCAAGCGAGCTGACTCCATTAGCAGGTGGGCGCCCTTTCTAAATCTCTTTCGGCACGTTTTCGAAGCCGTTCTTGTAGTGCGAGAAGACAAATGAAACTGCTCTGCGTGTTATCGGTTAATACAGCCCTGCAGAGCATATTGCAAAAGTGCAGTAGTACATAACCCAGGACCCGGTTAATCATAAACACTGCAGTTCATCTGTGGTTCACACGTTTGAGTAATTCTGAGAGACTGTTCCATGTACCCATCTTATTATGCTCAAGTCAGACTCCCTATTTTCATTTGTGTGTGTGTGTGTGTGTGTGTGTGCGTGCGCGCACGCGTGCGAGCTGTATACATATTTGTGTGCGCTCCAGGGGTCAAGATCCTGTATGCGGCGTCGTTATCGCGCGGAAGGGGTTTCGACAGAGCAAGGAGTGAGTGAAACAATGGAGTCAGGGCCACAGTCGGCTAGCAGGCATGCTATGTGCACGGCAGGGGTCATGACCCTGTACAGAGCATGTCCAGGAGTTTCTGTTTAACTTGGAGTGGCTTTCAACATTCCAGCTCAGAATGTCAGGAACAGCGAACGGGAGTCGGCAGGGGGCGGTGTGTGGGGGGCGGTACAGGGGTGCAGGGAGCTTTTTTCGTGTACGGCAGGAAGTGGCAGTTTACCACATCTACTGTTTCTAATATAATAAGGATAAGATTTGTTTATCTGGCCCGTTATAGGTGACAATGTTGGGCCTGAAGCGTCTTTTTCCTCCCGATAGCCGAGGAAAAGTACAAGAACATTGGGCGTGGGGAGCCTGGAATGATGACCCATTGTCTGATACGTGGTCAAAAGCAGGAAATTGTCATCTTTTGGGGGGTGAGGTGGGGAGGTCTGGACTCCTACTGAGATGCAGCTTGGCCAAGGGTGATGTTGTGAGGCACAGACTGGACTGACCAGAGGAAATGAACACATGGACAGGAAACTTTCCCTTCTCATCCTTATTATCCCCCAACCTGTCTGCAGCCTTTGCGTGTGAATAATGGACTTTGTGTACTGTTCTAAATAATCATTCACTGATCATCTGTGGTCATACAGAGCTAGCAGTGGACGTCTACGACGTTAGCATGGTGTCTGCTATCAAAAGCGCCACTAAACATCACTCATCTGCTCTTGTGGAATGCCACAGTGCAGCGAGAGCCCAGTGAGTCACACTATATCATGGAACAGACAAAGCCTGCATCTCCAACGGCATTCTGGTTCTGAAGGTCACGGGTCTGTTCACCTGGAGAATGCGGCCGTTAACTGAAGCTGCTACAGCCCTCGACTCACCAGTCTGTGGCCCGCTGTGGCCCTGTGACCCAAGGGCTGCTGGCTACCACTTTGTTTCACTGAATTGAATCGTTTACATCAGATCCATCACTCTCATATGCTTGTCTTTCATGTTACTGTGGGGAAGGGGTTGTGTGTGAGAGAGAGGGAGGGATTCTTACCAGGTGGTGTGTAAATGGGCGTGTCTGTGTGTGTGTGTGTGTGTGAAAGAGAGACAAAGAGTCTTACCAGGCCTATTAGGTACGGACTCCCAGCATCTCCTAGTAAATGGGAAGTAAAGCTCTGAAAGGCAACTGCAGTGGCTCTTCTTGTTGGTATGACAACGTACTGTAGTGTGTGTGTGAGAGAGAGAGAGAGAGAGAGAGAGGTTTAAAGACCAGGGTGAAGGAGGTTACGATTTATGGTCATGAACCAAATAAATCCAACATACACTGTCACTCTGAGCTGAACAGGCTGGCAGTATGGAGCCTCTAAAACAGTCCCCTCTATACCTTCCTCCCACACACACACACACACACACACACACACACTCAACTGTGCCTTTCTGTTGGGCAGGACGAGAGGTCGGCTGGCCCTGGTGTTTTGCAGGAAGTTCTACTTCTTTAAGGTCAGTCAACTTCACCCTCTCTCTCTATCCCTCCCTCCCTTACTCACACACCTCCATCAATCTCCTCTCATCACCCAGACACAAAAACATGGTCTCTCCTTTTTTTTCGCAAGTGGTGTTCTCATTAGGCTCCATCAGGGGGCCGTGGTTTCACCACAGGCCCCACCTGTCCTGGTCAGCTGGGCCCCCTGCTCCTAAAAGAAGACCACCGGCCACCTTTCAGCCCCTCACAGTCTCCCCGTTGGAAGCTTTGTCGCACAAGCTTCCGGAACGTACCATTAAAATGTCCGCCGTTATGGCCCAGTTCAAGAAGAGCAGCGTCTCTCCTATGAAGATACAGATCTAAGGGAGGAGGAGGGAGATTATATGTAAGGTTAATGAGCCTTCACTTCCAGTCACACCGTTGATTCCTTCAGCGGAGAATATTCTGATATTGTAGGTTAGTGACAGAATTAGCTTCTCCCCATCCACCAAACCATAAAAAAAAACCCCCACAAAACTGTTTTGGAACATGAAAACATGCTATTACACTGAGGCTGCATTCACTTGGAATGTAATACTCCTTTTCTTTTACTGTCCACACTGTCAAACTGAGGCAGGCAGTCAGCAAGCTCGATGGAGGAACCCCTGAGCTTAACATGAGCTCAGACATTTCGACAGACTCTCCTTCAGCCTCAGAAGGAAGGGGTGCGGTGTCTCCCCAGCGTCTCGTCAACGTCTCATCAGCGTTCAGCCCGGGCTGCCTCCTGGGGCCTTTAAGCTGCTTTAACGAAGAATTAAAGCGCGACTATACAGGAACGGCGCGGCGTGGCAGCGTCTGTGTGTGTGTGTGTGTGTGTGTGTGTCTCTGAGGAGCAGACACGGCTGGCGGCAGAGACGGGACTGGAAGAGAGGGTGGGTGAGGTGCTGGGAGGGAGCAGAACATTCCAGAATGGGACCACGGCGCGACGCTTCTGTCTCCTACAGATTTGTGCCTGTACGGAGTCTGTTTTAGGGAAATGCTGAGTTGGAATGAACAGACTGAGAAGGGGAAGGGTATATTTGTGTGTGTGTGTGTGTGTGTGTGTGTGTGTGTGTGTGTGTGTGTGTGCGCGTGTGTGCGTGTGTGTGTTTGCATACGTGTGTCTGTGTTAGGAGAAGTTTAGACACCATGACTGACAGACAGACTGGGACTATAATCCCTGCTGGACTGCAGTGAAGGGATGAAGTCTGATCAGACAGTCTGACAGTCTGCATGCAAGATGGCATCTGTTTCTGCTGGACCTCTCTCTCTCTGTCTGTCTGTCTCTCTCGCTCTCTGTCTGTCTCGTGCTTACCCTATATGCTATGATAGGCGTATCTGTCTCTGTCACATTCCTACACTCAACATCTGTCACCATCACATTTCTTCCACTCAAAGGTTTGGATTCCTTGTTTAATGTTACTCCTCCACAGTAGGGGCACAATTACAGCCAAATCCTCAGATGGAACATTCTAGAACCTGCAACCAGCATCTTAAATGAAGACGTAGCTAGAGCCTCATGGCTACCGTGCCTTGCTACGTTACACACTTTACATTGTTACGTTATGGTTTCAGATGTGCAGAGACTCACGTTTCACGGAGGAAAATGGAACCACAGTGTTATCCGAGTCAGGCATTTTGTAGCAGCTGACAAGTCCAACAGCAATCTGACCCCCTGCTCTCACAGGAGACGCAAGTAACCTTAGCACCTCATCGCCTCAGGTACCACGTGCTCTCTCTGTTGCCGTGCATTTTAGAAGTCACATGATCTCTCTCTATGAACGTGATGGACAGCATGGCTGCATCAATATTAAAAAATGTCCCATTTTCAAGGCGCAGTATGCGTTTAAAGTCTTTTGCGGGGAAGACTGTCTGATCCAGACGTCTGGCGGACGTATACTACGGGGCACTTTAAAGCGAGCAGGTTCACTCAGGCCTGAGCAGCAAGAGCCACTAAAAGCATTTTTAATATCCAGCCTTTTAATCACACTTTTTTCTCGCATGGGAACGCCAGGCTCTCTCTCCACCGGAGTTTTGCATTTCTCTGAGTGTCGACAGTCCCGTTCCGACGGCATTGTCTCGCTCGGCCGGCGCGGGAGAGGCCGTGTGGCAGAATGTTTCCTCCTTTGTCGGAGGTCAGAGGTGTCAAGAAAGAAAGACAGACAGAAACACAAAGTCCGTTGTTCTTCCGGGCGGCCTTAGAACTGCAGCCGTTTCCTGGCTTCACGCCGCGCGTTAGTTGAGTGAGGAGACTCATGTCTGAATTCCACGGGGTCTAGCTGCACTGTGCCTCGCCGCGCTGTGCCTCGACTTTCCCAACCCAGCAGCCCTCAGTGACCCTCAGCACATTTTACACACAAAGTTCAACTTTTTTAGAAATATATGGAATTATACGATTCTATGATTATAGAGTTATACTCTTCCCGTAGCAGGCTTATCGCACGGAGTCCCAGTCAGACGACTGGGTTTCAACATCACTGCGTCAATGCATCTGACGTTTAGACTGACTGTGGTCCTGGTGCCCAGTGAGTCCACTGAGGTAGATGCCCCAGTTTCAGTTATGCCCAGCCCCCTTCTGTACGGCACTCACATATGCCCCGACGATGCTCATCTTGGCCACAACGAAGATGAGGCAGACGAAGATGGCCGAGCCCAACATGCTGACTGCGCACACCAGCGGGTCGGCCCGCTCCGTCTTCTGGCGGCAGAAGCGTGTGGTCGCCGCGCCGATCACCACGCCCAGCAAGCCCGTCACGCACGTGATGGCGCCGAAGATCAGGCTGAGTGGGGGAAGAAAATAAGGCAGCATGAGGGTGGCTCTGATCCGTGCTTTCGCTGTGGCATCCACGACAGAAGGCAAATGAATGACAATGCAGCAATAAGAGAGGACACTTTGCTCGCTCTCTTTCTCTGTGTGTGTGTGCGTGTGTGCGTGTGTGTGAGTGTGTGTGTGTGTGTGTGTGTGTGTGTGTATGTATGTGTGTGTGTGTGTGAGTGTGTGTGTGTGTGTGTGTGTGTATATGTGTGTGTGTATGTGTGTGTGTGTATGTGTGTATGTGTGTGTGTGTGTGTGTGTGTGTGTGTGTATGTGCCGTTACCTGTCCTTGCTGCTACAGGGTTGCTCGGTGCAGCTATGCGCAGTCTTCTGGACCACCTGAGCTCTGAACAGGTACTGGGGGATCCAGATGCCGAAGGCACCCGTGGCGAAGGAGACGGCGGACGATGCCAGCGACGAGAACACGTAGCTGCGGCTGATGCGCGCGACAAACAGAAGGAGCACAAAATGAGCACAGAACAAGCCATTTGTTTCTCTTTCTCTCCCTCTCTCTGTCCCCCTTCTCATATTTCAGAACTTTTTAGTCAGTCTTTGGGGCCCGGCAGACGGTCCACGTTATCTCTCTAAGCCAACACCCAGCACACCTTTCCAAGGAATTCAGTTCGTAATTGCTTGGTTGTGTCATCTGTGCGGGTTGCTGGGCTGCAGCTAAACTGTGGACCGTCTCGTGGGCACTGGATCGGGAAACTCCGCTCTAACTACTCTCTTGAGGCCTCTCTTCCCCTCGTGTATTATTTTAATCCTCAGTCTCACTGCCCCTAACGTACCCCTTCCTCACCCACCCAGCCCCACCCCCCGCCCACCCCCCATTCCCCTGCTCTCACGCCCGCTCCGTGTCTTACTTCTTGCCGAGGGCCTTCATGTCACACACCCAGGAGGTGCGGGTCCTGAGGCGGCCGCCGGGCTGGTCAGCGCTGCCTCGCTTCGGCTCAGGCACGAACAAGAAGATGAGCGCGCCCGCCGTCATGCCCAGAACAGGCGACACCTACAGGGCGGAGACATGGGTCAAGGGCATTACTGGCTGACGGGACCCCTCACCGAGGTCTGAGCCGGCTGTGTGTGGCGTCTGGTGTCAGGGCTGAGTGGACTTGGGTGTGTTTTAACTGGGCTGTGTAGATGGGTTTTGATTGTGAGTTGGTAACTGTAGGTGCTGCTCACTTATGTGAAGGAGTCGGTCAGGTTGAGGAGACTCTGTAATTCCATCTCTCTCTCTCTGTCTGTGTGTGCGTGTGTCTAAAAGCAGCTGCAGTCCACCACACCATTATCTCCTTTATCATCTTTTACAATGATTGCAGCAGTGTGTATGTGTGAGTGCGTGCACGTGTGTGTCTGTGTGTGCATGCGCGTGTGTGCGTGTCAGTACTTTTTTCAAGGTCCATCTCGTGAAAGCAAAACCAATTTCTTCTGTCAAATGGAATCCTCCTGCAGATCTTTCATGCCACTGTAATACTCTGCTCCCATGCACGTGTGTGTGTGTGTGTGTGCGTGTGTGCGTGTGCGGGCACATGTACATGGTTACTCTCCCTCCCAGTTTGCTGCTTTATAAACTGGCGGAGGGCCTCATCTGCACTCTGCACCAGTTGCCTACACACACCAGCACGACAAGGCTTTGCGTGAGCGCTCTCTTGTCTCATTCTTGTCTCACTAGTGTCTCTCTCTCATCTCCCTCTGCCCTTAACTCATCGCCTAGGAGGCCCCGCCAACAGTGTCTCACCCTTCACCACCGTTTGCCAACCTGCAGGTCAGCGCAAGGTGCTGGCTACACCAGGGTCAGGGCTTCATTTCCCCAGGGATCACACCTGCTGTCACACTGATCCATGGGTAAGTGGCTCCGGATAAGAGTGACAGCTCTCGCTAGGGGAGGAAGGCCGGAGAGCGTCTGCGAGAGGAGCTCAACAAACGGAAAGCCTGGCCGAGTATTTTCCCCCGCGAGGAAGGATATGGCTGGTACAAGCCCCTCCTCCTCTGGTTGTTTGGAACGCTGTCGAGGATTAACAATGCTGGCACACTTCACCAAAAATGGGGCGGCCTTGGAACGCCGCCACGGAGGTGCCGCGGTACGCTGGCTTCAGCCCAACCCTCGCCGAGACGCGCGCCACACTGCCACTGTGGCCTGCGAGAGCTCCCGTCCAGTTACAGTCGCCATGCCCCCACCTGGTGCTCACCTTTAGCGCTCGCCTGTTCGGGTTAAAGGAGGGGGCGGGGCTAACAAGGTGGGGAAGAATCTTTAGCGCTTCCGTGCAAGGCCTCCCATCTTCAGGAGTGTCTCTAACGCCAGCTGTTAGTGTTACGCAGGGGGTATTCAGCGCATGGGTTTCGGTAAGGTGGCCGTGATGTACCGAGACAGTCGAGGTTTTTGTGCGTGTGTCCTGCACAGTCACCCCTTGCTCCATCAAACGGGGTGGTCTACCATTGGGTGGGCGGACGCGGTGGGTCCCTAGCAGAGTGTCAGGAGTGGAGATCGGACATGTCCATCACGGTGGCGACGGTTCACCTGGCTGTTGGCGTGGTTTGTAGAAGCTACAAAGAGTGTGAGTGTGCTGGGTTTTTGGGTGTTTTTTACCCAGCACGAAGGTATTTGGGATTCACCTGTGTGCTCTGGGTTTGACGGGTGTCTTGGGATCGGATGTGGAGAGGAGAATTTTGTGTGTGTGTGTGTGTGTGTGTGTGTGTGTGTGTGTGTGTGTGTGTGCGTGTGTGTGTGTCTTGAGTGTGCATTCCTTTTCCAGTACTCTGGTATATTGAAATCACTCACACACACACACACACACACACACACAGACACACACACACACAGGGTTGGACCTTACCCTCAGGGCCCAGTGCCAGTCTCCTGCTGCATCCTTAGCACTGGATCCCAGGATATAGCCGAGGCCGCTACAGCAGGGAGAGGAACACACACTTATGTAAACACAACACAAAACACAAACATCACCTTTCAAATACTAAACATCTTACACTATCTGTCTCTTTCTCTCTCTGTTATTCCCTTTTCTGCTTTCCATTCCTTTGGAGTCCTCGCTGGCATCTGCCTCTCCCCACTCCTCCCTCCTTTGTCCTCGGAAGATCAGTTATGTCAGGTGAAACGTTCATGCTCTGAGAGGACAGGCTGTTCTCAGATCAGATGCTAGGCATACTAATGCCACCAGTGGCAGCCCCGGTGGCTGTCACTTCAGGGCTCGTTTGAAAGGCAGGGGGAGAGACAGAGGAAGAGAAAGAGAGAAATCTCTCTTCAGTGGCTTCCTCCTTCTGTCATGCTCGGCCATGAAAATGATGAATACCAATTGGGTGAACTCCCATTATCTGGCAGAACAGCATTCAGTACATTCCTGAAGGAAGCATCCACCCTAACCCTTGTACATTTCCCCAGATTTCCTATCGTAATATACAGTGAATAGCCTACATTTCTGCAAGACCAGCCCCCAACCCCCCCCCCCCCCCCCCCCCAAGCCTTGACATTTTTGTTGGTTTTATTGAATCCAATATCTCCATTTGTAGAGTTCTGGCCTACAAATTCTCCTGGCAGAGTTTTTTTTTTCCCTTCTTCTGAGTGTGAGACGCTCAAGGTGGAACCTTGAGCTTCAGTATCTAAGGAATCTATGAATCACAACTATTATGGTCCAAACCCGCTCCACTTAGTGTCCTGTTTACATTGCGATAATGTTCAAAATTACTCTGTTATGACCCAGCCACTGAGGAAATGTGCACACACACCCAGCGATTATGGTGACTCCTCTTCATTTGCAAGCCAGCCTGAGTGATTATTTGGTATCACTGAATCCTTTTAGGAGTGAATTTCCTTTGCCAAGAATGTCTGTTGTTCAGCCACGGTGAGCATTTGTCCGTCGGCCCCTGTGTGCCCGGCTGCTGCGTGGATATATGGCATTTGTGTGGCATTTGTGTTTCACGTTTCACTTCCTAGCTCTATTCCGATCCGCCCCTAGCTGCTCAGTCTCCATGTCACTGTAAGGACAGCTTCCATTCTCACTTCCTGACTCTGAACTATCCTCTGATGCCCATAATCCTCAGCGTTGGACGCACCTTACCGCGTGAAAAGACCCTCATGAACTGAAAGCAAATGCTGAAGGACATGTGAGCACATTATTTTACACCTCAACCAAGCGCACTGCTTACTGAAAGAGCCATTTTGGGTCATTTTTGCTACTGTTCAAATATGTGTTGCAGTAAATGCTTCTGTGTGCATGGAAGATAACGGATAAAGTGGCGCAGCTTTAATAACAAAGCAGTGCGGTATTAGTGGGGAAGGACGACTCGGCTCCGCCCACCGCATTCATCTTCCATCGGGAAAGGCTTGGAGCGCAGTGGGCGAGATTATCCGACTGCCGTTCTCCAACTTTCCCCGCGTCGCGGAATCCCTACGGACATCAGCTAGCGTTGTCGCGCTCCAAGGACAAAACGGATAGATAGGGGACCGCGCGCACGAGAGAGGAGGCGGCACACGTGAAGGGCCGCGTGCAGTAGGCCTACTGAGGCGATCAACCCAAGGTTACTCGCGCATTAATAAATAAATAAATAAATTAATTAATTGCCGTCTAAAACAAAGCCGTACAAAATTACAATCTGCAAGCAAGCAGATCTTTTGCACAACATGTCCCTTTGGTGTGACCTCTCACTGAAGGAGACTAAACTCAAACATGATAAGACACTGGCCTGCGTAGGTTAGGCGAGGATTACAGAGAGATCGCAACCGTATTGTTTTGCTCAGTCGGTGCGGTCTGAAAGGTTTCCATCTCTCACACACTTCCTGTGTTCTCAGGCACAGACCAACATCTGAGCTCCACGCAGGTAATATTCATTGTTTACAGTGCGCTGCCTGATTATGGGAAACGGAGGGCTCCGTCATACCTCACAGTGTCTGTGTGAGTATGGCCGTGCGTGTTAGTGAGTTTGCACCAGCCCTTATTGACCTGAAAGTTTCCAGTCGCTAATTTTGACAATATGCACACACCCCCACAACATTCAGATGCAAACCCCCCACTCCACATACTGATGTGAAATATAGACTTCCCTGTTCCTGTTCTGTTTAACTTATTAACTTAGAAACATGTGATGTGTCTGCCAACTGAGAGATGAGTGACTAAGGTCAGGGCAAAAGAGAAAGCACTTGTGATTATCTGGAAAAGCAATGCAGCCACAGGGAGAAGACGGTTTAAACGGTAACTCAGTTGAACCACACAAACCCAGTTAAAAGCATCAGTCGTGCACTATCAATAAAAAGTGCTGTCATCGTTGACCTTGCGAACTCTGCACTCCCCTCTCTCTCCTGAAAGATTTATTGGCGATGGAAAGGTTTTCCCTTTCAGAAGGGGAATCCATTTCCTGTTCAGACCCACACTCAAGTCTGAGCTCACTTCCTGGAAACGGTCATAACAACCCGTCCACTGATAAACAAGCAGCGCACCAAACAGGAAGCCTGGCGGCGGGGTAGAGAGTTCAGAGTCCCACTCGTCGGCTTCTTGTGGCTACTGCCGACGAGGGCTTTGCTGGGCCTGAAGCTCTCGTGGGCCCCTCTGGCTCACCGCAAAAACCCAACATGGCAGCCATTTCTTCACAACGGCCCTTCATTAGACTGTAATCGGTCTCTCGTCGAAGCCATTAACAAATAAGAAGTAAAAACACCCGGGCCGTGAGCTGGAGTGGAAATGTTGCCTGTGCTTTCACCTAGTATGTCATTTCACACCATGAACATGCGAAAATAATGCAGGTCAAGAGAGACCAGGATTGGAGAATTTCCATAAGATGTGCAAACAACATACTTGTTATCGCTAATGCACTGTTAGACTTGCCTCAGCTGCTATGACTACAGGGATTTGATGTGGTTGCCTGTTGCGATGTTATTGTCTAGGTTTATGAGGGTTTATTGTCTGAGGTGTAGTGTTTTATGTGTACCCCTTGGACTGATCCGTGCTGACTAACACTCTTTAGTGTTGACTAGCGTGTGTTTAGCATAGACGAAGGTCGAAAAAAGAAATGTAAAAAAATCCAAAAACAAAGCGTTGCTAAGAATACCGCAATGTGGCTGCTTAGTCATTTTATCATGTGTCTTATCTCACCCTGTCTCTGCTATGGGCTTCTGTCGCGGCGGGAAATCAAAAGCATGCTGCCCCTGACTCAGGAAACAGATCAGCCGCAAAGCACCGCGGGGAGAATTTTCCGCATGGCCAATAGCGACGCACCAGTGCCATCCACCCCCCTGGCGGCTACTCTGCCATCCGACGTGTTTGCTCTTCTGTCTCCTTCTCGCTTGCCCTTTCCCAGCTCATCAGACAAAGTAAAGACGCCACTTTTTCAGACGGCCCAGGTGGAGAACTCTAAGGCTCCCGACTGCCATCACCCGTCTGCCGCGCGCGAGGACGGGAATGCCGTAGTGGCTGTAGGGAAAAAAAGGAGGGTTTGACCTTTACCCAGCAGCAAAATGGCCTGTTTTGTTTTGGGGGGTTTTTTAGGTCGAAAAACAAATCGAAGGTGATGAGGGCTGTGCAGAATCATGAAAATTCAACGTTTGCATTCCCTCTCAAGATGGTTTGATAATGTCCCTTTTTTGTGGTTGAAATGACCTTCCCAAAAGTCAGAAGAAGAATGTAGTCCATCTTTGGCATTAGCGGTAACATTCAGTTTTCATTACCACTGATCTCAGATCAGAAGGAGGAGAACAAGGCCATGTGGGAGAGTGAACCCTCGAGTCCCCTCGACCATGCCTGACTGCCACCTTAAGCTTCCGTTTGAACCATCTGTAGTCTGATTCCCAGACGGTGCCTGATCTCAGACCAGCTAAGAGGCGGCACCGCGAGCCGGGCCCACGGGCAGAACAGAAACGGCAGATGGAGCTTACCTTCCCAGCGGGATGGCCAGGTAGAACACGGAGAGCATTATGGTCCTGCTGTTGTTGGTGAACAGGTCCCCGATGATCGTTGGAGAGATGGAAGAGTAGCTGGACTCTCCGATGCCCACAAGTCCTCTGGACAGCACGAACAACCAGTAGTACTGCAGGAGGAGACAGAGCGCGGGATCAGAGAGAAAGAAACAGACTTAGCAGGAGCGCGGACGTTTCTCACCATGGGATCAGAGAGGGAGCAGGAGTGCGTACATTTCTCACCACCGTGAACTATGAACCCTGCTCCAAATATGCTCACCATAAAAGTTCATTTCAACTACAGGACTCTCTTTTTTTCTCAGCGTACTATCAATGGCGTTTGTTTGCTGTGCAGTTTCCTTCACGTTCAATATCTGAAACCTTCTCGTATCTTTTTCTAACAGACCAGTAACTGATGATTGCTCTCTTTTCCTCTTTCAGAAATAGATCAACGCTCCCTCCCTTACCCAGAAGCCCTGGCTGCTGATTCAGCAGTCCTCCCCTGCATAAATCCGTTCCCTTCAACTGAAGGTAACTGCACTGCTGGGTACGGATTTCCCAAGAACACTGTGCAGGGATTAACGGGCGTAGAATCAAAGGAAGGCGAACCGTGACACTCCAGCCTCGCCGTTCACGGGACGGCATTTTCATAGTGAACGTGGACCGCAACAATAATTGTGGAATTAGACTCAGAAAGCAGGCGTTTTCTGAATCCATTGTAGCACTGTGCACTCTGACCCAGGACTGCTGGGGGGATGGTTAGCATGAAGGGGAATGAAAGGTTGGGGTATGCACATAACCTTTCATGTGGAGACATGTTAAAGTGGGTGTGCACAGGCCACAGGAATACGGGTGTGCATATGTATATATACACACGCATGCTCGACGGGTAAGAAGCCAGTTATGAGTTGCTCCTATATTTCCGCTGCCGGTCCAGGGCCATGTTGACCCCTCTCGCGCTGGGGCCAACATCATTGCCTTTCTTTATCTGCAGGTGATTTTGGAACTGCGTGGTTACACATGTTCTCTCCCTGGTCTGCAGACCTGCTCGGCCCACCTCCCCCACGAGGCGATCGCACACTTGCCTCTTCGCTGCTGCGCGTTTCTGGGGCTGACTAGCGCGAGCGCGCTCGCACAGCGCGATAATGAATGAATGTTGCAAATAGAGGAATTCTCCTGAGGAGTGGGCCATAATGAGATTAGTGTGTGATGGGGAGGGCAGAGTGAGTGGGAGAGAGAGGGGTGGGGAGAGAGAGAGAGAGAGAGAGAGAGAGAGAGAGAGAGAGAGAGAGAGAGAGAGAGAGAGAGAGAGAGAGAAAGTCTGCAGGGTTGTTAGTGTGATGTCTCACTGAACGGCTCATGTAGCTACCTGGGAAGCCAGCTGCAGATGCGTATAGTTGCCAGCGATGTGTGTGTGTGTGTGTGTGTGTGTGTGTGTGTGCATATGATTATATAACAGAGAGACTAGGAGAAAAACAACTTACCTTTAAAAGATGGCTGGAGAATTAAAGAAGACATTTCTCTGCAATCACCACTACAATGACTATGTATGACCATCATAAACAAGTGTTTTCTACTGTGTTTACTACTTCTGGACCACACACAGAATCATATAACTTATGATATATCAGAGAACTGTAGTATTATACATAATACAGTTTCTGTTGGGCTCTGAACTTGTTAAACAGCCTCCATAGGAGCACTATGGCACCTTGAGTCATTCAACAGCAATTCAGTAATGGCATAACAGCTTGGTAAGGGGACCAGATGCAGTAATTGTGTGTGCGCGTGTGTGCATGTGCGTATGTGTGCACGTGCATGCGTGCATACGTGTGAGTGAGTGTGTGTGTGTGCAGGCGTGCGTATGTGTGTGAATGTGTGTGTGTGTGCGCACTACAATTCTATCCCTCCTCCTAAATAGGACATGAAGTATTGTGCCTGGTGATGTCAAACTCACATCCCATTCCCATCTAATTCTCATCCTATTCCCAGACAGCCCTTTGTTCTCTCCCTCTGTTCCTGCCTGGCGTACTGGTTCACGTGACAGTGGACCGGCGCTTGTCGAGTGTTGCGTATTTTCCCAGGAGGCAACGGGAATGCCTCTGGAGTATGTAGCAGGAATGGCCCTAGGATCAAGGGGTCACTATGACCTTGCATCTGCCCTTTGTCACGTCTACCATCGACTGAATGGACACACACACATGCACATGCATGCATGTGGGTACACATGCTGAGTAACATATACCAGCATACCGCTTTGTTGGCTCAGTCTTTCCATACCAAAGACTATGTTCTCACATCCTTAATCTAAAACTTCTTCATTTATTTTTAACTTGGCTTCTCTTATGAGTCAAGATCATTTTGACTGGCGTTAGAACGGAACAAACTGGCCTCTTCTGCCATATTAAAGCGATGGGGCAGTGGAGGCCAAGTGGCCTTCTGTCTCCGCCATCAAAATAGCATACATAAACATGAGTTACAAAACATATTCCACTTGAATATGCGCATATTCAATCTGCAGCCCAACACCAGCCTCAGTTTTCTGTCAAAACCTGAGAAGCAATATAATGATCAGCAAACAAGAAACCAAAAAATATATATTCTGCGTATGTAGGCAATAAGACATATCTTAATTGCTTTCTAATTTCTGAAACCCCGCCCCCACCCTCAAATAGCCCATTTTGTCTAACTCATTTCTTAAGCATCACTTTTCATTTTCACCAGAGGAATCTCTCTCAGCAGATTGGTATATGATGATCTACTGAATTGGCCCATCTATGCACTAACAAACAATCTTGTCCAAAAGTATCCAGCTCCCTGGAGAGCTGACAGAGGTTGGGTGGATGAGTTCATTAGCCACAGGGCAGAAGGTCAGGAGGAAGTAATGATGACACGCGTTACAGAACGTCTTTTTTTTATAGTTAATATTATTTCTGTTTTGGTGACTTTTATTATATAAAAAGCATTTCCTTCAAGCACTTCCCTGCGTGTTGTATAATCCTCTCAGCTCGTCCTGACACATCACAACATTGTGCTAATGCAGTGTAAAGGCTTGTTTTCGCACAGACATTAAATCGCCCAATATCATGTTCCTTAATGTGGTTATGTAAGAATGCGTGGCTGAGGGTGCTGACTGGCAGATAAAGGACTATCTGCAGTCCCCATTGCTCATGTGTGCATATAAATAAGCTAAGTGTGTGTGGGTGGGTGTGTTCTCAAAGGCATATCTCCTCTGTGTGTGTGTGTGTGTGTGTGTGAGTGTGTGTGTAGGTGTGTGTGTGTGTGTGTGTAGGTGTGTGTGTTCATTCAGTGTCGTTTTATGGGTCCAGGGGATTTATTGCACTTCTACTCTTATGGCACAGTGCCCTGACACCACCAGAGGAAAGAGTGCATGAACACACACACACACACACACACACACACACACACACACACACACACACACACACACACACAGCCCATGAAATGTCATAAAGACCTGTTCTTCCTCCAGGCAACACCAAACATTCCTCAACTGTCAATTTGTTGTCGTCTCTGGTCTGATCTATGGTAAGACGTGCAGTAGTGGATAGCCCCTCACCTCCCTTTACATGACATCCGCATGCTGTACACCCTGATCATTTTATCATATGAGGAGTGTGCAAGCCC
Source organism: Electrophorus electricus (assembly GCF_041902795.1). Lineage (NCBI taxonomy): Eukaryota > Metazoa > Chordata > Actinopteri > Gymnotiformes > Gymnotidae > Electrophorus > Electrophorus electricus. The sequence goes on from NC_137504.1 coordinate 22,587,017, forward strand.
CTCCCCCAGGAAGAACACATACGACATACATCTGATCTCTAGGAAGTGATGTGATAACTACCCAGATGGCCTGTCTGATCACATTAAGCTGCTAGCGGACATGTGGATTTAACATTGGGGGGGCTAATAGATGAATGGTGGGTAGTACACCACCATCTTTACAGTTTCATCCTTGCAGTCCGAATAGTAGATACGTACGGTATGCATTTGGTCGATTTACACCCAGTCCGGAGGATGTCGGAAAAAGTTCCGGAGCTGTTTTAAAACCCGCCCTGATAGCTGCTGACCCATACGTTAACCTTAAGCGCTGTTTTAAATAAGCACATTTATCACTTTGGTCTCGTGACGTGTGAGGTGGCACAACAGATGCGAGAAGGCCTGAAATGAATCGCTGATTCATCGCTGTCCCATCTGAGAGCCCAAACCAAACCCGTCTGAGGTTCTGGGCTCCCGCTGCCCTCGTGCGTCGCATTCAGGCAAGGAAGAGGAGGTGGAGCTCTTACCTCTTTGGTGATGAAGGAGCTCAGCAACGTCACGGCAGACCAGAAGAAGATGCCACAGCTCAGGATGACCTTCCTGTTGAAGCGGTCGCCTAGGTAACCAAAGATGGGGGCAGCCACCATGAAACTGCAGATGAACACTGGGGAAGATTAAAAAAAAAGAGAGAGTGAGCATTTTTGCATTTTAATTCACACTGGTCTGTTTACATACAATATGGGAGATATTCAGAACTGGCACCATAATACACGAAGGAAAGACACGGGCATGCGGATGACTACGAGCTGCTTAAATAATAGTTGAAAAGTCAGCAGCTGTATCCAATTCCTCCTCCAAGACTCCCTGATTCAGCCTCCCAACCCACTCTCCACCCACGAGCCCCTGGCACTTTGTTCTCCGTGTCCAAGCAACAGCCATTCCGACATATTAACACGCACTGAAGGATGTTTGAAGGTCTGGAAAGGAACGGTTCGGACAGCCTCGCATGTGCATGAGTGCATGTGTAAAGGTTTCATTTTGCAGGAGCATGCCTCACGTTTGCCGCTCAGTGATGTGATGCAGTGATACTGTAGGTCTTCTTCTCCAAATTCCACTGTCATAGGTCATTAAAGTTTAGGGAAGCTATATCGCTGGCTTTTCATTTTCGCTGTTGCCTGTTGCCGTATCCGGGAGTTCCGGCTCTAAAATAAAACCAAAATTCACCAAAGACAGCAGCCAACGTTTATGCAGCTAGAGTCCCCAGTTCAGCAGATACTGACTTAATGGAAATAAGGTGATGTTAAATTTAAAAGAGGATGCTGAACTGACGATGCTCTGACCTGGACTATGGGAAGAGCAGATTCTTCCTTATTTGTAATTGCTGGTGTTTTGGGCGTGGGGTTTAAAGCTTGGTTTAGCGCTCTTGCTGCGAGGTGGGTGTTGTGTAATTCTGAGATCTGTGTGCAGTATCAGTAATGACCGACCACGACCGACCATGACCTAAGCGGAATCTGCCTCAGTAATCTCACACGCACACGCGATTTGCGTAAACGTGCAGTGGCTTGGGGCGCTGTCGCTCTCAGTATATAGCATTCTGTGTTGAGATTCCTCGCACTGCTGAATATAATACTGAAGCCAGTCAGCAAAAGGCTGTTATCTAAAATGGCAGTCGCAATCACTGCGGGCCAGCCCCCTCTCGTCCTCCTCCATTGTCGTCAATTCAGAAAATTGGCCACACGACTCCAAAACTAACGTTGCTGAATTATTATACTGCTCTCTGCCAGCTATTGATGTCCCCGTTTGGACCGTCAATGACTACCCTTTTTTGAAGAAGAAAAAGAAGGCTTGTCTGCCTCCGCAATCTCAAGTAACGTACGTCCTGGAAGCAGACTAAACGGTACCATCTCGAGCCGGCTGGGACGTCCGCACTGGCCGCACGATCGAGATCAGCTCGACTAGATGTCTGCTTCGTCCCGCAGAAGGAACCTAACGGCCAATTGGTGTCTGTGTGGATTGTCTGGTACATGTTTAGTTACCAAGAAACTAGTTCACAGGAAAACGGTTGTTGTTCCTGTAAATGTCAATCACACAGCTGGCTCAACAAAGTCACGGGTCAGGGGACTTGTGGCAGCTGGTAAGGGTCTTTAGGGGGGCAGTCTCTGCCTGGGGTCGTTTTTAAGCTCCGACATCTGTTCTCATACCATTCAATGCAACAGTATCATACCATCATACCATCTTTCTGTTTAGCAATATGGGGTGTTACATAAATCATGAGCTTTATGTTAAATCCCAAACACAAACAATAAAGCATCATGGTGTTGGAATGTCTGTTACTAACAGGTGGAATGCAACGAGTGTTTCAGGCACCCTTTAATTAAGGTGCACTGAGTATCTACCACACCCTGTCATTCTTAAGTCAGCAGCATTAACAATAAGACAATACGTACACAGGCTGCTGCTCTGTGTATCTCGTTGAGCTCGCGGTCCTGTGAAAGTCCTGTGAGAAGTGTTCAGGGTAACTGACCTGTGACTGAGTCACCAGTGCAAGGGCAGTGCCTCATACGCTCGCCCGAAACTCAGCGCCACACTAGGGACCTGGTTTAAGTGCAGCATTACCATCACGAGCTACAAATCTCCCCTGCTTGAAATGTGCTGCTTCACAGCTACTTGGCCGTGTGTGTGTGTGTTTGTATCCAGGTGATCTACTGAACTTTGGACAGAGCTTAAAAGGATTGCTGTTTTTGGTGTGTGGAAGGAAGTGCTCTCTGTTTCTCTCTCTCTCTCTCTCTCTCTCTCTCTCTCTCTCTCTCTCTCTCTCTCTCTCTCTCACCCTCTCTCACCTACACACACACACACACACACACACACACACACACCCCAAGAACTGTGCCAGCTGCTTCTAACAAAATGAGCAGAATGAGCAGAATCATAGTGTGTGTGTGTGTGTGTGTGTGTGTGTTTGAATGAAACAGAGGTACTGACAGACAGCCACAAAGAGAGGCATTAAGCAGAGTTGGCAGCCCGACTCAGCCATGTTACACATGTGAGAGGACAGAGCTAAGTTCACCTGCAGTGTCTCTGATAATGACTTTGTGTCCCTGCGCGCATTCGCCAGAGCTCTCAGCATGACACTTGCGCCCCAGAGAGAGAGAGAGAGAGAGAGAGAGAGAGAGAGAGAGAGAGAGAGAGAGACTGAGACTGACTGACTGAGTGAGTGAGTGAGTGACTGAGTGAGTGAGTGAGTGAGTGAGTGTGTTTTTTTTTGGGGGGGGTCACAAATGTACATAAGACATGGCATTGTGTGTTGTGTGTCATAGAAAAATGTGCATAAAATCGCCCCTCTTCACCTTCTCACCCTGGGTAAGTATGCATAACCTTCAGCGGGGTCCGCTGGCTGCAGGATTGTCGGGCGATCAGGATGTGCAGATTGCCTGTGCCTCGGGGGAGAGGCCGGGCTCACCTGCATTCCCAGGTGAAAGCATAACCAAGAACTGGGCAGCGTTCCACAGTTAAGCTTCTTAACTCCACGGAAGATTGTTCCGCCCGCTCTTCTAAATGTCACAAACATTATATCACCCTGGAAATATGTATTGTGTGAAATATAAACACAATAATGTGCCTTTCAGTTTTGCTGCCTCTAGTTAAAAAAAAAAAACCCCAAAAAAACCTCCCAGCTCAACTCAAAGCGGCGCCGTCATTTCGCGAAAAGATCTTATTTATCTCTACAGGATCTTATTTATTTACTATGATTTCAGAAATGTTTTGGGCAGTACTACAGCAAAGGTGCGAGTGACCGCGGTCCCAGAACAGCTCGCACACCTGGACATGCGGGGAAAAGCAGCAGACGCCCCGAGCAACCACGCCTCTTCTCGCTGACGGCACGTCACCTGAACGCGGCGGTCATAAACTGTGGATGCTTGAACTTTGCATCCTGTAGACTTATTAGACAAAGTCTTTTTATGTGTCATTTGTAGACATTGTACATCGAATTGCTTGCAGTGAGGCGCAGAGTAGATTTCCAGCAGGGACTATTAAAGGAAAAAATACTAACGCTAGAAAATGTAAAGAGGTATATGTGCCGTATGTAGTAGTGCAGGTTACAGTGCAAGATGCATGTTTAAAAATCTGTCAGAACATAAAATACACACATGTGCATAGTGGATGCGGAGGTTTAAGGGGAATTTTAGGACAACTAGTGAACGCCTCTCTCTCTCCACAGGGGTTGGAGGAACTGTTTCAAATTCTTTGTGCCATCTACTGAGAAACAAAAAGCATTTTGTTTCAGTATAGCAGAATGTGCCACCTTCAAGCCGTCGGGCGACATTTTTGACATGCTTGTAATGTGTCTTGTGGGAAATGTGAAGATGTTCTCATGTCAATAACTGGTCTTAGTTGACAGTTTTAAATTGTTTTTGTTTTCAAAAATAAACAAATAACTGACAGTGAAGCACAGCGAAACGGGAAGAGCAGGGAGTTTATTGCTGCCGTCTGCCTCTTCTGCTTCTCGGGGTGAAAGTTAATACGTTCAGATCAGTTTCCCCTACTAGAGTATTCTTGAAGAGAGGCTACTTGGTACTATATAGCACTATAACCTACTAACTATAGACTATAGGTAAAGGTTAAAGTAAAGGTGTTGCGTGCGTGTGTAAATGCGTGTGCATGTGTGTGTCTAGGTGATCTACTGAACATTAGACAATATGTATACATGTACGTGCGCGTGTGTGTGTGTGTGTGTGTGTGTGTGTGTGTGTGTGTGGCCGTCACACTTCTGACCCTCTCTCTGTAAACAAGCCATTGTCTGTCTGTAGGTTTATTTATATAAGATAGCTGCAGAGGACTTCTGCTGTGTTCAGAGGATGTTATGCCAGCTCGGTCATTAACACACACACACACACACACACACACACACACACACACACACAAGTGCATATGCTGAAACCCTCAGGTTTGGGGGTCCTGGGGGAGACAGTTCCCGGCACTCGTCTGCCACCATGTTTTCTTCATGGCCTTCTGTGTGCTCCCCTTCAAGTTGCCTCTGTGTTGTCTACTGTGAGCACTCAGAACACACAGCAGGCTTTGGGACAATGTCCTGCAATAAACTCTATGCTTGGCCCATTTCATGACAGAAAAAGAAGAACACAGTTATTGCCTCTTTCGGACCACTATATGGGTTTCCTGGAGTTTCCTAGTTCCAATCCAGCTTTCAGTTTGCATTATTCCAATAAATGATTCTTTTCTATTACAGGACCTTGACTTTGTTAATATTTCAAATTTGAATTAAAGAGGGATAATTCAGTCAGGCCGTTTTGAATAGAATTTGTGGTTATTGTTTAGTGACAGACAGTGAAGCCATTGTAATTACTTGAGTGTTATCTGAAATAGATCATAATGGTGCACATCAAAGCGACGTCAAACGGACATCCCATGACAAACTTAATCACTGTCAACGTTTCAGTTGACCGATACGCAGTCGACTCAGTCCAGTTCTGTAAGCCACATGGTGTATCTTAATTACAAACATGTAACTAGCCTTTAAAAGCCCCTTCTACCTACTGAATTATGCTTGTATTTATTTCAGTGACTGAGCACCTGTGGGAGTATGCCTTTAGTGTGTGTGTGTGTGTGTGTGTGTGTGTGTGTGTGTGTGTGTGTGTGTGTGTGTGTAGCATCTGACATCCCGCAATATCAACGCTGCATAGTGCCGCATGCCTACCCATCAGTTGGGGTCGGTGCAAAAAACAGAAGGGAGAATGTAAGTTCATATTTCATGTTCCCTTTGATGTGCGATGGTTGGATCTGACACCTCTATTATCACTGCCTCTGTCATCACTGACACGCTCATCAACGCCCCTCTCCTCACGGCTTCCCTCATCACTGCTGATAGTGTAAACTGACTGTCATGTAGAATTGATCAGTATTATATAGAATATCCGGTGTCTTTCCAAGTCTGTTCGATTTGACGGTTTGATTTGAAAACATCACAAACCTCGTCAGTTTCAGAGATTCTCCTGATGGCCTTGCTGAAATTTGCAACATTGTCTGACAGTCCGTAACTCATGCAGGACGTATGTGTAGTGGCGGCTGTGGACAGATTACTACCCACACCATCCACCCAGTGCCAGAAGGCACAGGGAGTGGTACCTCTGTGTGTGTGTGTGTGTGTGTGTGTGTGTGTGTGTGTGTGTGTGTGTGCGTGTGTGTGTGCGCACGTGTGTCTGTAATGCTATTGCACGAAGCTCAAGACTCTGCTCCTTTGCCGGCTCATTTACAGTCAAAACTACGCACGTCATGTTCCGATACACAGCCTTCACCAGCACTCGACAACAGCCTATTTATCTAGTGATAACTATCCAAAGCCCCTATTCTTCCCCCTTCCCCTGAATCATACAGCTCTTCCTGTTTAGCTCCGTGTGCCTGTGCAATGTGTTTTTTTCCGGTATGCATCTCCCGTACGAGCCAGTGTAGCCTCTGTGACTCTGAGCTGCGCGTGCGGACGCCGATGCTTTGTTTCCACAGAGAGAGCTTCAGCGCAGGTGCGCGCTGAACTGAGATCAGTTCACCCACACACACACGCACGCATGCACACTAACACACTAACATGCACGCATGCTTCATTCTGCTGCTCTTACAAAGTGATTCAGATCTGTCTTTTTATCCGTCATGAATAAAACAGCGCTGATGCTGGAGCTGAGGGGGCAGCGATGACGGGGGATGACGGAGATGACGGGGATGATGGGGAGGACGGGGAGGATGGGGATGACGGAGATGATGGGAAGGATGGAGATGACGGAGATGACGGAGAAGATGGGGAGGATGGAGATGACGGAGATGACGGAGATGATGGGGAGGATGGAGATGACGGAGATGATGGGGAGGATGGAGATGACGGAGATGATGGGGAGGATGGAGATGATGGGGAGGATGGAGATGACGGAGATGATGGAGCTGATGGAGATGATGGAGCTGATGGAGATGACGGAGATGATGGAGATGATGGAGATGATGGGAGGATGGGGAGGATGGGGAGGATGCTCCTCCCTAGATAAATCACTTAATGAAAGCTGTGGTGCAGCCCCAGTGTAACCTGGCGCGAGGGCCAAATCTTTCCTTTGCCCTCATTCGGGGTGTGGGGATTTCAGATTCTCTTCACGTTTCCATACAACTTTTTTGAGATTCGATTATTGTTCGATTCGATTATTTGTCATTACGTCACGGCTGATGTCGGCCTTGGACAAACAATAATAATTACAAAAAAAAAAAACCAAACACCACCACCAGCCGCAGAGTTGCCTGGCCGCCCACGTGTTGGTCCTCGTTGTCAAATTCCCTCATCGTGTGGGCAAACAAAGCGTGTGTGTTTCAATGGGACAAACTAATTAGAGAAGCACCCCTGAGAGTAAGAGTGACAGCTGCAGTACTGGGCACGGAGAAGGGTGAGTTGCAGAGAGAGAGAGAGAGAGAGCGATAGAGCGATAGACACAGACATAGAGGGGATGAGTAACACTGTTAAAGACTTTGCATTGCACGTGCCCTGACATGTTTACTGACGGTAGTGGTCTGCAACTTAACCCACTTAGCGTGTGTGTGTGTGTTAATATACTGCATTATAGTTTGCATGTTGCTTTCGGAAATGATTGCGTGTCAGAAGAAAAAAGCACCATCATGAATCTCCGTGCCCAGTGTGAGGATTTATTCTATGCTTGGCCAGCAGCGTGAGATTCTCGTTCGTTTACCATCACGGTAAACACTTCTGTCCGCCTAACGCCCTTCTCTCTACGTGTATGTCCATCTTGTTTTTTTCTCAACTACCCCGTGCTAGAACTGAACTATGCAAGCCGGGCCAAACCCATGGTTCTCCTTTCACACAAGCATTTGAGCATCACTGTCCGCACATTGTTCTACAGTGTTATTCCAATTGGAATGCACGCCTGTGGTGAGGTCACTAAATAAACAGACGACTGTGCTTAAGGTTAATTTGGTCTTCACTCATACTTAGATGACCTCGCAGTCGAAACAAACAACTGCATTGTGGGTAACCTTGACAAAAGTTGGTAGGTGTTTTAGACAGAGAGCTGGTGAGATGTAAAGACTTTTAGTCGGGGGCGGTTCTCTCCAGGCTGGAGGTAACTGGGGTAAGACTGAACACGACCGATCCTTATGGAGACTTCAATCTGGGCAACCTCGATTATCTGACTGAGGGGCGTCTGCCTTTTCGCTTCCTTCAGTTCTCCGGAATGCGAAGATGACCATTAACTCTGAACCCAAGGAATCACAGCCAGGGCCCCATGCCCTTGAACAAAAACGTGAAAGAATTCCATTCAAAACCAGGAAAGAAATTTGATATGGCCTACCAAAAACATTGCTAAGGTGAACTGCTAAGGCGTGAAGCATTTCAAATATGTCAGCCATGGAACGACCAGATGATATCAAGCTTACCCTGAAAGTGTGTTGGCTGTCTGCTTTTTTTTTTTTTTTTTTTGCCAAACATTCATGGTTATGTGAGTGTTCAGACCAGAACTTGTTCCACCAGCAGTTGTTCAAGAGGGTCATGGGAAACTAGTTCATATTTGAAAGGCGTAAACTACTCCGGACCAGCTGATAGCTACATTCTTCCACATGCATGTTCTAACAGAAGGCAAACTCAATAGGAGTCGCAGGTGTGCGGGGGAAACGCTATGGACATGGAATGTACAGGAAGCTCTCCAATGTCTTGTGTGTATGTGCATGTGTGTGTGCGTGCGCGCGTGTGTGTGCGTGCGCGTGTGTACACATATGTACATGCGAGATGCTCATCTTTTTATGAACCACAGCGTGTGCACAAATTTAACAGACCTGAACGGAACACGTCGGACTGTCGGACTGTCGGACTGCGGGCGGAGCTGAACAGGGTCAAAACCAACAGCCAGCGAGGCAGCTCCTTCTGCTGGCGAACTTTCTCAAAGTTCAGCTTCTCGCGGTGGAATGAATGGCGCGCAAAGAAAAACGCATCACCTACGGCTCCTTCACTGCCCCGATGTTTATAAAGCTTCAAAAGTGAGGCTGTGTTGCCGTTAAAAGCCAGCGAGCATGCTAAGTGAAACGCAAATCTCCCCATTCTGATCTCAGTTCTTGTCAAGCCACTTTCAGTGCAGGCTAATGAGAGGACTACAGCGTGGTTTAGCTTGGAATTTACCGCCTCGGCGTTCATGACCGAAGACGGGAGCTCCCTGAGACTGGAGTGCCTTCTTGTCACTTGTGTACACGCTCCTCTCTCCACCTTGCTGTCTTTCTCCCTGCGCTTCCTCTCTATGTGAAGAATAAGCCAAGGCTGCCATCTTGGAAAGCTTTTGGAGTGTTGTTGCTTTAGAGGCGAAGACGAGCCCCCTCCCTGTTAGAAACATCCCCTCCCGGGCCACCCAGAACGCCAGATCACAGAAAGGATGCTTGCAAACTGGAAGGAAAGGGAAAGTGTGTGTGTGTGTGTGTGTGTGTGTGTGTGTGTGTGTGTGTTTATGTGGAGGGGGTCTGTTTAGACATCTGAACATACTGAGAATGATTTCTGTACAGGTTTCATACACCCCTGAGTGAAGGGTTTGTCTTGGAAAGATGTAGGTGCTGTAGTTAGGTGTGATGAGAGACTTGAGTTCCAGAGCGATTTAGTGCTCTAAGGCATTATTAAGAACATCACCCTCACACTGCACTGACACATTCACACATCTTTCACATGAAGGACGTGAGGAAGTGTGTGTGTGTGTGTGTGTGTGTGTGGAGGCAGTGTGGCGATAGGGTTCTTGCAGAACTGTGAGAAATCAGAACTAATGTGAATGTGTCACTGTGATCTGTGTGTGTGTGTGTGCGTATGTGCATGATGGCTTAAAACAAATATGTGCGAGGAGATCGTGCAGAACTGAGTACATTATTTTTAGTGCAGGGCGCTGATTCTGGTTTACCGAAGGTCCCCATTTGGTGCAGCACTGCAGACAAACATCATCTCCATAACACTACAGCACTTGGAGATACTGGAGGCTGCTTCATCTATTCCATAGGCACTCTAATGAGAAAACCTGCATTATTAGGAGAGGCAACAGGCTCATTATGGCTCACCGCAGTCATGAAGATAACGGCGGGCTACGAGGAGGGGGCTAAACTGCTAGAAAGATGAAGGCTCGCTCCTTAGGCGCAAGCGATGTAAACACCTTGTTCTCTAAATGGAAAATGAGAGAACGGCAGACAGCAGGTTCAATAAAGACAGAAAAATCTGTGGGTGTGTTTGTGCATCAGAAAGTGGAAGTCATTCCCCTTGGCATCCGACAGTGGCTGATCTACTTTCGGTGCCATGCGCCACATCGCCACGGTGACAACGCGAAACTGACGAGGGATCCGCGCCACAGACTCCTGCGTGCGTAAGGACGAGGGCCCGCCTGTCTGGTGTGTGCGATACTGTGGTTGTCTCACCCTGTCTCTGGATTCAGGCGCAGGAGGACAGCGTCTTGCGGAGGGCCGCGAGGCTGCTGCCTCGTTCCCCTGACGGATGCATCCAAGCAGCCGAGCCTCTAAGCACGCCTCATTTGGAATTCCGACGCGGTGAGGCTGAGGCTGCAACCTCGCCGGAATATGTGGCATACATCGTTAGGATTCTGGTTTTGGAGAATTCCAAGCCACTTCAATAAAAGCAAACATTTCCAGACAGTAGTGTTGGTTTACAAGTATATTTGTGTGTGTGTGTGTGTGTGTCTAAGAATATTATGGCCACATCATGCGATCGAGGATCTTCCTTGAGTCATTCAGGACATGTTTGAAACTCGCTGCTGGCTGTCCGGACTCTGGAGTCACTCCGGGTTTTCTGCAGGCCACAGGTTGGCTGATAAAAGCAAAGCTTAACTCAGCAGCCTCACAGCTAAGGAGTGTCTAGTGGATGAAATTTGAAGCACATGCACGTGTGTGTGCGCGTGTGTGGGTGTGTGTGTGGGTTTGTTTCACGAGCAACATTTGTTTACTCCCTTCAAACGAGAGCTATTTTTAGGATACGTGAGTACTTTTATAGATGTGCAAACTTGCACTATGACTTTTTGCAAAAACTGCATGGCAGATGTACTGTGAGACTCTACTAGACTTATTCTTTTTGCCTATAATTAGTGTATATATTTATGTATGTATATATATATTGCATGGACCCTGTAGGCTGGGAGTGTGGACCAGACTTACGGCTCGTATTGATTTCTTGAAGCACCCGTCAGTCAACAAAGAATACCTAAGCCAATCTAAATTATTGAAGATACCAACCTAGGATCAATGCTGTGTGCACGTGTGCGTGTGTGTGTTTGTGAGGGAGAAGGAGAGAGAGCGAGAAAGACCGAGGAGACCGGAGGAGCAGAAATTGCATCAGAGACACAAATCTTCGTCTGCTAGGATGGAGGAGGAGAATACGGCGGTGAGATGGCACAGAGGTGGCTGTGCTAGTTACATCCTCATCAATCTCCTGCCCCCCAAACCAAGGCAACCCTTGTCCGCTCTTCTCTCTCAGTGCAGAATGCGCTCCGATTTAGGGGAAAAAAAAGGCAGAGCTATGTCAAATTGTCTCGGATCCCCAATGGGACCTGTGTTCATATTGTGGGCTGTCACTGGTGCGATTAATGGTGATGCACAGTTGGAGTCGTCTGATTGGCTTGGCAGGGCTCTGTGGGAGGGGCCGGCTGAGGATCAGAACGCAGCGCCGAGGAGCGTTTTAAGTTGGGTGGTGGGGGGTGGGAGGGGGTTAGATGTTCTCCTTCAGGACCTGGCCTATGAACAGGAGCACGGATGGGTGAGGGGCGTTCATGATTTGAATTCAGACCACATTAGGTGATGCAGGGTTTGCGTCACTGCCTCTGTGGTCTGAATAAAATGACCTGGCTGGCTATTCATAGCCGGTGGAGATGGAGACAGTCTCCAGCGAATGCATGTTCCTCCAGTCCTAATGACCCGCCTCACGTCGTTAGACCCTGCTGTGAGCAGGTGCCTAAATTCCACTCCTCCCTCTCTCTCTCTCTCTCTCTCTCACTCACTCTCTCTCTGTTTTGCTCTGTGGAGTGAGTGCTTTTTACACGGTACCCGTTAAAGCGACGGCGATGCCGAAACAGCTGCCGAGCAGACATGGTACCGTGTCATACCAGGTGCCTAATCACACAAGCCTGAGCGAGAGAGAGAGAGAGAGAGACAGAGAGAGAGAGGGAGGGAGAGAGAGAGAGAGGGGTGGGCAGCTGTGATCTGTATGTCAGTAGGCAGCACAGCTGATAACACACGGAGTGCTGTTCTCAGTCCCCAGCCAAAGTAATCAGGAACTGGAACGGCCACCATTAAAACGTAAGCTGAGAATGAGATATTTGCGACTGGGTAAACATACAGTGGACATACAGTAGCAAAACTGAACTGTGTGTGTGTGTGTATGTGTGGGTCTGCTTCTTAACTTGGGGGCAAAACAGTGTAAGCGGATACACTGAAACTTTCCCAAAATATGGGAATTGCCCAATTTTAATTTCCTCCTCACCTTTTACAAAGTAGCATATCAGATTCCTTAATAAGTGGTGCTTGGAATAACCCGCTCTCCTCTGGGGCAGACAAAATGACCCACCTGTCCCAAGATCAGTCACCTCGAGCCTCCACATGCCCTGGACTGACAGCACACCAGACGAAGTGGCTAGACTGCGGGGGTTGGGGGGTTAGGCCCAGACGGTGCCGTGCTGCGTAGCGTCTCAGGAGCCGCAGTCACAGTGGCTCCGGACACACACCTCATGCCTGGGCTGCACCTGACTTCAGCTGCTGACCTCCTGACCCCTCAGACCCAGCCGGTGTAGGCGGAGAGACATGAGCCTACGTGGCCCCATTAGAACTGTAACCTTTGTAAAAGGTCGAAGCGCTCTCTACTGGCACGGCACGCTTTCCACCGTGCAACCCCGAGCCGATGCACGTCTGAACTGTTAGAGCGCCATCTCAAAACCTTCAACCTTTGTTCGTTTTGTTGCGGCCTATTCTAACCCAGAAACCTCTCCG
>NC_137504.1:22605000-22617500 GCF_041902795.1 Electrophorus electricus
GCTTACGCTGAAGTGTCTCTGAATGTCAAGCAGCACACCTGAGACCGAGAGAGCAAGCAAGCGAGACAGAGAGAGAGAGATAGAGAGAGAAAGAGAGAGAGAGAGAAAGAGAGAGAGAGAGAGCTGAGTGAGATATCCCAATTCCTGACCCCCTCCCCCAAAATCAAGAGCAGAACACCCTGTGAACATGGTGCTCACAGCTTTCCATTTCTATTATTAATATTCATTATGATGACTCTGCATATGTGAGACATGCAGACAGAAAATAAGGTCTCTGTGGAGGAGGGCAGCGATCAACGTAAAGGCATCTTCCACAGTAACAGCTCAGTCTCTAAACAGTTGATCTTATCATTGAAGCCAATTGCATCTGCCATTCCTATCTCTGTGATAGTGATAGATAGTTTAGACAGCCCAATCTATATATCGCCGTTCTTCCGTCCATTGCATGAAACAAACAAAGGAACAAACAAACAAGTGGTGTCCCTTATAGTTATCCTTATTGTACCATAAGTAGTGCAGACTCATGAGTTCTGCAGACACAACACGCAAGCACAGCTCTGAAAAATGCACTGGAAAAAGCTTCCGTCCTTGTCAGCTCCAGTGCGGGCTTTGTTGAGCTCCTGATTGGTCCACTGAGCGTCATAGCCCATCACAGTGTTGGGGCAAAACGCACGGGCAGGTGTAGACTTGCTTTCGCGATCGAGGATGTCCCTTTCAGTTCATAATAACGGCTATGCTATCACTCCGTCATCACTGTAACGTGTAAATAAGGATGAATGGCAGACACACTTTACTGCATAACAATAGCAGTCATAGTGCATTTTGCACAAATACTTCTGTTCGAATTAAACTGCACTTCTTACTGCAAGTGAGATTAATTTGAGATGAACCATCATTCAGTACCTTACATAATATGAACACTATTACTCCATTTTATGTAGGACATTGTATACTGTATACTTCGCTCTTGTACTAACGGAACGTTTATGAACTTCTGTATTATATTGTGAGCTTTACCATCTGTATGGCAGGCCAAATGGGTCAGAAGTCACCCGAGTTTAATGCAATGTCTGCATGCCGTTTACGCTTATATGCCAAACAAGGAAATGCACACAGCATCTAGAGGTCAGGGTAGACAAAAACTGAAACTTCAGCACAGTTATGAACCGAAAGCAACCTCATAGCTATTTAACAAATGCCATATTCCTGTCCCACGAGACACCTCGTCTGCTCACATTCCAACCCAGCGAATCAGCGTCCTCTCGCAAATGGCCGCGGGTGCTTTCTTGTGGTTCCTTAAGCAAAAAAAATGCCTTTTAAGGAAAGACTGATTTGAACTCTGAATCTGTGCCTGAAAAGACGTGGTGCCGCCGGGCGCTTTTTGGACCGCTCGTTTAAACCCCACCTCTCTGTGGGTGCCCATTACGGTTCCGGTTGACCCACGGCGCCTTGCTGTTGCGCCTCTGGAAGCCGACAGATTCGTCACATGCTCTGCGCGTCCTCTCCCTGCTCCGGCGCAGCTCAGACAAGCTCCCACTCCTTCTGCTTCCTTGTCTGGGGTGGGTGGCTTTCTAATTACCCTGGTCACTTACCTCCAACGCCCCCTGCTCTCACTCGCCCTACAGGGAGGGGGATCCCTGTGCCAGATGGCACCGTGTTCCCCGTGTGCACACTGAGCGCGCACCTGCTCTGCCCGACTCTTGTCAAACCACGCTGTAATCGCTGTGCTCGGTCTCCCAAAGGCACACGCACAATGCGTCCCTGTCTGCTAGCTACCTGTGCATTACAACACACAGGAACAAACGCTTACAGGAGTTCCAGCTAGGAGTGCTGTGTTGAGCAATGTTACCTGAACAGATAAGAGCCATTGAAGAAGGTATTTATTTTTAGAACATCATCACACAATAAACAGATTTAGATCAGCATCATGCCAGTGTGGAAAGAACTAAAGTTCACTGATTTCTATCTATAATGAAAGATGCCAGATAAGTGTGTCAGTATGTAAGTGTTGGTACACGCCCGTTATGAACTGTTAGGATGGAGTTATGTGCACTCAGGCAGGCTGTGCTGGTCATCTATGTCCTTGGCTTAAAACCCTTCTCCCCTTCTAAACTCTCTCTCTCTCTCTCCCTCTCAACCATGATAGTAACCGAACCGGAGCATTAACTCTCAGCGACCCTTTGAGAAGCTGTGTAAGGACAGCATAGTGACACAGCACTCTCTTTAGCATCCTTACTGCCAAGCCCAACTGGAGAACAACAGCTCTAGACCGCACCTTCCGTCAGTGGGGAGGGCGGTTCGTCGTTCCCGTCGCTCCCCTGGGAAGGCCACCCGCGTGCTTCAGATGCCCCGGATGGCCGAGCTGTAGTCATCGACCTTCTGCTGTCTACCTCACCGCCTCAAGTGCCAAGGTGTTGCCATGGCAACACAGCGCGGGCACACAGATGGAGACAGGTCAGGGTCAGGCGACGCCCGGGTGAAGTCAATGGCAGGAGACCACAGAGGAGAGAAGGAGCCAAATAAAGCTACGCCTAGAACACCGAGACACCGGTAAACCTCACAGCACGCTGCTTGCAGATCTTATCTTATCTCAAGTATAGATCCTATTTAAGCATCGTTACACCAATATTCTATTATTACTCTAACATGTGACATCCTTTAAATCAGTGGTATGCAATCTTATCTACAAAGTGGCCAGTGTTGCAGGATTAAACTCTAAGCAACCAGGAACACTCCCGATTCCACTTTTTAAACTGGGACTCCATCTTAAAATGACCGACTGGTCGCATCAGGCGTCTCCGCGCTCGGTTCGTGGCTGTTGTGTGGACATATCTAGAGTGGCAGAAAACTGCTGTAGCAGAATGCGGATCCTGCAACAGGTCTGCGCGCTGGCAGAAGAATGTGGCTCTGCCTGTCTCCGTTCCGCCGCTACTCCGTGTGAACTCACATTTGAACGAACGCTGCTCTGTTTTCAGAGAAGCTGTGGCAGGAAGCAAAATCACCCTTACCGTCAGCCTACTGCCCGCAGATTGATCTTTGCACTCTTGACTCCCTATACAGGTACTGGTGCAAAACTAGGTTTCTGTTTTGGATCTGACGCGGACAGAGCTTTGATCTCAGGTAATGAGAGATTACACGACTTTCGGTTTACTTTCCATGCCACAAACTTCTTACAAGGTGTTGACAGACCGGCCACGTACAATACAAAGCATGTTTGCATTACTCAGTAATAGTGGCTTGAATGCCACTTGGCTTATTAATTTTCGTTACCGATAATAGCTTAATTAAACTGACTGAGTCAAATGAATATGAGGCAATCGCCTTCATTAACAATACATTCATTTACGAAGCACAGATCCAAGACAAAACAAAAGCGTGCAGCCTTGGTAAAAGATGAATCACTGTCTATTGTTGCCTTGGTACACTGGTTTCCTTATGCTGGATGCTAATGACCCATTGACCCATTCACGCGGGATCCTACCAGCTGACTAGTATTCAGTAATCATGCCGCGTGCAGCCTAGCTGCTTCGGTTACAGTAAACGGATCATTCGAGCTCCGTGTACACGACGCCATTACACCTGCACCAGGAAAAGGTGCTACTGCTGCTCTCGCCACACTGGCTCTTCCCAGGAGCCTCTACGGGTCAATAAGCTCCTGAGCAGTCGACTCAGATGAGAGTGTTCAAGGTTGTGGCAAAGCCGCGCGTGCCTTTGATGTGGCGGTGCACCTACTCGACTCACATGCCATTACCGGGAACGCTGCGGTACCTGCACGCTTGTTTGGCAAAGATATAACAGTATGTCCAAGATGTTAAACATAGGCTCCCTTTCATCTGTTGTGCCCACATTTAAACAGCTTGGTTTAGAGGAAGCATTTTATCTATTAATTAAGAAGATGAGAAAGAGACGCCTCCCCATGCAGGAGCAGAGAGGAGCCCTGCTCTGTAGTGAAGCAGATATATACTTCAGTTCTATGGGAGTGGAGTGGATCCTTAAGCTTTGCGGGTGCATCTGTGTAGGCTCGCGCGCGAGCGTGTTAGCATGCACGTTCCGAGTCCGCTTTGGCTCGAAATATCACTAGTATCATAACCGAGGTGCACAAACTCTTTCCATCCAAGGAGTCAGACAGAAATGAGATGGCAGTTTGTTTTCCAAAGCCAAAACTCAGACACGGCCATCGGTTTGACTCCGGCAAACACAACCATAACTTTGTTTCTCCCTTCGGCACTCCTGACAAAGAGGGAGGCTTGTGTTGCTGGGCACACGAGGCTAGCCTTATTATAGGACAGACGCGTCATTATACGGACCCGGAGGACTTTCCCGCAGCCAGCCAGCGGAGGGAGAGAGCTCCTGGTGGGGAACGACGGACCTCGTTTCGCCGTTCCCCCAAGAGAGGCGTAAAACCTGTGCACCCCCAGGCCGCCCCGGCCCACCCCGGCCCACCCCACCACCCAGCGCCTCGCGCCTCGCTGCGCTATTTCAGAGCACAGAGAAGTAGGTTAGGAAGAGCTGATCGGCCTATTTACTGTAGCGGAGGAGAGGAGAGAGTAGAAGAGAGGAAGAATAAGAGTGTAGGGTAAGAGATGAAGGCTTATACCACTCAGAAAAGAGGTGTGTGTGTGTGTGTGTGTGTGTCGGGTCTAACTGCTGTACATGAGAATTCCTTGGCAGGGCGCATATTTCCATATCCTGTGTAAGAGTAATGCTACCCTCTGTGGTAAGCGAATGTTTCCTCTCCGCCCAGAGCGCCGGCATTTTCTCACCCGCTCACCCTCGTCCCATAAAAAGCAAAACAAAACCTACTGGCGTGCGACCGCTCCTGCTGACAGAGGAACATCCTGCTGCTCCCTCGCCCCGCATCTCTCTGCTCCCCCCTCTCTCTCTCTCTCTCTCTCCCCTCCTCTCCTCTCGTCCCGTCTCCGGCCCACTTCGCATCGGCAGGTCGTTCCCTCTCGAGGTGCCGTGGGAATCAGTACAAAGCCCGCAGCTTTGCCAAAAAAAAAACCCAACAACAACAGCAAAAAAAAAAACGCGCGTGTGGGTGTGCGTTTGAGCCATTAAATGCATGCAGAGATACGGCGTGAACAGCCTTCCTTGCAAATCGACTGCAGGCGATCGTGGCAGCAGAGGAAGGCTCGGCCACAAATATGCAGCGCTGTGGGCGGCGGGCTTTTCCTGCTCTTGCCGGCCCTGGCCATGGGCCCCTGGGGGCGGGCGAAGGGGGACCTGCTTTTTCCACTCCCCTCCACGAAGCCCACACGTTGGGATGGAAACACGTCCGAGAGGGAGGTGTGCGCCTGTAGGTGTGTGCCAGAGTGCGTGGGTGTTGTGGAATTCCTGTAGCAATTTTCACCAGTAGTTCCTTGTTACCACCTCGCCCTTCAAACAGGCAGCTGGCAGAGAGCTTCATTGTCTCACTGCAGTGTGGTCTGTGAAGCTGATCTGAAATCAGTTCTGCATTGTGTGTTGTGAGGGATTCATTAGGTTTCAGGTATGAAAGCCTGCCCCTGGAGCAGCACTGAAAGGCAATTTTGTACTGTGAGGGTGTTGCTTCAGCTGCATGAACACTAACCACACACACACACACTCAACTGTGACTCATTCCCACAAACACAACCATTCTGTACAAAAAAAAATATACATTTAGACTATGAAACTCTGATTAAGACCAATGTAGATTTATTCCAACGAAGACGGCTATGTACTTTGCAGCCGACTAGCTAACTGACTTCTGCTAAATAGTTTATGAGGAAAAAGGGGGGTGGGGCAGGAGAAGTAATAGAGGGAGAGTCAATCTTCTAGAGATGTGTTAGGCAAAGGCTGCGCAGAGTTTAGCGCATCAATAATGCACAGTCTTTGTGGATTGCAAACTAACGTGCCAGACATGCAGCCAGCGCAGTTAATGCAATGCATTGGAGCAAAGCGAGGGTTTTTTTCTCATTCCTGGCTAGTACATCCTGAGCCAAGATGTCTCCCAGTCTCATAGTTGCATCACTTCTAATGGAAAATAAATTAAACTGAAATAAATGTTTTTTTGGCAGCAGGGGGGATTTATAGGGAGTCTGCTCACTTAAAGTGAAAACGCTGTAGTGAAACCAAATTGTGTTGCAATCAAAACCTTCCTTTTAGACTTCTTTATTTAATCCTGCCACAAATGAGCATGCTAATCTTTAATTACGCCGAGGAGACTGACCGCACTGGGCCGCGGGGATGTAACGAGGTCACGCGTCCAGCAAGACAGACAAGACAGCAGTGGCTCGGAGACAAGCTGCTCAATTACTCAACTGCCCTCGTGCTACCTGCTAACATCTGTCGGTTAGCGCTGATGCTAACTGCGACACACATCTGAACGGCTTCACGCTAGCAGCAATGCCAGTCAGCTAGCCCAGAGCAAGTCTGAAGTCGCTCAGTCCTGACATGAATGCTGATAGCAATTAGCACCGACGCTAGCGCCGCCGCGCAGGCTAATGATCTGGTGCTAGTGATCTGACTCAAACGGGTCGCTGACACCACCTGTCCACTAACCAGGAGGTTTCGTCCACAGTCCTCACTATGAATTCTTTACTTTTACAATGCTTACGTGGGCTTTTTGTTTTTCCTTTAATGAGACTTCATTTCTCCTTTTCTCTTACTCTGATCCATCCATTCATTCCTCTGTTCTGAACCGCAGTGGGCGCCGTGTGCAGGATCCACCCGGGGGGTCAGCTGGGCCCCTTTTCTGAGACCAATCATTGCTGAGCGAAAGGCTGGGACACTCAGTTAATCGTCTTAATTGCCGGCACTTATAGGCGGGCGCACGCCACGCTCCTCTGATTACCCAACATCGTCGAGCCGGAGGACGTGCGCGGGTACGTCGGATTTTCTGAGAAAGCCACTCTTTGTCTGCGAAGAGCCGCCGTCTGACTTTTAACAGGCCTTTTCGTTTTTTGCTTTTCGAGGAGGGATGACGAAAGGCTTTGAAAGCAAGAGTGCTAGGAATAGTGATCAGGTGTTGTCTGAAGCGCGCAGCGGATGGATACCAAGCGCTTTCAAACTCCCCGGCAACTGGGCGAGAGGACTCTGTATGGCCTTTCGGTTCACGGGCGTCTGAGGAGGGAGAGCCGGGACAGCCACTAGAACTTCCGACGGAGGGAAGCGAGACGTAGGACACCAGAGGGAGAGGCAAAGTGGAGGGCAAGACAGATTGGGGAAAGATTCGGAAGCACGAAACCAGGGCACAAGAGGAAGCGAGACGGGGAACAAAAGGGGGGATCTGGGGCTTACATTTGGAACGGGCTCCAGTTTAGGATCGAAAAGCCGCGGCCTTTGGTCTTCCGTCAGGGAAGCCGCTTAGAGGACCGCCAGAGTGAGATGGAGCGGAGGAGTGGAGGAAGAAAGGAAGCGTGACGTGTCGGTGTTCGGCACGGCCTTGGGAAACTGCTGTCAGGGCAGGCAGATTTCTGCTGGGGTTGGAGCACCTGACTGGCTACAGTAGGATTAGCCCTGCAGTCCTGTTTCTGGCTTGTAGCCCCGCAGGGTCGAAGTGCACCCGCAATCCGCTGTTCCTGAGGTGTAACATAACTAACCAGACGCACCTGGAAATCTCAAATCCGTGCCCCCAGATCTGTGATGAATAACATACTACCCGCAATTCCCTGCTGTAATCAAATTGCTGTTTTCCACTACAGAGCTTAGTCCCTATGGGTAATGAAGGCTGTTCCTTCCAGAGCTCTCTGGAAATGTAGAACTGTTATTACCTGCATAAACCGTGGCCACAAGTTTGTCACTATTCCCGCAGAGCTCGGCAGGGATTGGCTGTGCTCAGCTACACAGTTCCCTCCTATTATGGAATCCTGCAGAGAAACAAGGCCGCTGTATCCATTTCTAGCCCACTTACGTGTGTGTGTGTGTGTGTGTGTGTGTGTTGGTGGGTGGGGGATAGAGAGCTGGAGAGATTTAAAAATCTGACCTAATATTGGAGCGCATCGCAAGCCCCGAATACGGTGGTGAGCCGAGCAGACACCCCACAGCTGGTGTGCGGGTCCCTGACCAGGGTCCAGAGCCTCACTGGACACGTGTGGAGTGCAGGCGGGGGTCCCCACGGTAGGTGCAGCCCCATAAACCGCCACCTTGACTCCGCACAAACATACACGCCCTCATTGTTAAACCCGTTTCCTGGCTGCGCGGAGAGAGCCGTTTCCCATCCGTTCACGGGGGCATTTCAGGCGGAGAGGCCGTGACTCGGACGCCCGGCTCCTCTCGGGCTGACACACGGCCCATCTGGTCCACGCCACAGTTTGCATACCGTGGCCCCCTCCTCTGCAGAAAGCCGTCCGATCAGGGTCAGACCCGTGATTAGGGATCTCGGACACCCGAGAGTAACGCTGCTCTGGCAAAAGTCTCTCTGCACGGCGCAGCTTGGGAGGAGATTGGAGGTAGTCGGCAGTGTGGCAAGGCAAAATAGAAGTTGTCCCGTGAATTCCGAACTCCACAGCTTCGGCATTCCGCGGCCGCAAGAACACGTGCACACGCCTTCACCGGAGCGGGACTATCCCCACAGACACTCCCGTTTCACTTGCAAGGACAAACCTCACTTTGGCACTAAATGGTTAAGACTAAAATTACAAATAATAAACCCATTTTTACAAATGCACTCATTCTTTCACCTTTATTTGTTTACACTCACCGAGCGAGGGCACAAACATACGGATATAATGACCTTATAATGGAGGCATTATTTTGTGCAAATGGATGGCCGTGTCAACTTCCGCAAATGGTCACGCTTGCAGAGTCAAAAAAATCAGTGGAATGTTGAAGTAATTTGAACAGGGAGGTAAGAGGTGAGTGTAAGTGTCCAGCCTGAGGTTTTTAAAGGTCTGAGTGTAAGCCAGTCGGTCCACTGCATTCCTCACCCTGCACCAGGCTGCAGTGCCTGACAACTGGACGACGACTCTCACCATGACCCACTGATGAGGTCATGCCAGTTTTGAACTAAGAATGGTGTGGTAAAGACATGCAGTCATATACACTGACACATGCACAACAACATGGGCAGTGACAGACAAAAGTCTCATATAAATACACACCATCGGGTATAGATGCACCCACTGTTTAGTCAGTATTGTTTTTCAATATGGGTTGCATCAGTTATCTCAAACGATGACCAAAACATTGCTGACAGGAGACAAACACCCCCCCCCCCCACCAATTCTGAAACTAGCAAGATTTGTATCTAAAAAGTAGTAGCTCATGCATGAGAGATGATCCTTGGACTCCTTATTAAGAAAGCCATCAGGGGTAGCGGGGTAGAGTGCAACATTGTAGATTACCCATGATCTACAAAGATGATCTACCCATGACCCATGATCTCAAAGTACAACCCTGGGACCACCTTTCTTGGTCCACACATTCTTAGAATACTAACCTATTATACCTACCACTTAGGGTAAATGAAATCAGTCACATACCTGTCCACACACACGCAAACACACACACACACACACACACACACACACACACACTCATACACACACAAAACTGTGACTCATTCCCGCAAACACAACCATTCTGTACAATTGTTCACAAAAAAATATAAATTTAGACTATGAAACTCTGATTAAGACCAATGTAGATTTATTCCAACAAAGACACACACGAGAAGGTGGGTGCTCTGCAGTGACCAAGGGCATAAAACCACACAAGGACAAATTCTCACACAGATAAACAGTCAACAAACACGCACACGTTTCCGCACGCGGATGCTGAGACTTCTTGGACCTGAGATAAACACATTACGTAACCCTGGCTGTTGATTGTTTACTCCCCCTTGTGAACGGCGGTGAATGGTGGCATGCCCCCTTCCTTCTTAAAGACTCAGCAAAGACAGACAAGGCAGAAAGTTCAGTCTAAATATAAGCACGGCAGCCGTGGCGAGCTTTCCACGGCTGTGTTAAAGACGAAGTGAGCTTTTCTCCTGCACATTCAGTCCGCAGGCTGTTTGGACACCATAGTTAAGGAGCTGCGTAGAAGTCTTTTGTAAAAAAAATAAAATAAAAATAAAAAATAAAAAAATAAAATCTTCTGCCTTTACGTCATTCCTCTTCGTGGCAAATATAATCAAGTCATAAATATATATGGGCTCAGGCTCAGCCATTTACTACAAAGAATTCTTCGGATTCAGAGGTAATCTACTGTATTACAGTGTCCCACAGGTAATCTACTGTATTACAGTGTCCCACAGGTAATCTGCAATAATACAGTGTCCCACAGGTAATCTACTGTAATATAGTGTCCCACAGGCAATCTGCTGTAATATAGTGTCCCACACGTAATCTACTGTAATATAGTGTCCCACAGGCAATCTGCTGTAATATAGTGTCCCACAGGTAATCTACTGTATTACAGTGTCCCACAGGTAATCTGCAATAATACAGTGTCCCACAGGTAATCTACTGTAATATAGTGTCCCACAGGCAATCTGCTGTAATATAGTGTCCCACAAGTAATCTACTGTAATATAGTGTCCCACAGGCAATCTGCTGTAATATAGTGTCCCACAGGTAATCTACTGTATTACAGTGTCCCACAGGTAATCTGCAATAATACAGTGTCCCACAGGTAATCTACTGTAATATAGTGTCCCACAGGCAATCTGCTGTAATATAGTGTCCCACAGGTAATCTACTGTAATATAGTGTCCCACAGGCAATCTGCTGTAATATAGTGTCCCACAGGTAATCTACTGTATTACAGTGTCCCACAGGTAATCTGCAATAATACAGTGTCCCACAGGTAATCTACTGTATTACAGTGTCCCACAGGTAATCTGCAATAATACAGTGTCCCACAGGTAATCTACTGTATTACAGCGTCCCACAGGTAATCTGCTGTAATATAGTGTCCCACAGGTAATCTACTGTATTACAGTGTCCCACAGGTAATCTGCAATAATAGTGTCCCACAGGTAATCTACTGTATTACAGCGTCCCACAGGTAATCTGCTGTAATATAGTGTCCCACAGGTAATCTACTGTATTACAGTGTCCCACAGGTAATCTGCAATAATACAGTGTCCCACAGGTAATCTACTGTATTACAGTGTCCCAGAGGTCATCTGCTGTAATATAGTGTCCCACAGGTAATCTACTGTATTACAGTGTCCCACAGGTAATCTGCAATAATACAGTGTCCCACAGGTAATCTACTGTATTACAGTGTCCCAGAGGTCATCTGCTGTAATATAGTGTCCCACAGGTAATCTACTGTATTACAGTGTCCCACAGGTAATCTGCAATAATACAGTGTCCCACAGGTAATCTACTGTATTACAGTGTCCCAGAGGTAATCTGCTGTAATATAGTGTCCCACAGGTAATCTACTGTATTACCGTGTCCCACAGGTAATCTGCTGTAATATAGTGTCCCACAGGTAATCTACTGTATTACAGTGTCCCACAGGTAATCTGCAATAATACAGTGTCCCACAGGTAATCTACTGTATTACAGCGTCCCACAGGTAATCTGCATTAATACAGTGTCCCACAGGTAATCTACTGTATTACAGTGTCCCACAGGTAATCTGCTGTATTCTGTATTCTGTATAGCAGAGCTTCTTTGAATTTTGTGTCATGTGAGAAAAGCTTTATGTGTGGAAACAGGGGTCATTGCATTTAGCCCTGTGTAGGAAATGTCAGAATTGTCATGTTCACACTATTCGGTGTAGCTTCAATATCTGGCCCATGTGGAGTCTCTCTCTCTCTCTCTCTCTCTCTCTCTCTCTCTCTCTCTCTCTCTCTCTCTCTCCTCCCTTCCTTCTCTCTCTCTATCTCTTTTTCTTCTCGCACTCCCCTTTCTCCTAGACAAATGCATTCACTCACCATGAATGTGGAAAGTATATGAATTCAAAGCCAGTGACTAAGTAGGTGTAAGCCAAGCCTGCCACTGTGTAGGACCAGTTTGGGCTTTGGGTTGGCACCACTGGTGGGGTCAGAGGTCAGGCTATCTCACACAGCTCCGATCCTTCAGAGAAGGAGAAAACCGAGCCAGTGTGCACCCCAAACCCACAGGTGCGTAAGCCTCAGGGGTCATGTCATCCTCCTCCCCCTGCACTTTGACCTTCAGTCAAATCTCACAGACTCATGTTCCAGAACAGGCACACACACACACACACACACACACACACACACACACACATATACACAATGTGTGTGTTTGGACATGCAGTGAGCTAAGTGCAGGAGTGCATCAAACACGTTTTCAGGTAGCTTGTTCTGTCTTATTTTCAGATGACGCTCCACTAGGTTGTTGGACGCCTCTGATTGGACCAGGGTCTTGGGCCCTACAACCCAGTGACAGCACAGTGCCATTCCTCTGGTCTACACTCTCCTCCCTCTCCATCACGGAAATGGGGGACCAGCAGCCTGCCGCCACCACAAAAAAAGGTGCAGCGTCAAACGACAGGCGGGGAGTCAGGGAGTTGCAGCTGAGCTGCGGTTTTAACTCCCAGCTGCTTGCTCTGCCGAG
>NC_137504.1:22620000-22630000 GCF_041902795.1 Electrophorus electricus
AGATTCGCGCTTGCATAAAGGCATCGAAACGTAAGGGTGGGTTTTTTTTCCAGGAAGTACTGAATCTGACAGGCAGGGAGGAATGTCCCAAGGGTCTTTGTGGCACTGCAGGCTGTCAGCTCCGGAGCGCAAAAACCATACACACACAGTGTCTTAGCAAGTATTATACATACACACACACACACACACACACACACACACACACACTCATCTTTACTCAGTCCATATTCCACGCACACAAAACGCACAAATCCAAACACTAAGCAAGCTCACATTGATTGCATTATCAGGCCAAAATAGTGTGGCTTTCCACTTCCATCCTGTAAACAGACTTTGCACTAGTCTGATGTGGCATCCTTTTATTCAGCAGCCAAATTAGAGCCTCACTCTACCGATTAAACACGGGGCTGGGGCCAAAAACCCTAGAGTCAAGAAAGACTGAACGAATATGCCAAGCTTTTTATAAGGCTGAGTTTTTCATTTGTTTTTGGCTGATGCATACGGGCGATTTTGGGCTCGCTCGGCACTCGTTAAGGCACCGCACATCTGAACATAGGCCTCGTAAAAAAAAATTAACAACGGTGAACGCCTAGGCCAAATGGCTTTTCAAAATTGTAAAAAGAAAATCTCGTCCAGTGCTGCTTTTTGATTGGTTCTACGTTTGTTTGTTTTCTTTTGTGAGCTTGGCCAATTTCCACCCTCAGAACTTTCTTTCCCTGCAAGATTAACAGCTTGAACCAATCCGAACGCTCCTGGGGTCTGCGTGGTCTTTGGATATGAGGGTGTACTGTGTGTTTGTGAGCGTGCTTTGCCAGCAGGAAAGTGGGCGTGTTCTCGTCCCGATGCCTGGGGCAGGGGGGCCGGACCACAGACTGGCGGAGGAGCTCAACCATAAATGAATGTGATGGCCAATCCAGTGATCTCATCAACAGAAGGTGCAAAGATGACATCCTTTCTGTTTCTCTGGGGCAATGCATCATGTTTTCTACAGGCAGTGATGCAGGCAGGAGTTCAGGGATTACCTCTAAACTATCCCTAAACCCCTCTTCCAACCTATTTTACCCCCCCCCCCCCCACACACACACACACACTCACTCATTACTGTGATGCCTTTGGCAGTCTGACTGCAGTGGAAATAACTGTATAGCAATAGGAAGGAGGACCATGTGGGAGGGAACTCCCCCTCTCTTTCTCCTGCTCCTACTAGAGAAGTGGTCAGCCTCTACACTGCAGGATGGCTGCGTCAGCTACCCCCCACTAACCACGCATGTGGGGGATGCCGCACACATGTATACACACACACAAACACACACACACACACACAATGCTCATGAATAATGCATGATGAGTGAGACACTACGGTGCACGGGAGAACCCCTCTGCACTGCACAACATGCACAATGCAGCTACAGCCCATACACACACCTTCTGCTGCAATCTCCCTGCAGTCTACATCTACCTCGTTCTTATTTGTTTTGGTATTGATTAATATAGTAAAGATCTCTCTATCTATATCTATATATCTATATCTATATCTATCTATCTATCTATCTATCTATCTATCTATCTATCTATCTATCTATCTATCTATCTATCTATATATATATATATATATATATATATATGTATGTATTTATTTGCGGAAGAACAATGAAAAGTTACTTTTTTCACTATTCAGGATTTTCTGATAAGATACGACGCTGCATATAAACGCATTCTTGGTGCGGGCAGCAGTTATAAGCTCTGCTTTGGTCAATATTATGTAATGCAGCTTTAGTACCATGCGCTTATTGTGGACTAATCGTACTCGGAGAATACAACAATATTCAGAGGTTTGCTGTTTGTACTCCCACAACCGCGTCAAGCCGACACCTCTTTGAAGCCTATAATTTGGATTATAGGGTGCTATGTGGATTCCTGTCACAGAATGCAATACACTCATAAATCTCAATTTAATTACACCAGATGTGGTGTCTGAATTGGTCGCTCGTACTACAAATCATGGCTCATTCCAAGACTGATCTGGAGCAGTTTCATAGCAGCGAAACGACGCATCCTTCAATTAGTCTAAGCAGTCTGCGGTATGTCAGTAATTCTCCCAGGAGCGCAATGTGCGAAGACAATCTTCACAATGATCTTCTACTTTGCGTTTTCCTGTTTAACTATTTCGTGGTTGGAAATCTGCCTGTAGACGGGCAGAGTGCGGGAAGCGACGGAGGAAAGCTGGCCAGGCTGACGGACACTGCGGAGGCTGTGGCGGCTGAATAGGCTATAATGCTCCTGGCACATTATCTACGTAACCCAAACAGCTCGCAACAACAACAACAACAACAATATTAATATGGCCCATAGCTAAAGATACCGTACGAGGTATTCCCACTAGGCTGCATGGAAATAAAAAGTGTATGCATATCTTTAAGGAGTTTATCTTAAAAAAAAAGACTGACACACAAAAGACACTTCTTAACGATTGACCGATTATATGAAAAGATCATGTGGCACCGCATCAGGCGAAATTCAAAAATACATCTTGTATTAACAATTATGGTCAAAAGGAATACCCTGAGGATTTTTTATTGCTTTTAAACTTATTATAAGCCTATTAGTTATTCTTGACACTGCTACTTGCGGGGCGTTTTAAAGCAAATACCAACTGCCATTTCAAATATGATCACTGTCCACTGCTCACATAGTAACGGTACGCACATGGCCAATGAGCGTGTTAAATCACAGTATTAACATGTTGTAGAAGATATTGCTTCCTTGGAGTTGGTTCTATTGCAAATAAATATATATGCAAAGTTTTTACGCACTTGGTGCAAACTAACTGGTTAACGCCATGCTAGTTTCTATGGAAACGTAGCTGCCTGCACCATGACTGGGAAAGGTCTTTTTAGACCGCTAGACTTAATTGGCTTTTTCCTGGAAGAACTTATTTCGATAACTTAGACATGCTTCATCGTGTCGAATGTTATTTTTATTTCGACGTCTGAAAGACGTGAAAATCTAGCCTGTCAAATCCGTATTCTCTGCTTAAAAGAATTTTATTTTTTACACGAGGGACGTTCTTGTAGAAATGTTGCGATCATATACACACACACACACACACACACACACACACACACACACACACACACACACTGTACATCGCTAAGTGATTTTCTGCGCACAGCCGGGACCTTAGAAATAAAAATTTTACGACACGAGTAACACAACAAAAGAACTACTATAACAACTTTATTACAGGCCTAACTAAACTGTCAAAATCTATTTTAGACAGTAGAATGTGTAAAGCTTCGCTAAACGTCAGTCTGTTAAAATGTTCCCAATAATGTTCTAGTATTAACAAGAAGAAATATATACTAAGCGTTGACAGTTAATCCAGTCTAGTTTGGCATTTTCTAGAGTAGGCTACTCAGTAATCATTTGCTCAAGACATATTGAACTTTAACTTTTTGTTTCACGATTAGTCTTTTTTCTTTTTGGTTCTGACATAATTTGTTTGAGATTCCCAAGCGTTTTATTTGAAACATAGTTGGTCAAATTCGATTGGTCTTTATTCAAACTTGGAGTCAATGGGCTATCATGCCGTTTAAGTCTTTGACCCTCGTTACTGCTTGGAATCCTGTCGTCTTGATTGAATCACCTGAGACTTAGGACAAAGTCATCATTAAAATCGTTTTAAACGACTTCCTCCTCCTAAGGAAGACTGTCAACTCCCTGTTAATAAATTACAGTGCAAAAACAGCCACATTTTTAAAAATAAATGTCATAGCAACTCATGGGCTACTCGTACAGATGTGCATCTACAAAAGGGAAATAATTGGTCTTACCGGCTACCGTGTATCTGTCCATGTAATTGAGCACGTTTCCGAAACTGAGTATTCCCGCGGCGGCAGTCGGAGACCGGCATCGCAGCAACGCAGCACGAAATTTCTGCCCTGGCTTGCACGGATGGAGGTCCGGGTTCGATTTGAGATTTGTGCTCATGCTTCGCGACAGCGTGTGCACCTCATCCGAACTGCTGCAACCCTCAATTTCACATCCATCGCTTTCCACGCACATCTTCTCGCACGAGAGATCCAGCGCCAGCGATTTAACAGTCTTTCAGCACAGAGAAAAAAGGTCTGAGGCGGCTAAGTGTCACTCCTCGACAGGGAACAAATAACACAGAAAAGGCTAATCGCAGAGCGGATATGTCGATGGTCTGAATACAGCTCGCTGAGCTTGGTTCATGTTTCACCGTCAATATAGTGACAGAATCTTCTCATGTTTGAGACATGCACGGTGAAAGAGAGGTAGCTCTAGGACAAAACCACGCCCCCTGCCTCACTCTGGCATGTATGGTGAGAGAGAGGTGGAGCTGGGATTAAACCACGCCCCCAGACCAGGAGCGAATAGTAGAAGTGGCACCTGATGTGTGGACAGAATATGGAAAATGGCAACTCGAGGCGCATGTGAATAGGAGTCCACACAGGAGTATGTCACAAAAATGTTGCCGGTGACAGTGGACCCCCCCTGAGTTTGTCTGTCGGGCGCCTTTGTCTCTTGTGTGCTGCGTTATTTGGACAGAAAGGAAGTCTTCAGTTCAGCATGGTCGAGCCATCCGACTGATTCGCTGAAATATTTTTTAACAAGCTGAAAGGAAGGACTGTTCGACTTCATAACAATTTTAACCCCATATTTTGTTTCTGTTCGCCGTCTAGCTGTGAACCCTTTTAGATAAATGCTTTGCTGTGCAATATTTTTCATATGAGCTCATATCTGGTATTGCTTGGACATAAACGCAGTAAAATCGCTAAAGTGAAACTACAGCATACATTGTATAGCCTACACTGGACACTTGCGTTAAAGTGTGGGCGACGGCAGATGTCTTAGATTGTTGAATGATCGCCTACATTTATTACATTATAAAGTGTTGATTTATCTTAAAATAGCCTAGCCATATGTCAGGCTTACGTTCAAAGTTCAGTAATATTAGCCTTCCACAGGGTATAGGCTCAGCTAGCTAATCGACCTGTTTACATTTGGATTGACTATTCATTAATGTTATACGAAGTACAGCGCAACATGGCAAACGCACGTTCTCACAGAAACTGTCCACTAGCGAATTTTATCGCACTTATTCTGACAGAATCTTCCCAAAATCGTCATCGCTGGAAAAAAAAATACTCGTCTTCAGCACTCTGGACAGCTCAAGGTCTTCAAACTCATAAGAAGAGGTTCCTTCCCCTAATAATATCCTTCGTCATTCCAACCTAATGATAACTAACGATACGTAGCTTGATAACGGGAATTAGGTATGAAGTCGACTGCTGGTTAAACATTACGGCCGTCTTTTTAAATCACACTGGCGTGAGATCAGTTCATCTTCTCGAACAAAAGACTACCTTAATCCTCACATTCACCGAAGCCCATTCATTATGGCAGATCAAGTCGAGCGGTTGTATCAGTGAGCGTCCTTTGTTTCCGCTGTACCTTTCCTTTGTTTGGGAGGTGGCAGTCACTGGTGGCTAGTCGTGTCTGAATGAGAAATGAGCAGATAGCAACCTGATGAAGGTGGGGACACCACCTGCTGCACCCCCTGTAAACATGAAACGCTGGGCCAGCTAAAACATGTTTATTCCATTTACTACATGTACAACTAAGTAGATAAATAGATGAATGAACGAATGCCTTAATGAATGGATGAAAGAATAGCTGATTGAATTAGTGAGTGAACAGAAAACAATATATAATCCTTATTGATCTAATTTCCAATGCCTTATTATTTAAAGACAGCCTTTGAAATATTTGATTTGGGCTAGTTTATAAAAGTCTACTTAATAAGTCAGGTAGATGTGTTGTCCTTATTTCTATACATAGTGGATTTCCCTTATTTAGCATGAATAAACTAAATGTGTCAGGACAGTTTGAGTAGACTCAACAGCCAGGAAAACGTATGTTTTTTCTTGAGGCAACCCTTTCATATATGGTATGGGAAAGAATATAGCTTATTTGTTTTTATTTTTAACTATAGCTTTATGGTATGGCATTAACAAAAAACTAAACTCTAGTTTTAAACTCTGGGGGGGGTTTTGGGTTTTTTTTTTTTTACCTTATGAGACTTTCAGTGTGGATTCTCTGAATTTCTACCATAACTACTTTGTTTTCCATTCCAGAAGCACCAAGCGCCCACCAGACAAGAAAGGAAGTGATAGAAGTGAGAGGGGTTTATGATAATTAAGATGTATCTTGGGAGCAGGGACATTCTGAAGGAAGCATGCGGGTCAGCAGCTTCAGAAAAACAGGAAGACGTGCCAGACAAATCATTCTGGGACAAAAGGATTGTAATCTCTGTGTGATAT
This sequence comes from Electrophorus electricus, assembly GCF_041902795.1. Taxonomy (NCBI): domain Eukaryota; kingdom Metazoa; phylum Chordata; class Actinopteri; order Gymnotiformes; family Gymnotidae; genus Electrophorus; species Electrophorus electricus. Next base: position 22,626,348 of record NC_137504.1, read on the forward strand.
GACCCCACCACCGCAACCACCAGAGCACTCTGCTCCTTCTGACCCAGCCTGGCTAACATCACTACATGCCTAGCTACGCATCAGCATGACCCTAGGTGATTATTAGATCAAGATTAAGTAGCAATAGCATAATAAGATGGAGAACGCATTCTCTAGACTCCAGTTTCATCCAGGGAGGACACCTGATCATCTGATTTTCACATATAACTAATGGGACCGATTGAAGTGTCATTTTCCATTTCCCTTATTTTAGATGGATTTTTCTTAAATATAGCTGTGTTTCATTTAGCTGGGGACTACATTCGCTTAAGAGCGTAAATTATTCTCAGTCATGCAGCCAGGTTTTTTAGAACACATATATCAGTATATCAGTGGCATATCCAGATGGGCCTCATCCAAGTGTGTGAGTTACAGTCCAAACAGAAGCTCCTATTCAGCAACTGGAGAGCACATCAGACATCGAGCACCTCACTCCTTCACAAAAATGAATATAACCCACACGACTCGTGGGCTGTGAACACAGGCAAGTAAAACATGACAAACAAGACATAGTGACCTTTGACATTTAACCCCTCTCCTCTGCAGGCATGTTTCCCGCCAATCTGTCTCACTGCTGGACCTGTCGGTGTGAGCCTGAAGCTTTTCAGTGGGTATTGTATGTATATGCCAAGAGTGATAAGACACGCACAAAACACACGCCTATGGAGAGATCAAAGGTCACACACTCAAAGGGGTGTGTGTGTGTGTGTGTGTTTGTGAGCATGTAGTACATACAAGTTTGCTGTTGTGGATAACATGATGTGGCTGCTATCTAACAAGGAAACCTCCCTAAAGAAAGATATGATAAGTGTCATGAACAGGAAAGAGGACGGAGAGAGAAAAAAGGAGGTTAAACTTTGAATTCTTTAGTCTACTTTAGCCGGGGCTGCCCTAAACTAAACATCTACTCGCTCTTAATTCGAACACGTGAAGTTAAATCACGTAAAAATGCATGTCTAGTTTATTTTACTTTACGTTACAGCATTTTTATACTCAAGAAAACATGTTTACATAAGTGTCTGTACTCTAATCTGTGATAGTGATTCGACTGTTTATAAATTAAAAAGGCACCAGATTTGTGAAGGTGACGTGCTACTGTCTCTGTGGTAGAGCGCAAATCCACAGAGACACAGAGTGCCAGAAGTAGTATCTGGCACCAAATTCATCCCTACTGAAGCAGTAAGGTTCGTCTCCATTCTACACCGTGTTTGTTCACACCATTCTTCAGTGTACACTGCTGGTGCCTGTCAGGCAGTGGCCATTCACATGTGTAACTGTGAGAGGACGAGACGAGGACAGGCCAAATCCAGCCGGGAGAGAAGCAGAAGACACGGCTAAGACGGAGAGAGACAGGCTGAGGAGTCTCACACGCTTTTTAAAATCTGTCACTGAGGACAGAGAGACAGACAAGGTCGAGGAGTCTCGCACAATCTTTAGAACCTGCCACTAAGGACTGAGGGAGAGAGACGGAAAAGGGAGGACAACAATTTAAAAGGATTTTAAAGCAATAACTCTTGTTCGTGACGGAACAGTCACTGCGTAAACTCTTCGACCTTCTCTGGACTCGGAGGGAAGAGTGTCAAGCCACTCCCACCTGGAGGGAAGCAGGTCTTGGAGATCGAGCTGAGCTAGGGAGTCCTCTCGGCCACGTGTCGGACTAAAATCAAAGTATGTAGTCTGCCGTTCCACTTCAGATGTTTTTTGCGAATTTTAGGGCGCACGACATTCCATACGGATGAAGAAGCTTCCCTTCCTGCTCGTCTGATCTGTTCCATGTGTATTTTGGGCCGTCCTGATGATTTGTGAGCGACAACGACTTGAATACACCCCAACCGGCTATTCCTAGAACACATTCACATTTGGCGGATGGGACAGGTCAAACACTTTTGCACTTTCGATCGCTCTGTAAATTTTGCAGCGATAGTAATATTTTATGCCGTGCTCCTTGCATTCCATCTGCAACAAGGCCCTGCAGAGTGCCGTGGAGTTCTCCCTGGAGATCCGATGTCCTAATGTAAACAGGGCCGTCACTTTTCGTTTTTGACAAAATGCGCCTGCGTGAGCCCCAATTGACCGCCAGTCGTGCTGGTCAAAAGCAGGCTGGACAGTGTGCCTAAAGTTCTGAGTGCTGACTGAGAGGTTTAGATGGGTATTCTAATCTTGACCTACACAGATGGGTTTTTTTTGTTTTTGATATCCACTTTTTTAGGATGGCCATTATATGTGTGCACATAACTCCTTAGAACCCTTGTGAAATATCACATAACCACATAATAGAATGTAAAGGTATGTTTCTCCTAATGTAGTGTGCCAGAATTTTCATTAAATGTGAAAATTTGATTCAGTGGACCAAAAACACTTTAACTGTTGACGTATTAACTCAAAATAAATGGAGAATGGATGGTTATCCTGTGTAAGAACATGTTTGTTTTTCTATGACTAAGCCTGGTCAGTGTTTTGGACAAACTTAGGGAACATCTCCTCCAAGGAAATGGCTCATTCCGGCTTGTAAAGAGGTTGCCTGGACCAAACCACTGCGAAGGGCTAGGGGGTGGGGGCGCAGGGGTCTGGCAAACTACAGACTACAGGCTTTTTAGCTGTTGCAGGACAACTTTGAGTAGTGAATAGCATCTGACTCAGCCAAAATGGCCTGTGCATACGAAGCTAGTGGGCTGAAGGGAGGGAGAGAGACAGAGAGGGGGAGAGAATAAAAAGAAAAAAAGAATGTTTGTTAGAAAGAAAGAGTAAAGTCTGTATGAGGTTTCAACCAATGAATTATATATTGATAATAATTAATTCATATCTATTAATAAATCAAGGCAATTTCTACTTTCCTTTGTCTTTTCATGCCAGTTAGTGATCTCTCCATCTGGATCCTTCTCCTGTCCATCTTTTTACTCGAGCCCCTTTTTTATCTCTCTTTCTCTCTCCCTCTCCCTCCCTCCCTCCCTCCCTCCCTCCCTCCCCCTCCCTCTCTCTCTCTCTCTCTCTCTCTCTCTCTCTCTCTCTCTCTCTCTCTTTAGCATGCTGGTCAGCTCTTCTGCCCTTAGCTGTGGTCCTGTGAAGCCGACGCTTGGATCACACTGGGCTCTGGGAGGTGCAGGCAGCTCCCATTCTCTCCCCCTGCCCTGCACTCCGCCTCCTCCTTGCTGCTTTGCACACAGGGAGCACCCACTTAGCTGAAAGCCCTTTAACTGCCTCTCCTGCACTTCAGTAATCCAGCTCCTAGTGGTATTGGCTCCATTAGTTTTGGCACGTCTATCCATTTGACTGTCCACATATCTTCATTTATTTCTGTTAAATATAGCGCATCTAAGATTCAAAATAGGATTTAGCATGTTTGTCTGTGGCAGTTGTCTCTCACCGTCTAAAGCCTTACTCTGTATACTGAAGTATTTCTAGAATTACACAAATGACGGAGACCCTCAATCATTCTCTTCTCTCTACTGTTTATCTGTCAATGTCTATGCTGTCATGATTACACTCTCTCTTGCCCTCTCTCTCTCTCTCTCTCTCTCTCTCTCTCTCTCTCCCTCACTCTTGCTTTCTCTCTCTCTCTTTCTCTCTCTCTCTCACCCTCTCTCTCTCTTTCTCTCTCTCTCTTTCTCTCTCTC
>NC_137504.1:22637500-22755000 GCF_041902795.1 Electrophorus electricus
ATAGGGCTGAGGTGTGATCCGTACAGTGTCAGGAATGACACTGCTCCTTAGAATAAATGTGGGGAAGCTCAGGCATAATGGAGGACCTTATAACATATTTAGGAAAGATGTCTTAATCTGTTTTGTATGACTAAAACGGGTTTTTGTGACACATGATTGTATTTTTACACGGGCAATTCTAAGCCTGTATTTAGAAATATAAATTCATGGGCATGAACAGATACTGAAGTTGGCACTGGCGCAAATGTCCCTGATCCCTTAGCGACATCAGCTAAAGAGACTGATGTCATCGCTCTTGGGCACGTGCCTGGTGGCCTTCATACAGGGGGCCCCCCAGTGATGTCACGCCCCCTCTGCAGTTGATGGCCGATAGTGGAGGGGCGTGACCGCATCCCCCCTGCTGAGAGGGCCCGCTGATAACGCCTGCGTGAGGGCTGGCTGGGCCATAAAATTGCTCTTAGGTCAGCGTGACTCTGAGAGAAAAGGAAGTCTGGCAGGGCTTAGGTCAGCATGAGATGCACAGTGGTACATGGGGCCATGAACCTGAGATTTATTGCTCATTTATTAAACATACTTATTAAACACTTTACCAAACACTGAGTGTATTCAATAACTACACTGAAACTAATGTGAAAAACATGTAGTTACATAGTGAGGCCTCAGAGTTGGGACGTGCTGGCAGGGTTTTTGGTATGGGAGGGGTTAAACACAGAATTCTTCAGCCATTGGATCCTGGAAAGTATAGCAGAAGCTACAGAACGCAGGGGGCGAATGTGGTCTAGTAACTGGGCGAGGCGCCTCGTTACAGTGTCCCACTCATTGCAGCTGTGAGGTAGGAAGGAGAGAGGATGAGTGCACCGGGCCATGTGAGAGCTGTTGGTGTGTTTGCCTGTGTGTGTCCATGTATGTGCACATGTCTTTCTCAGTATATGCCTGTCTGTCTGTGTGTATCTGAGAATGCTTGTGCATCACTCTGGAATGTAAAGTATTTCAGAGTAAACACAAACCCCCCGAATACACACACTTTCTGTCTCCCACTCCACATTTGGCTTGGCTCACTATTTTTCATCGATCACCCTTCTGAATTTATTAGCCATTGTGTCAGCTTCCTGTCAGGTTTGGGAGTCACTCACAGGAAAGGCATAATCGTGCCGATAAAGGCCACACCAGCTCGGGTGGTGGACAATGCCCATTGTGTCCTAATTACGGGTCAAACGTCTTACCCGGCTGGAATGCTCTCCGGAAATCTTTAAGGCTGCCTTTGCCTTTAGCGAGAACGCTCCGCCCTGTCCATGGAACCGGGTCTGCCAAGGAAACGTCTGCAAAAATTCCAAGCATGAGCTTGGAATTATTACAGGAGCGGAGAAGAAAAGGACCAAACAGAAGGATGGAAGCGGGTCCCAGCGATAAGGAAAAGCAAACAGCTGACTTTTCCCGCAAAACCACGACCTTGGCCATCGGCGTCTGACGGCGGCCAAGTCGGAGTGCCATGTTTTGACGGAAGAATTTAGTGGACAGAACAATGGGTTGATGCGTTACGTAAAGGTGGGAATCATTAGCTGTTCTTGTGCGGTTGTTGAGCAAGCCAATCAGTGTCACTGACAGATGTCACAGAAGAATGCATTTCCTGAGCAAGTCAAAAACAAAAATGTTCCTAAATAATATTTTCACTGTGGCTTCAGCCTGAGACCTTTGAATTCGCGGAAAGGCCGGCTGCTATCTGCCACGCCGTTGTCATCCCTGAACTGTCCCGTCTTGAGTGTTGAGAGATGAAAGCTGTAGTTTTGGACAGTTGTGTGAATGTAAATCTACACTGTTTGTGTGTGTGTGTGTGCATGTGTAGTTGCTGGTTTCAAGCTAGCCTGGGTGATTGACAAGTTTCTATCTCTTTAGAGAATGCTATGGGTAGAATATAACTAAACATGAGCATACATGACTGTACACACAAAAGACACACACACACCCAGAATTCCTTAAATCAAAGGATTGAAACCACATAGATGGCCAGTTTATAAGGTTCTTTCCACTTTAACAGATAAATGTCTCTGTGTGAAAGCTTCACTATAACAGGGACGGGGAAGCACATTCAAACTGGACTGTAGTTCCACCTTCAAGAAGAATGAACCCAGTTCTCCAACACAAATGTGGTCACTGCTCTCTGACTAGCCCAGCGCTGATAGCTAAGGCCTTGGTTATTTGTATGAGGTAAACTGTGTATGCTAATATGTAAATACATTTTTAATTACTTTTATCAGGTGAACTAATGAGCCTGATTTCACAGATCTCCTGAGCACAGAGGAACATTAAATGCAATGAATCTAAAACTGCCATGTTGCAAATTCAAAGGTAATTAATCATTAATCATATGCTGAGTCAAATGAAAATATTCAAGCATTTTTGATTTGTTTGTAGGCTATAGCAAGGCTGCTTATGTGTAAGAACAGTGCCATCTTGTAGTAAAATGGTGGCATTACATGTGTTTCCCATTTTATCAACAAAAATAACAACCTCATATATAACAAAGCTAACAACTTTATAGGCTCATATATTATACATTTATTTAAAAGTAGTAAAATCTCAATAAAACAAGAAACATATACTATCAGATAAATTTCTCAGTCTGTGGTTGAACTGGAATCAAGAAGCTTATGGAGGCTATTTTAGCGCATATGCTATGTTGCCTTGGTAGCCATTAAATCAGGTTTATGTCTGGGCTTCTATTAGTTCCAGTGAAAGACCAGGACCAACAAGAGACATCACAGTAAGAACTATTTTGAACATCAACATATCCAGAAGCTGGCCTAAGCACATATAATGAATATATTTAATATGACACTGAGCTGCAACGGACTGTTGATCAAGGTATTTATGCTTAGATATGGAATGTGGTCAACATGAGAAACTGGATATGCACTTGTGGAATAGGAGGGGGGGGGGGTAGTTAAAGACACAATGTTTGTAGCTGTATGTATGTTTGTAGCTGCACGCAAAAAAGAAAAAAAATGCAATCAATGAATCAAATTAAGACAATTAAGTTTCAAAATCAAATCAAAATCAAATTAAGTTTGCTGTGGCCGTGAGACGGCTCGAGCTTAGGACGCTCCGCGGCGGTATCAGCGGCGCTATTGGTCCGAACGCGCGCTCCGGCTCAGACCGACTCTGCCGTGCCCTCCGTCCTGGTGGGAGTCTCCCCTGGGATGCCTGGAAGAAAACAAGGAAGAACACAAGCTATAGGTACACTGGACATCTCATATCTCACATGTCCTGGATGCGCGTTGGTAGCATTCATACGGCACACGCTAAGAATCCTAGTTCTGGAAATACAAGTAGAGCCGTGTGGTAGGGCAGGGCTCAGCTCGCTAATAGAGAAAAGTCACAGGGCAGCATGCCTTTGGGTCCACTCAGAGCAACACGGCTGCTTTGTTTCTCTCTATTAAAGATATAAAAAGTTGAAGCTGACAGTTAAAACAAACACGTTTTGTAAATCGTAGGGTTCTATCCAAGATGTGTGGGTAACATGCTGGTGAAAGAACAGAGAGATTAGGGCAGGAAACAGTGCTGTCTTGCACTGGACCCACAACATCGCTCTCTCTCTTACTGCATTCCTCTAGCTCCCTTAAGTATAACCTGTAATTGAATTAAACAATTGCACATCCCAGGCAACATGGTCGCATATCTGTGCAGCTCAATCCTGGGTTTAGCCGTGCAGAGCTGTACGAACCAAAAGGGCCTTGTGTTTCACAATCTTGCATACTGAGAATAAATTGTAAATTCTGCTACACAATCCTGCGAATGTCCTAGAAATGACTGTTTATTAAAAATGTGTACTATAAATCTGCTGTGTTGCTTGCTGTGTTTTAGTGTGAAGCAATAGCTTGCTGGGTTGTTTTAGTGGTAGAGTATCTTATATCTAACGTATTATATTGTTAAACGTCAAGTGTACTTTTTTATTTATTTTCTTTCTCTGCCCTTGTGTGATGTGGTGTTCCAGCACTTACTACAGTACATACTCCAGCACTTACTATAGTACATACTCCAGCACTTACTATAGTACATACTCCAGCACTTACTATAGCACATACTCCAGCACTTACTACAGTACATACTCCAGCACTTACTATAGTACATACTCCAGCACTTACTATAGCACATACTCCAGCACTTACTACAGTACATACTCCAGCACTTACTACAGTACATACTCCAGCACTTACTATAGCACATACTCCTGCACTTACTGTATTACACACTCCAGCACTTACTATAGTACATACTCCAGCACTTACTACAGTACATACTCCAGCACTTACTATAGCACATACTCCAGCACTTACTACAGTACATACTCCAGCACTTACTATAGCACATACTCCAGCACTTACTATAGTACGTACTCCAGCACATACTACAGTACATACTCCAGCACTTACCATAGTACATACTCCAGCACTTACTATAGCACATACTCCAGCACTTACTATAGTACATACTCCAGCACTTACTATAGCACATACTCCAGCACTTACTATAGTACATACTCCAGCACTTACTACAGTACATACTCCAGCACTTACTACAGTACGTACTCCAGCACTTACTCCAGCACTTACTATAGTACATACTCCTGCACTTACTATAGTACGTACTCCAGCACTTACTACAGTACGTACTCCAGCACTTACTACAGTACGTACTCCAACACTTACTACAGTACATACTCCAGCACTTACTACAGTACATACTCCAGCACTTACTATAGCACATACTCCAGCACTTACTACAGTACATACTCCAGCACTTACTATAGTACGTACTCCAGCACTTACTACAGTACGTACTCCAACACTTACTACAGTACATACTCCAGCACTTACTACAGTACGTACTCCAGCACTTACTACAGTACATACTCCTGCACTTACTATAGTACATACTCCAGCACTTACTACAGTACATACTCCAGCACTTACTACAGTACATACTCCAGCACTTACTATAGTACGTACTCCAGCACTTACTACAGTACGTACTCCAACACTTACTACAGTACATACTCCAGCACTTACTACAGTACATACTCCAGCACTTACTATAGCACATACTCCAACACTTACTACAGTACATACTCCAGCACTTACTATAGTACATACTCCAGCACTTACTACAGTACGTACTCCAACACTTACTATAGCACATACTCCAGCACTTACTACAGTACATACTCCAGCACTTACTACAGTACATACTCCAGCACTTACTACAGTACGTACTCCAACACTTACTACAGTACATACTCCAGCACTTACTATAGTACATACTCCAGCACTTACTACAGTACATACTCCAGCACTTACTACAGTACATACTCCTGCACTTACTGTATTACACACTCCAGCACTTACTATAGTACATACTCCAGCACTTACTACAGTACATACTCCAGCACTTACTACAGTACATACTCCTGCACTTACTGTATTACACACTCCAGCACTTACTATAGTACATACTCCAGCACTTACTACAGTACGTACTCCAACACTTACTACAGTACATACTCCAGCACTTACTACAGTACATACTCCAGCACTTACTATAGCACATACTCCAGCACTTACTACAGTACATACTCCAGCACTTACTACAGTACATACTCCAGCACTTACTACAGTACATACTCCAGCACTTACTGTATTACACACTCCAGCACTTACTACAGTACATACTCCAGCACTTACTACAGTACGTACTCCAACACTTACTACAGTACATACTCCAGCACTTACTATAGTACATACTCCAGCACTTACTACAGTACATACTCCAGCACTTACTACAGTACATACTCCTGCACTTACTGTATTACACACTCCAGCACTTACTATAGTACATACTCCAGCACTTACTACAGTACGTACTCCAACACTTACTACAGTACATACTCCTGCACTTACTGTATTACACACTCCAGCACTTACTATAGTACATACTCCAGCACTTACTACAGTACGTACTCCAACACTTACTACAGTACATACTCCAGCACTTACTATAGTACATACTCCAGCACTTACTACAGTACATACTCCAGCACTTACTACAGTACATACTCCAGCACTTACTATAGTACATACTCCAGCACTTACTACAGTACATACTCCTGCACTTACTATAGCACATACTCCTGCACTTACTACAGTACGTACTCCAACACTTAGTCACTTATTCAGCTTGGCTCATTTCAACCAAACTCAGCTGCACTGAGTCGAGCCCACCTGCATCGAACTGTCCCAGAGACTCGCTGCGTCGGCCAGCACGTCCTGCCGTACCTATTGCGAGCACCTCTGCTGCCCTGCGATCCTCTTTGATGTAAAGGGCAGTGAAGAGGAAGAAGAGGCCGCCCAGGACCCCGATGAAGGGGCAGATCAGAATGCTGTACTCCAGACTATGGAACCGCCATTCAAGAGAGGTGGCCTGTAACTTGCTCACGACGTCGGAGATCTGTGAGCGACATAGAGGCACCGTGGTTAGCATGGACCTGCGTCCCCGGGTTGACTGTGATTTCTGTGGCTTCATTTTTGGGCCTACATCTGTGTGTGCTTACTATGCCAAGGAGGTAAGGACTTCCTGCGTCGCCGAGTAGATGACAAACCATAATTTGTAAGGCTTCGGCAGTTGCCCTTCTGGTTGGTATGACGACATACTAAAATATGTCAAAAAAGACAGGGAACATGGCATTACAATCTCAAGTGTAACTATGATCAGATCATTCCGTGATGGACTTTTGCAATTTACATTTTCAGCATATGATCTTATCTGGAGTCACGTACAAGTTTATCAGCATGACAGCGTGTGTGCGCTTCATGGAAACTGCAGCATGAGTCTTACCAGCAGGATGTCAGCTATAATTGCCCAGTTCAGTGAAAGCAGAACCTCTCCAATACCAATGAATGTCTGAAAAACAAAACAAACACATTAATGCTAATTTGCACTTAGACCAATAGAAAATGCTAACTTGCTTTGGCTATAACCTACTAGTGAAACACTGCACATTCGTTCGGAATCATTTGGGGAGTGAGCTGGACTCTAAAACACTCCGCGATTGTACGCGAGTCCCGACAAGCACGGGGTGCTGAGGCAAAGAGGGCTGAGGCGCTGGGCCGAGCATACGTATGTGACGGGGATGCTGGTGCCCGCCAGCACGATGGCTAGGAACAGGCAGGGCGAGGAGCTGAGCATGCCAACTGCGCAGATGATTGGGTCGGCGCTGGGCAACCGGTCGCGCAGCTTCCTGGATATGGCGGTGCCCACAAAGACCCCCATGATTCCCGTCACCACCGTGATCACGCCAAAGATCAAGCTGTGCCAGGAAAGGGAAACAGCATGGAAAAGGGAAACCCCTTAAGTTAAAATCTCAGAGAATTTAACACCCATTCCAGACCTGTCTGTAGGTTTAATAGTCATATAAGATCTATAGTTTATATAAAGTAAAGTCTGGCCCAGGATGGTATTTTAATTTAAGCAGCACTTAGTTTTTGATTAGGGAGCATTCTCTACTTATTGCATTGTGACAGAATATTCAAATGAGGCTTGCAAGTGTCATGTGTAGACAAGAAGATGTAGGTCAAAGGTGGAGGCGCGCGTACCTGTCGGAAGGGTCACAGGGCTCTTTCACACAGGGTGGCATGATGCCCTGCTTGACCCGGGCACGAGACAGGAAAGTGGGCGTCCAAAATGCAAGCGCCCCTGTGACAAATGCCATGGCTGTCACCCCCAGGGAGGACCACACAAAGCTCCGGCTAGAGGGAAAAACCCCATCCCCAAACATGCATACAGAGTCATGGCATACACTCAAACATACATCATATAGACATTATAAATATGCAACTATCAATATAATAGGTATTTTCCAAGACTAAGCTTTTTAGTTACTAGACTAACCTTTAGTTGCGTTTAGTTGTGGTTTAGTTGCGGCTAAGCCTAATCTGCATCCCAATAATTATAAGGACATGTTTTTACCCTTTTAGTTTAAAAAATGAAACTAGCTTTTGTTGAACTACCCCCCACCCCCTAACCCCGTTAGGACTGTTTTGTGTTCCCTTTTTCTCTAGTTTTTCTAAATGGGACATTTTTGTTTTCAAAATATACACACACACACACACACACACACACACACACACACACACACACACACACATACAGTTCTTTTAATAGATACACTTCTCTAGGCACCTCCTGTGACCTTTACGCTTAGGTCTGTTCTGCTTAACGTTACCCACTTTCTGAGGAGATACTTGACATCCTCCAGGTAAGATGTATGCTCAATGCACACAGATCCTTGCATTTCGGAGGCTCCTCGAGGAGGGTTGGGCATGAGGAACACCAGCAGGAGCAGGCCCGGGACGCCCAGGATCGGGTTGAGCTGCAGAAGAATCGGCGCCGGCGTTACTGCGCAACCTCAACATCCAGCTCTGGTCTCGCTCTCTGATGCTGACACCAGCTGGTGTTACTACTCGCTAACCCGGAGTTTGGAAGAAGCTGCTCCTAGGTAGGTCTGAAATGGCAACTCACGCCCTGTTGCTACTGACACACAGCAAACGATGTGTTTTTAGACCAGTTATTATTGCACAAAATGATTTCGCTCTATTTTTGTTGGGCTCAAATGATTAAACAGGCATAAAACCTTTTGAGTTGAATTTTATGAGAAGGGATTTGAAGTTCTAGAAGACTCTATTCATAGCACAACTACAAATATGTGGAAATGTTATAGCTCCAATACTAAGAACATGGAGTACATGTTCAGATATTAGAGAATCTCCAGGCTGAGTTAGCAGGGCCAAGTTTAAAAGCACCCAGGTGTTAAGAGCACCGTCCATATTAAAGAGAGTGATCCTCTGGAGACCCAGCATAAGGCGTGAGGACCGAAAGCTGCGACTGGCATGATTGAAAGCCTCTGTTAAAGCTTGAACTATATCCTGACTTCCAAAGAGAAGAGTCTTACCCTGAGGGCCCAGTGCCAATCTCCTGTCACACTGGCAATTTTGGATCCCAGGATGTAGCCAAGACCACTGGGGGTAGAGCAAAGGGAGGGGTGTCATTAGGGGGAGTTTTCAAAAACATCTCTAAGCCTGGCAGTGTGTAGTATCTTGTTGCAAGTGTGGTGCATGCCTTCAGTAAGTTGGTTGTGGTTTGACGCGTGAAACTCTAAGTGGGGTAATGGAAACCGGAGAAGCTGGAGCTCAGGGCCACCTCTGTTTTGTGCTATTTTCATATTTATGAGAACATATCATAGAAATTATATAGGCTAAAAACCAACAAGGCTGATCTGAAAGTTTCTAAACATGCGGAGTAAAAACTATGGAGGGTTGTTTTGGGCCAAATTGAAACGCAATCGTGACGGTGGGCAAACGTGAAAAGCAATACACACGTGATGTGACTTTCAATAGCAACATGTGGAATGCACTAAGAATGAACAGCAATACATTCGACCTGTAAAACAATACATGGAGCATTTACAAAACTAAACCGTGAGTTCATGTCAGAATTGAATATAATCCACCTTGAAAAGTAACTCGCAATTCAATTGCTATCCACTTCAAACATAGATTCCTTACCGAAATGAAATGATTACAGTAAACACAGTGAAATGTATTGCACATGTGCAATTGTGTTTAAAGAGTGATGTGCAGAATATGGAAAGTAGGAGTCTGTTGTGGTGTGTTCGGCCCCATATCAAGGACTGTGTCTAAAACTCAGCAGCAGGTTGTGACTGAACATTGATTACATTTTATTCTGACATGAATGCCACACTGATCTTGACTGAACAGACTGAAGTTTGTTGTGTTTTGGTTTGTCACATTCACAGCAGCACACGGACGGACGCAATACACTTGTGAGCTGACTGTGTTTCAAGGTGGTTTGCATTCAGTTCTGACACAAATTCAGCATTTCATTCAGCACTTGTTGAGTTTCACCTCTCATGGGGATTTAGATTTTTTATTTAAATTCATTTATTCACTTGTATTTCTTCTTATGTTCTGTCCTCACCTCCCTACTGGGATGAAGATGTAGAAGAAGGAGATCATGATGGATCTTTGGGAGCCAATGAACAGGTCCCCGATGATGGTGGGAGCGATGGTGCAGTAACTGGCCTCTCCCGTGCCGACCAAGGCCCGCATCAGCACCAGTACCCAGAAGTACTGCAGCCAGAAAGACACATGTGGGAGACCACAGCGACTTACGTGGCATTGTGAAGGCACCACACACAAGATAAGCACAAGACCTTCCGCCCAAGGGAAGGATGTTGCATCATACAGAGTGAACTGAGAGACTAATATGAAAATGGCCTGCGAGTTGCAGAGGTGGGTAGAGTAGCCAAAAACTGTACTTAAATAAAAGTACTGTTACTTTGAAATAATAAATAATTAAGTAGAAGTAATTTAAATGATTACTTAAGTAAAAGTAATAAAGTATCTGTTAAAAAGACTACTAAAGTAGCAAGTTACTTCATCAGAACTCATTTAATAACACTGGTCAACAAAATATATAGAGATATATATTTATCCCACAAACTAAAATATGTGGTCATCATAGTTCTTTTAAAAATTCAAATATTTTTTTAAGATGTTTCTCTCAGGCATGGTTTTTAAGTAAATTGTACAATAAGTATATATTACTTATTCATAAATAAGGCTGTTATTATACACTTATAATATGTACAATATTGAACATCCCTCTTCAGTGTCCAGTAATAGTCTGCCAACATAGAGAGGCTCTACTTTTGTTACCGGTTTTCCACAGGCCAGCTACAGCCTACATAACGACATGCGTGTATAATTGGTTGTAAACTATTTGTCCTATATATGTTGACAGCTAAAAGCACTTTTGTAGATCACACCCCTGCTACATGCCATACATGAAGATGTAAATATAATGGAACAAAAAAATCCTATGGTTGAGAGAATTCTGAAGAAAAAAAAAAACGTATTTGGATTCAGCGTGCAAAAATACTTTATAAACAATGTGTTTTTCTTTGCTCTGTGTCTGTGTCCTACTTAGTTCATGCGTTTAAACTGCATGAGGTTTTTCAAATCGACTAAAAATTGTGCATATAACATATGTCACGAGCATCACATTGGATTTGGTGATCGGTTTGTGATGAGTACAGTTTCTGTGACTATTCCGAGCTCTTGCCAAAGGTCAATTACTAGACATTTTACTTTTCGTTATATATACATTGCAATTAAGTGACCGATCAGGTAGAACGGCTGGTTAGCTAGTTGGATATCCTACGCTGTCTAGCTATCAGCTGTGCCTGTATGTGGTCGAAAGAAATATCAGTATATGAAATCAATAAAAAACCTCAATTTTTATAACCTCGAAACCTGTATAATCTTTATAATCTTGAAAATATGCCTCAACGTGACACATGGATTCCTGCATGCCATAAGTTCAATGCAGTTGCTGCATTTCTTTTTCTGCGTGTAGTAGCTGCTATGAAGCTAGCTAGTCATATTTTCTTAGAATTTCACTGATAACGGACCACACCCCACTTTCATATTAAGAATGACAGCATCGACTTCACACATATATGTGAGCCTTAAAGAAAATAATATATTTCGAGCTATTTTAATAAATGTCATAATTTGAGTCTCAAGCCAGAAAACATGCTTGTTCCCTTTTCCTTATGTTGGTCTACTGTCCAGTTCTCTAACTTCCTGAAGCACAGCGACACTCAGTCATCATCTTTAGAGATTTCGCTCAGTCAGCTTTAGGGATTTTACTAAACCTCACACACTTGACAGGTTGTGGCAAAATGTACAAATGTAAAAAAAAAAATTATTAAAAAAATAAAAAGTTTAAATGTTACGTTAGGAACGTTTTAAAGTAAATTTTTGACTTCACAAAAATGTTACTCGAGTAACAGTATAAATTACACTCTTTTAAAATAACTCTTAAAAGTACAGTTTGTTCAAAAAGTTACTAAACGTGCTAAATGTAGCGGGTTACTACCCACCTCTGGCCTACATTTCCTGTGAAAGATAACTTAAATGCTGAACATCTGCCAAGAGCCAAATGGCAGTAACGCTACCTCTTCAGTGATGAAAGAACTCCCCAGTGTTGTGACAATCCATGCAATCATACCGGCCACCATGATCACCTTCCGGTTGTACCGGTCTCCAAGGTAACCGAAGGCCGGCGCCAACAGCATGAAGCTGCAGATGAAAACTGCAAACGCGTGAACAGTTTATTAACAATAGGTTCAGTTTATATATCACCTTTCATAAACCCAAGGTTGCTTTCGAATTTAAAAATTTTGTAATGTCTGTGGTCATGTTTTACTGTCATGAGATATCTTGGTTCCTCTTTTAATTCCTATAGCTGATGGTTCCTATTCCTATAGCTGATGGTTTTACTCTAAAGGCGTCTTTGAGCTTGAATGCATATCAAAGCTCACACTTTAAAAAAAGGCACAACAATGTAAAATTTTAAACCAACATATTTACATATGTAGTGCTTGTTGCATTATAAGTGCATTTTGCAAGTGATTGGTTCGTAATGCGGACCATCTGCTGAAGCCACGACTCATCAGCCTCCCCTTACCCAAATCATCACTGGTTATTTTTGGACTACAACATCAATGAAACCACTGCTAAAACTACATTATTGCATAGCAGATCGTTCTTGATGCAATACTGACACTACAGTGGTGTGGTGCTGAGCAGAGGCGAGATTATCAGGTTTATCTCGCCCAACTAAACAGGAAGTGGTTGCTACAAAAATAGATGTATAGTGATCCCTTATATATCAACTACCATTTACAGTATGCTGTTAAAGGCACAGACAGTAACCTCTGCTATGGCATCCAGACACCCCAACAGCTCTCAGTGCATGGAAAGAATGCCCAGGAGCAATTGTCTGAGGTGTTGCAATCATTCATTAATGGGCTGCAAGCTAAATGCCAACATGCTGATACCTGTCTGTAGTAGGCCGGATGTGCTGTCAGTGATGCGAAAGTAATTCTGGATGCTAGGCAGAACTCCTGAAACACACACATACCAAATGTTTTTGACTGGTGTGCCAATGGCCACAGGGCTGGCAAGAAATAAAAATAACCACGATTCCCACGCCTCGTCACCTGCGATCGTGTAGCGATCCATATAGTTGAGCAGATTGACGTAGCAGAGCACAGCCACTGCAACATACGCCCGCTTAGAGGACTTGATTCCGGCATCTGCGGAGGGGATGTCACCCTCAGCAGTCTCGTGGCTGACAGAGCCGTATTTCTGGCTACTGCAAGGGTGCTTGTCCTCACTGGGCTGGATGGTCACGATGGGGGACGTGTCCTCCATGCTTATCCAGCAGTCCTCACACCTCTGCTATTGACAAGAGGTTTAACATCACACAGCTTTGCCTGCAGTGTGCACCTTTGTTTCTGAAGCATTCCCAGCCATATCACCAAAATGAAACAGAAAGGTGTCTGTTTTCAGTAAGCCTAACCAAACCCCTGAGCAGGGAATTCCCGATCAAGCCTCATCCTTCATCGATCCCAACTTTCACATTTACTGAAACAAGCTAATCTTGTTTGCTAGTCACCTCGCAATCACTGGATGTATTTTAATGTGTGGTAGTGGTGGGGTGGTTGGGTGGTGCAAACTGATTTTTGTAAGAAGGCAAAACTAAAGAATTTGATGCCTGCATTGATGTAATTAGATCTGATAAAGCACGATCATGTTTCAGGCTACATGCAATAAAACCAGCCTTCCACAACATTTTCACTCATGCGATTACAAGAGCAATAAAGAGCACTTTGTCTCAGTTTAACCCCTGGCTATTCATTTACACCAAAAATATTATAGCAAAAAGTTAATTCTCTCTGCAAATCTTACTGCGTAACAACAGAGCAATTATGCATTGGAAGGATGAATAGGCACATCTTATAATGCTCTGGTAAGTTTGGTGGCAGTAGTTATAGAAGTGGATTTTTCCATAAAGGAGATGTTCTTGGCCCAGAAGCGCCAGTGAGGACTGACACCATTGTCCAGGCTGTAAGCTCAGACCATGCCACTGCATGGTCCCATATAATCAGTTCTAATTGACTCGACAAAGCACACAGCCGGCTCTTGAGACACAGGGATAATGACATGTTCAAATGGCATCTCAAACAAAGTTCCTCTTTGGATCATTTTTGTAATGTTTCCAATTGTCAGTAAATTACATGAATAGACAAAGAAAGCATTCAACAGTTTCAAGACTAGCCGGCTAGCACAAATACTACACAAATACATTCACTGGCTGGTTATGAATGGCTTACATTAGAAAGGATGGAGTCCTGGCTTCTTGTATAAGTTAATCCATGTTTTGTTGTTTGTTGCTTGTTTATTTGATTTCTTTCTCCTGTGGCCTCCTCTTTTAGGCCACGTTTCTGTTAGGATGGTGAGGAATAGCAGTAGAGATTTTTCTACACTGCCAAACAGTGGCAGAAGTCCCAGTAACTTCGATAAGCGTGCACGATGATCAAGTTAAAACAAAGCCCTCTCAGCCTGGTCACATGGTACAAACAGTTCCTCCTTGTGATGCAGTGTGCACCAGCAGACAACTGCAGGGTTGGGGTTTTTTGTGGTTTGTTTTTTTTTGGTTTTTTTTGTGAGCTGCAGGCGGCCTAGACTGAACACACAGCTTTTATATGGTTTTCCATTGGTGACAAAATACATCCCTGTCTCAGTATGAAACTCAAAAAGCATAGGGGATGTCTAGCTTTTGCTATCACTTGTCAGAAATCATTAACAGAGTAACTTTAATACTGGATTGTAAAGCAGTTTCCTTGAAGAAGCCCACAGTCAGGACAAGGCTTAAAATTAACTGAGGTAGACTTTGAAATAAGACCACATAATATGTAAACATTTTGTTCTCTTCACCTGTTTCTACCAAACCCTTGGGCACTGTCCGCCAATGAGTGATATCAAAGCATTTAAGAACTTGAAACCTTCAACCACTAAGATAAAAGGATCTCTAAGATTTTTTTTCTTCTTCTTTTTCTTCTCTATGTCTTTGTTTTGTGCTGTTTTGTGAGAATGGATCTCTTATTCCAAGACTAGTTATGTAACAGCAAAGGAGGTGTTTGGGCCAATGTCTTATGTTCCATGGTAACACATGTGAAGTTACAAGTGTAGCATGTTAATGCTACTTTTGGTAATTGGTCATGTGGGAGTTACTCTGAATTGAATTAGAAACGTTAATGGCCTGTAGTTCCAAGACATCCAATGTGTCAGTGTTAAGGTTTTAAATGGAAGGAGTGACTTCATCACACCACAGGAAAAGGCTGATGTTGTACAAGCCAGCTCTAGCCTCTATGTCTAGGCAATAAACCTTTTTTGTTCTTGTGAAACTTATTTGCAAAGCAGTTAGGAAATCTGACCCATGTCCTGCTCTTCCTGTAGTTTTTTGCACTTTAGTCAGCCATTGGGGAAAAAAAGCAGCAACCAACTGACCAATCATACTCATAATCATTCACAACCATTTCCTGTGATACCGATATGTTAACATATTAATGTAAAGTTTCAAACCATGAGAATTCATTCGGCTCCCCAATTTAAAAATGGACAATTATACATTTGATAATTGTAAGATGTAATATAATTAGGTTTTTTTTAAAGCATAAAGAATTATTTCAGTTGTGCATGCTACTCTTTGCTCTTGAATAATTAAAATGGACCCTTTACTCAGTCAACAGTCTGGATACTATCAGTCAGTAGTAGCTAGACTGTACCTAGATAGCTATCAATATCTTAATTGTAGATAGCAATATTTTAATATGAAAACATAATAGCTTATTTAATAAATATGCAACATAAACTAAAATGAATACATTTATTTATTTACTTTTTATGCCAAGCATTTATTTATTTTAATTTTTATTTGCATATTTATTTCTTTATTTATTCATTTATTCGTGGTTTTATTTGTTTGTTTTTATGATTTGTCACATTGTCGAATCAGAAATCTTTCCATTTTTTCTAATCAGATGACTCCATCTAGCGGTGAAACAACTTATTCTACCTTAACAATAAAACTAGTTCATTTCAGATGCATCACAGTGACAATGTCTGAATAACGTTTTGTATCAATTCAGCACTTCTAATTCTTAATTAACTAGAATGAAGAAACAATTACTGTGTAGATATACGTCTTTCTAATTTCCAACATCAACATCAACATCAAAATCTAATGTAGATATTCCGCCTACAGTAATCTAGTACCATTATCAACTGAAGCTCGATCTCCACGATGTTCATTTTATTCCAAATAAATGCCTTTGTTTGGCACATGCGCGAACGCAACGCCCATAAGTGCCCTCGAGCTCTCTTTTCTCGTGGCTTCATCGCAAACACGGCGCATGCGCTTGCCGGATCAGAATGTTGAGCAAAACGGACTAGAAGCGACGGACAGACACCGACGATATTTATTGGCCGCTTTTCCTCCTTAGTTTAGTAAACACCTATCGATTCAGAATACAATATATACAACAATGACGGAGCCCCAATCAGCACTGTTACTCAGGAGACAGCTAGCAGGTAATTTGTAAGACTGTTGGCAAGTGATTGATACAAATGAAGCTAAGCTAGCAGCAAACCGGTGTTCCTCCAATTGCTTGTGGGAATCCAAGCTAACTAGCTGGCAGGCTAAGCTAACCTAGCTAACTAATCAGTCCACATCGGCCCTGTAAGCCTCTTTGTTTTCATGCACAAAATTATGAATACCGTGTATGAACCTACGCTGTTAGAAGATGTATGCTAATTTTCCTTCAAGTATGTTCAGTCGAATTTATTGGGTTTCAAAAGACTTTAAAACTTCAGCTAAATGCCTTAGTGTCAGGCTGGTTTCACAGAAATGGGCCCTGTCCGAACAGCGGTGCTGGCTTAGCAGCCGGCCGGCAGCATCTTCGCTTTCCTTGCTAGTTGACTAGCTAGCCTGTTAGCCAGCTAACAGGGTATATATTGTGGTCTGTCTAGCTACAGCTAGCTGGGTAGCTATCAGGACTCAGTCTTTCTTTTCTTCATTCGCTCACCAGGCCTCAGTATCTTTATTTTAGGTCATCGTAATGTGATTGATCGCGATTGCAGTCGCCGTGTGATTGTGTTGTATAAGCCCGACAACGACTTTATTGTGTGGCATAGCTACTGTGTGACAATTATCTGCTGTAGTAGGGGTTATCAAGTCCCTTTGTTTTTCTCATCCTAAAGCTAACCAGCTAGCACGCTAAAGTTAGCACGCTAGTGCTAGCGAGTGTCTCGGTCTCTAGCCATATGGCTGTTCATCAGATAACCAGTAAGTCGAGATCTCTAGCCGCAATCAAATTACATCTAGCTAGAAGACTTTCCAGAAGATTTCCGGACTGTAACATACTTTGAATTGCAGCTTATCGTTGACCCAAGGTGTTCATCTTTGCTATGCCGTTTTAGATTGTTTTTGGTCGCCTTTGTTTAACACTCACAGTGATTGGGCAACCTAATCCATGAGTGACAGTTTAGCTGCTAGCTCACACAAGGCAACGAGGTATTTCTAGACCTGCCCACCATTGCGTTGGGCCCCCATGTGGACGGTAGCCACACACACACACACACATACCAATTAGTGAGTCTTTGCAAAATGCACATTTTCATAATCGCGTTGAATTTCCATTCTTACTCCAGTTTAGCCAGAAGAGTAAGTGTTGTGTAATGTTGGCAATGATACCTCACATCACCCTTTAGCAGCAGCATAAAGCTCAATAAAGTGGCCCCCCAACAGAATTGCCACACACGCGTAGTCAGTGTGGGTATTTCTTGCCAAATGTTCGCAACTGAGGTCGAGCACCTCCTAAGCCTGTCTTGGCACCATGCCAGAGACTTGCCCTGCCTGGGGACCATGCAAAGAAGAGAACCTTGGGTCTGTGGACAGCCTCCAGACTTGCTCGTGTTCATTCCGCTTTCTAGCAGGAGCTCTCAATAACAGACCGACCCCTGGCAATCAGTCGTGTTCTCTCTCTGTAATGTCAGAATAGTAAACCCATCACACCACCGTTGTCCCCTTTGCTGTTGTCTGTGTTAGTGAAGGGGAAACAAGACAAACAAAATTGCTTTTTATTTTGCACCAAAACGTGCACCAAATGGGATGCCATGAAACGAGTAGCCAAGAGGCAAAGCAGCTGCTTGATGTTGCCCCCCAAAATGTAACTGGTCAGTTCTGAAAATCTGAGAAGCCAAATACTGTTCTCATCTTTTTCTATACTTTAGTCCCTGATGAATTAATTGTTTGCTCTGAAAAAGGGGGAAACGTCTGCTTTAGCTTTCTTCGTGCCCTACGAACCAGATCTGCCTTTGTCTTTCTTCTCTGGCTAATCAATGAAATGTCAGTAAGCTTTTGCCTTAAGGGTATTTTTTGGACAACAGCTTTGGTTTTACCTAGAGATGGTGCAGTGCCATTTTTTCAGCATCAATCTGATACTGAAATCTTGCATTTGACACTTGCCCGATACCAATCTGATTTATTTTCATTAAAAACACTCAGGAGCTGTGCTTCTGTTGTTTGGGTGAAATGTCTTTTTTTGTTGTTGTTGTTTTTGTTTTTGTAGGTGCATCATATGCTAAATTTTACATGTCATGCATAGACATGCTGGATAAATATAAACAGAAACTTTGTTGACAAATCTCTCTCTCTCTCTCTCTCTCTCTCTCTCTCCCCTCAGTATGGCTGCCTCGCTTATTACCGAACTCCTGAAATTTAGTTCGTATGCGTTTTTATCTCATGACTGAATGCAACTTTAATTCCACATCAATGTCATTTTGACCTTTTTCTCTTCCTTGTGAATTTTAGCAGTAAATCACTATTCTACTTGCTGAACACCAGGACAGTGGGCAGGTGGAGAGCGGCTACTTGTACTAAGAGTCTCTCTTGTCTCAACCTCGCTTGCATCCAATAGAAGTGTAATTGGATAATAATTACAAGATGGTTATTCTTTCTAACTGGAAGAAAAACCTGTGGCTAATTAGTTTTGGTTTGGTCTGCTCTTTGTAAGCATGAGCACGTGCTACGGCGGGTTCCAGACCCGAAGCTCATGACACTTGCGCTTGGCCAGAGGTCGTGCACGGATTTACCCCAAGAGACTGGCCATCTGAGATGGAGCACAGACACAAACGGGAGTATGACCTCTCTGATCTGAGATCAGGGATGAATGCTGTCTTTATGGGTTAGTGCAAAGGGGGTGTAGTCATAGGTCAGTGTGGAAAAGCGATGCCACTGCTAGAAGCTGCTCTACTGTATGGTTCAGGTGTGGAAGCCTTGTATTTGCAAACTGGACTAACTGAAGTTACATTTTGTCACAGATCCCAAATCTCTATCATGTCTCCAGAAACATCAGAAGCTTAAAGCTGTAGATCTGTCTATTTTGTTTTAATCTAATCATGTTGAAATCCATCCTTCCATGTTTCAAATGCTTTCAGAAAGCTCACTTTTATTCCACATTTCAAACACTTTTGGGAAAAGTCATTTTCATTATAGTAACTCCAGAAATTGCAGAAGTGTTATGAAGTAATAATTTTTATTTTGTTTTTTTTGTTTTTTAGGGAGAGGTGGCTTGGTGTGGGTAACCAGAGTATGGTTACCAGAGTATGGTTACCAGAGTATGGTTACCAGAGTATGGTTACCTATGGAAACTCTGCCGATCCAGATTATTTGAGAAATCTTTCTCTCCCTTTCAGAATTGAACAAAAACCCAGTGGAAGGGTTCTCTGCAGGACTAATAGATGATAATGACCTGTACAGATGGGAAGTGCTAATAATTGGTCCTCCTGATACACTGTAGTAAGTACAACTAATCTGCTGTATTTACCAACTCCCATGTCATTGCGGTCAGGGATAGGATTTTGGGGTTAGGCATATAATCTTTATAATATAAATTAATATAAGCAAAATATAAATTGGTGACTCTTTCTTTGACTCTTTAAAAGTTAAAGGACTGGTAAGAAATCAAGGTGATGCCTGATGGACTCTGTGTGTGTTTTAAAATGTATTATTTTATTTTTAATACCATCATATATTCAGCTAGACCTGCACTGTGCAGGAATCTCAGTGGGCAGTAAAGGACAAGGGTGATTTTGCAACTGGAGATCAGACCTTCTGAGACGTGTTTGCTGATGATGCCATGTTTTGTGTCTACAGCGAAGGCGGCGTGTTTAAAGCCCATCTCACGTTTCCCAAAGACTATCCTCTCAGGCCTCCCAAAATGAAATTCATTACGGAGATATGGCACCCAAATGGTAAGAATGATTTCAGCTTCTGGGACCAGTTACTCCCACAGTCCTGAACTGGAAGAGGATCGCATTCTTTGTTTGTTGAGACGAGTGTGATCGACCTGTGCTGCCTACTGTGTACCCTGCCAGCAGAGACATGAAATTCCACATTTGATCTTATACTTTGAGGGTCAACCTATGTTAGGGTGTCAAAGGTGGTGTAATGTACTTTGCGTTTAAGCCCAAAAATAAGTGGCCTTGTAAAGAATAAGGCCTGTTAAACCTGGTTTTCAAATGAGATGCTTTTCTTGTCAAAAATGTAAAATGCATGGAAGAGCTGATGGTGATGTACCAGTTTGCGTCAGATTAGATTGAACACATTAAGGTTACACTGGAAGAATGCCTCTCATTTACTGTTCCTGTAAAATAATTATTGTTTCCAATGTGGGGTCAGGATCATTAGGTCCTGTTACTGCTTGTTTATTCCACTTTTCCTTATGTAGTCCTATTTCCGAAATCAAAGAATGTATGCTTCATTATATATATGCTTCATTATAATTGACTTCTTTCTTTTCTGCTGGTACCTAAAGTGTGGGACCTTTTTTTTCTAATTTTCTCCTTTGTTTCCAGTGGACAAGAACGGCGATGTTTGCATTTCTATTCTGCACGAGCCGGGGGAGGACAAGTACGGCTACGAGAAGCCTGAGGAGCGCTGGCTCCCCATCCACACCGTGGAGACAATCATGATCAGCGTCATCTCCATGCTCGCCGACCCCAACGGAGACTCCCCCGCCAACGTGGACGCCGCAGTAAGTCGCCGTCGGCGTTTTCAGAGTGGCCTACTTCCGGAAAAGGAGCTTTTCTCCTTCAGTCTGTATGGCGTAACCTCTGTATCAAAGTCTAATCATAACGGTGATTAAAGTGGTTGCAGGAATAGTAATGGGATATTTTACAATCAGTTTGTTTCTTTTATTTATCTGGTTTTATGCGTCAATTTTTAATGATCTGTTTTACATTTCAGAAAGAGTGGAGGGAAGATAGGCACGGTGAATTCAAACGGAAAGTTGCCCGTTGTGTACGAAAGAGCCAAGAAACTGCCTTTGACTGACTGATATTCGTCCAGCAGCTTGTAGCGTCACTATTTTCAGGGTAAGCATTGTTTGCACTTTAACCATGTGTGTGTACAGCAAGCTCTCATGGCTTTCCTTTTTTTGGGGCATGGCTCAAAAAAACTGCTTTGAGAGAAAAAGAAGGCTGTCAAATTCTACTGCAGTCAGAGAATGTCATTAATATGGTGTCTATAGTTCATAAACAAATGATAAACAGAACCTGTCTGGGGTGGAGGGTCAAACCCCAGTGAGTCTAAAGCCATTAGTCACTCTGCGTGTACGGCTTTGCTGCTGGTTGCATGCGAACCTGTTTGAACAAGTTCAACGGAACCTCAGTTGGCATCCAGTTTAGAAAGACTGCCATTTGTATTATCTGTGCTTTAAATTATAACGCGGCCTGAAACCGAATTTGTCTTCCCTCCCCAAGATGGTTTTTAAGAGACAAAGCAAATATTCACTTTTCTGCTCAAGTTTTGAAAAGCTAAAGGTATTAGCTGAGATGCTTTCATTTCGACATTAGAGCTGTATGTGGACACCTAACCTTCATGCCTTTATCAGCTTGTTGGACATCAAATTCCAAAACCATGGTCATTACTATGGAGTTTCGTTTAGGCCACCGGAGTTCCTCCCCATCAAACTCAACAAACTAGGTCTTTATGGACCTCGCTTTGTGCAGAGGCAGTCATGCTGGAACAGGAAAGGGCTTAACCCAAACTGTTCCCACACAGTTGAAGTGTATAATTGTCCATAATGTCTTTGAAAGCTGTAGTATTAAAATTACCCTTCACTAAGGGGTCCCAACCCTGAAAAACAGCCCCACACCATTATCCCTCCTCCACCAACCTTTACTGTTCCAGAGTTTGGTGGCAGTGTTGCTTTACATCACTTGAGCTGATGCTCAGTGTTGTGCATAGTGACCTTAATGTTGTGCTATGCTCTGCCATGGACACCCATTTCAGGAAGCTTCCAACCTCATTTCATGGGTTGATTTTTAGGCATTATGTGCTTCACAACCCTGTGGCCCTGCTCTAGGAGTTTGCACAGTCTCCTGCTCTAGGAGTTTGCAGTCTTCTGCTTTATGGAATAACTGGTTCTCCTAGACACTTCCATTTTCACAATGATCCCACTTACAGTTGACCAAGGTAGAATTTTCACAAACTGATTTGAGGCAAAGGTGGCACTCTGTGACAATGATGCATTTAAACTCACTGAGCTCATATGTATGACCCAATCCATTGCCAATGTTTTGTCTATGGAGAGTGCATGACTGTGCTTGGGTTTACACCACACCTGTTAGAAATGGTTGACAAACACCTGAACTCAATAGTAAGGGGGGGTTGTACACATACTTTTGGTGTGGGTGTGCAGTAAATTTGTCCAGTGTGAATGTTCCCTTCAGTTATACATGCAATGGGGTTAACATATTGTGCAGTCTGTTCCTGTGTCCTTTCAGATTTGTGAATTTTTGGTTTTGTCTCCCAACAGGTCTCCAGTCGAGAAACATGGAACTGTTTTTCTGCACTCTACCACCCTATTGCCGAACTCGTCTTGATTGAACGTTGGCAGAAACAGGCTGGCATTGATAGGCTGCAATAGAACAATAACGGCTCATACAGATATGGACGGAACATGCCAGTTTAAGTGCCAACATCAAAAAAGGAAGAAAAAAAACAGAAGTGGAAAAACCACAAGATTTTTACGCAAGTCTATGAACTGATACAACTTTCAGGAAAGAAATTGTAAAGACCTGTAAATAGCACAGACATAACTGGATAATATATTAAACTGTTCCTATACATCCAGCAAGACATTTAGTACCAAATAAATAGCGCTTTCTGTAGTTAGAGTCCTGTCAAAATCTTAAAGAGTATAGTTAATTTTCCCCTCCCTGCAAGCCTACATCTAGTGTGAGTCAGTTTTTTTTACAGGTCATGTGGAGAGGCAAGGTTTACAGAAGTGGAAAGTGGAAAGGCTTCTTCCTCTTAGGTCTTCTGTGTCTGGGAGCCTCACAATGACAAATGAACTAGGAACAACAACAAAAAAGACAGCAGAAAGGCATGTTTTCATCGTTGGCACGTGGACGGGTCTTTGTGTTTTCGGGTTCGGGGTGGGAGGTTGTGATTGGCAGTACTATTGTTGGATTTTATATAGTGCGCATGTCACATTTGGGACACCTTTTCGCTTAGTGGACACTTCGGGTCAACGATGGGTAAGCCACTGGTCATCTAGAACACGCCTCCTTTGTTTTTGGGAGTGGGGAAGGGCTTGGGGAGAGTCCTGGCCGGTGGCTGTGGACGTGTCCTGCTGAGCACAGGGAACGCGCTCTATGGGCTTTTACAGCCTTGGCGAAGAGGGAGCCCGGCAAACATGGCGGCCTGCATGTGTGTGAGTGAGCACGTAGGTATTTAAGTTTGTCTTTCTTTTCAAAAGTGCCTCCGACTGAAACGGCTTGGCTTGCTGCACTTCCCGCGTCGAATCAGGAGCCCAAGGGTGAGACATGGAGAGTTCCCTGCACCCCTCAAGCTTGGTGTGCTTGTGTGAATTGCTTTATTTTATAACCCTTTGTACCAGCATTATGAATTCTTAAAGGTATCGATAATTTGGTGTAGCAATAACCCCCCCCCCCCCCCCCCCCCCCCCGGGCCATCCACCAGTATTCAGTAGACATAAGATGGGGACACGGTACCTTTGTTTTGCATAAACTCCCATTATTTTAGCAAAATCTTTTGCAGGGCTTTTTTTCCCTTTTGTGTGGTGTCATAGGATTTGTTAAGCATGCTTTAATTGTAGGTTTCTCTCAAGCGGTTCTGGGATTTGTATTGAAGTGCGCGTGTGTGTGCGCGCGCGTGTGTGTGCGTATTCAAATGGCGTATGAATGTGTGTTTTGTTTTGGTTTTTTTTTCCACTGTTATTCTTCCCAAAATCCTTTATTCTTGGTTTAATTTTATTCTTGCTCCAACAGACTACTGCAGTTTCTCTTGCCTAATGTACAAAGACAAAATACTGATGTATATTTTTCATGTTATGGAAGCTGTCACCTTCTGTAGTGAGTTCTTCTGAAATATAATTTTTTTCCAATATTTCTTTGGGTCTGTTGTCTTACTGAATAAGTCCTTTTAAATGTTCCACCAAAGCGGAGAATGCAAATATTTAATGCTTGTTCAAATTAAGTCAAAAATAAACATGACATAATGATCATAGAGGTGATTACAAGAGAAGTAGGTACATCTGAATACATTTGTAATGTGCAAGTTGTTTTTCCCCCTTTATTTTTGAAGAAATGCTGCCGGTTGCAGTAATTGTACACTGTAAAGGTACATGGAAGAAACAGCATCAGATACTAAAAATATTAATGTAATATAAACGTGCAGTGCGTTATGAATGTGTAAAGATCAATATAAGCGATGTTACTGTATCACTATAAACTTAATGTTAATACACAACGTCTGAGCAGTCTCCTCGTGATTACATAAAAAAAATCTTTAACGACCGTAGACGTGTTTACCTGATTGCCGGTTGTCCGTTACTGATACTTTTTACCGTGGTCTTAGAAAATGACGTAATGACCATTAGATTCAGGATGTTTTTTTTTGTGGTTGTCTTTTAATCATGGAAGATGAATTAGCCATGAAAATGTTATATTGATTTCTCTGTCCTCTGTCTTGAATGAAATATTCCATTACGCACTCAGTATTTGTTTCTGTCATAAAGAAAATCAAGTGGTGGCAGGTTCCGTGGTGCTCCATGGATTTTAGTTTGAAGCGTTCACATAACAGCGGTAACCTGACCTTAATATGGTTAGTAAAAGCTGTTTTCCGACAATATCCCATATATCATTCTTATGGCTACCTGCAGGTAGTGTCTGCAGTGCATGGCCTATATTTATATGCATTAAAAAAATTATGCTGTACTTCTTTGTTTAAAATCAATTTATATCCATGACGTTTCCAATGATTAAGTGTTCTTGCCAATAATATTTGTCGGTGTTACAGGTTTGACTCCACAGAAAATTCTATGCTGATTAAATATCTCGCTCCTCCCAAACTCATCCTAACGTTTCTCCATCCTCTCGCGATAGGACACGACCAGCCACGGATCCAACATGGCGGACGGTATGAAAATGATTACTTGCATATTTTCACGCCCTTTCTGTTTTAGATGTTGAACGAATTACCTGTTGGCATGGACAAGCATGTCTGTACATGCATTTGCGTAAGGTTTTGAGTTAAATTAACATATATATTTATCATCGCAATGACCAGTTTAATTATTGCGTCTTATTTTCTCCAAGACTGCTAGCTAGCGAGGATGGCTATCCATGTAGCGTTAGCACAGCTAACTGGACTCTCTGCAAGTAAAGTGGTGGGCTGGGCGGTGGTTGTGGTAAATTGGCCGGGTGGTTGTAGAAACCAGAATAAAATGCAGAATAAAAAACCGGGATTTTTCGAGAAATTTGTCGTAATTGGCTGGTTTGTTCAGACTCTAAAAAGCAGTATGAGTTCACGTTAAATTGGGCTAGAATCAACAATTGTTTTCAGAGAACATAACGGTACTCGGTCTCCATGTTTATTCGCCATTTATTCGGTGTGGGATAAGACCTTAATTTCTGGCCACCGTGATACCACGGATTACCTTGCGCTGTATTACATTTCAGGCACATTAGAAATGCGCTGAAGCTCGAAGAGCACGTTTAAAACGCCGGAATGGTGTCTGGATTACCGTACGTGATCCGATCATGCGAGGAGTGCGTGGGCGCAGTTCTTTAATGCATTTAGACTTGTTATTAATGTAAATGTTATATAAAAAGACGTGGTGCAGCTAACGGCTACTTTTGATTAGCCTCCAATAAAATGTGCGTTGTATTGTATCTGTGTGGCCCAGATATTGCGGTTTCTTTTATCTGAACCTACGTGTCCAGCCAGATCTGTTGACAATCACGCAAAGCCTCTTTAATGGTTCAATTTTATTCAATATAACCGCTTTATGGTCTTGGAGAATACTTGAAATGACGTTTCATACGCATAGGGAAAATTAACCAACACATTCAACCGTAACTAAGTAAATTGGCATACTTAAAAGTGAACGTTTGAATATTTATGACTTCTAAATTATAGTTTGTTTTTTTCATTATACGTTGCTCAGGATGTGTTGATTGCATAATCAGGTCATTGTGCACTGCAGGCTGCCATGCCTTTAAAATGCTTTATAGTGCCTAATGATCTCCCAAGGAACAAGTCTGTTAACTGCATTTCTTACAGGGCAAAACTAAAACAAAATATAAAAAACCAATCTGTTGTTTTGACAGTCTTAATGGATTGTTGATACTAGTGGTTAGAGCCTATTACACTGTAATTATAATGGATATAATGGTGTGTTATGTTCCCCCTTTCCCTAATGCTAAGTTTCTTGTTTTTTGTTTCATACCATTTGTCATTGTGTTTGTAGACCAAGTCAGGTGGTTAGGGCCAGGGCAGGGCAAAGGTGAAGTGTCTCCTCAGCATTCTGCGGAATAACTAACGCACACAGACACACTGGCACAAATGAGGAAGGAAGCGGCGGGAGGTGCAGAGTTTGCACTAAGCAGTGAAATCCCAAGTCTTCTCGCGTATGGGAAGCAGTCACATACAGGATGCTGCCGTCGTGCCATGTTATTTTTTCCTTTCTTTTTTTGAATGTGCCACTAAAGGCATGTACATGTATGTATGTATGTATGTAGGCAAGATCGACACAGACTGAAATGTTGTTTCAGCGTTCACAGACTTTACAGACTGAAAGGGGAAAGCTGTTAAGACTTACCCATGAATCCTGGGACGTAAGGTGTGTTCTGCCGCATTCCTGTGTCTTAATCGTGTTTGGGAAACGCAGTCACAGCAACATGTCAGAATCAAATGTAATTGCCCATTAGGTCTCGCAGATAGTGTGTCTGTGCTCAGGAAGTAGTTTCCATCCAGGCTGTTGAGTTGTAGTTTTTCTCTTATCTTGGTCTGTCCCTGTTTTGTTCTCTCTCTCTCTATTGTTGACATTTCTTCTACACCTCTGTGCATGTGTATGTGCACGCATGTGTGTGCATACACACCTTACCCTATTTCTGGCCTTTGTTACTTTTTTTTTTCTTTCTCTTTGGTTTTCCTTTTGCATCCTGTCAGGTGTTGTCACCCTCTGCCTCTTTCCCCCTGTCTGTTTACCACCCATCTCACTACCGATGGTTAACCCCTTTCACTTGCCCCCCCCACCCCCCCCCGTTCCCACTCCACAGAGGAGGTGCAGAAGCTGCAGAAGCACCTGTCCCTGCTCCGGCAGGAGTACGTCAAGATGCAGCACAAGCTGGTGGAGACGGAGAGGAGGTGCTCGGTGCTGGCCGCCCAGGCCTCCGGTCGAGGCTCACCCTCCCAGTCCGGCGACTCCTTCATCAGCCGCTTGCTGACCATCGTGGCCGACCTCTACCGGCAAGAACAGTACAGGTGGGCGCTGGTAGTTGTAGTCGTAATATTTACATAAGAATCGAGTACGATTTAAGGAACAACAGTTGATGCAAAGGACCAGTGTTGAGGCCGAGACTGAAAAATAAGGCTCCGATGTTCTTTCCACGACTGTGAGCTGCATTGTCGAGGCCCAGGGTAAACGGCTTCAAGCTTTTCGTGCGTCCGAGCTGGTTCTTTTAGCTTTACACCTCGTGAGAATTTAGGGAAAATGTTGAACTTGGTGCAGCCCCTGTTTTGAAGTGTGACCTGAGGTAGAGCCTCGAGCTCGTTTTTTGAATGGCTTTCAAAAAGTTCTATCAGCTTCACTGTTTCACAAATGCGGCCTTGCGTGAGTGGTGAACCCACACGTCTTGAATTGTGGTTCAATGTTGCAGCGACCTAAAGGTGAAGATCGGGCAGGAGTGGCTCAGTGCGCACAAGTTTGTGCTGGCAGCCCGCAGTGACATCTGGAGCCTGGCCAACCTAGCCTCCATCTCCGAGCTGGACCTATCAGGTGAGTGGGCGGCGTGCTTCTGTGCATTTCGAATATGGCAGTAACGTAGCCATTTAGCCCACACGGAGCGAGAGGGCATTGCGTTCGACAATGAAACGCGTTGAAAGCCATCTCTCTGGCTGAGTGCTTGTTCTCTGTCCTCTGTCCCTGACCGACGGCCGTGCCCTCAGAGGCCAAGCCAGAGGTCGCCATGGCGATGCTGCGCTGGGCCTACACAGACGAGCTGGAGCTGTGCGAAGATGATGCCTTTCTCATTGACCTTATGAAGTTGGCAAACCGATTCCAGCTCCACCTCCTGCGAGAGAGGTGGGCGGCAGGGGGTGGGGGCCATGGCCAGGCAGGTGGCACAGGGAGCAGGGTCAGGTGCAAGCAGTTGATTGAGGAGACGGGGCGAGGGCCAGGGGGACGACTCGCAGTCCGCAGCTTTGCCTGGAGAACCTCCTGCTGTATCGAGGAAGCTGTGTGTGTGCGTCTGTTCAGGAACAAGCACAATTTAGTCTTTTAGTGTCTCGTGTTACACGCTGAGTATCTAAAGCTGAGTAAATGAGAAAATACAGTCAAATACATCAGAGCAGAACATGGTGCTCTCTTTAAATGACTACCAGCCGACCGCTGTCCAAGATACGTCTTTCTCTCTTGGCTTTTAAGAGCGTATTTTCCTCCCTGCATGTAGATGTGAGAAGGGAGTGATGTCCTCGGTGAACGTGAGGAACTGCATCAGGTTCTACCAGACGGCCGAAGAGCTGGACGCCACCACGCTGATGAATTACTGTGGAGAAATCATCGCCAGCCATTGGGTGAGTCAGTCTTCAGCTCTCGCTCCTCAGCGCCGCTGTGTCTCCCTGCCTTCTGCATGTTCAGGCTTTATCTCTGTGCACTGTAAACCCTCTGCTCTAGGGAGATTGTGTTCACTGTTCAAGTGACCTTAAGATTGCCCTTGTTTAATATCCTGATGAAGTTGGTTTTTTTTTTTTTTGGTTTTTTTTTTTTACATTTACGGCATTCAGCAGATGCTCTTACCCAGAGAGACTTACAAAAGAACTTTATCATCTACTCAAAGACTGTGTCCTAGTCAGTACAGTAGGTTAGAGTCAAAGATAAAGTTGAACTAGAATACTCCTGAAATACAAAAATAAATGCTTTTTAAACCCTCTATCCAAGTTGGGGTATTTACAATGTTTGCAGTTGGATTCTTTTGGGGAGCAAATATGCTGATTGTATTTTTCTTCACATTTATAAAGAAGCTGCAGTCAGTTGACCCATTTCTTTGGTAGTGTGTACAGGGGCTCAGGGCGCAGGCCTTTTTCATCATTAAGCCAGCTTGTGCACATACTATGCAGGGTCTGTCAACAAGAGCTTCGTAATTTCTAAATTAGGATATTTAAGACACCCATCTGGGCAAGATGTTCATACAGTGCCACCAAGTAGTATTCAACCCCCTGCAGATTTAGCAAATTCAACAAGTTGCAAATGATTGAGTCTTCAAACTTTGAACAAGAGTAGCATTAATTAACAGATGCCTAAATATTACAAACAAAAAGTACAAGTTGCTCAATTAAATTATAATACATTTTAAACATAAAAATTAGGGTCAATTATTACTCAACCCCTAGGTTTAATATTTTGTGGAATAACCCTTGTTTGCAATTACAGCTATTTAACGTTTTTAGACCTGATCAGGCCGGCACAGGTCTCTGGAGTAATCTTGGCCCGCTCCTCCATGCAGATCTTCTCCAAGTTGTCTAGGTTCTTTGGGCATCTCTTGTGGACTTTGACCTTGAGCTCCTTCCACAAGTTTTCAGTTGCGTTAAGGTCACGAGACTGACTAGGCCACTGCAACACTGATCTTTTCCCTCTTAAACCAGGCCTTGGTTTTCTTGGCCGTGTGCTTGGGGACGTTGTCCTGTTGGAAGATGAAATGATAACCCATCTTAAGATCCATGATGGAGGAGCGGAGGTTTTTGGCCAAAATCGCCAGGTAGGCTGTTCTATCCATCTTCCCGTGGATGCGGACCAGATGACCGGGCCCCTTGGCCGAGGAGCAGCCCCACAGCATGTTGTTGCCAGCACCATGCTTGACTGTAGGGATGGTATTCTTGGGGTCATATGCAGTGCCATCCTCTCGCCAAACGCCCCGGGTGTGGTTGGCACCAAAGACCTCAATCTTGGTCTCCTCAGACCAGAGAACCTTGAACCAGTCTGCCTCAGAGTCCACCAAGTGATCATGAGCAAACTTTAGACAGGCCTTGACATGACGCTTTGAAAGTAAAGGTACCTAACGGGCTCGCCTGGAACGGAGACCATTGCAGTGGAGTACGTTACTTATGGTATTTATTGAAACCAATGTCCCCACCGCCATGAGATATATTCTCCAGAGCTCCCTCCTTGTTGTCCATGAGTCAGCCTTGACCGTTCGGACAAGCCTGGCCTCAGCACGGGAAGACACTTTGAAAGGCTGTCCAGGCCGTGGAAGGTTAACAGTAGTTCCATAAGCCTTCCACTTCCGGATGATGCTTCCAACGGTGGAGACCGGTAGGCTCAGCTCCTTGGAAAGGATTTTGTACCCCAGCTTTGTGACCCTCCACAACTTTGTTTCTGATGGCCTTGGAATGCTCTTTAGTCTTTCCCATGTTGACCATATATGAGTGTTGTTCACTTGTTTGGGGAGGGGCTTTTATAGTCAGAAAAGGCAGGAAAACACAGAAAATTAATCCAAGCATGTGAAGCTCATTGTTCTTAATACCTCATCTTCTTAATACTTGAGGGAACTACTTCTTAATACTTGAGGGAACCAAACAGAATTCTGGTGGTTTGAGGGGTTGAATAATAATTGGCGCTCTGGTAAACTGCCAAAAAAAAACAAAAAACCCCGGAGAAATAGAATCGATCATAGGTTCAAATCCTTACTCCAAATACACGGGATGTATGTATCAAGATTAATACAATGCTGAATACCGTACCCTCAGCCTTTAATACCATGCTGAATACCTTTCCCTCA
Source organism: Electrophorus electricus (assembly GCF_041902795.1). Taxonomy (NCBI): domain Eukaryota; kingdom Metazoa; phylum Chordata; class Actinopteri; order Gymnotiformes; family Gymnotidae; genus Electrophorus; species Electrophorus electricus. Next base: position 22,668,853 of record NC_137504.1, read on the forward strand.
GCCATTAATACCATGCTGAATACTGTACCCTCAGCCATTAATACCATGCTGAATACCGTTCCCTCAGCCATTAATACCATGCTGAATACCGTTCCCTCAGCCATTAATACCATGCTGAACACCGTTCCCCCAGCCATTAATACCATGCTGAACACCGTTCCCCCAGCCATTAATACCATGCTGAATACCGTTCCCTCAGCCGTTTAATACCATGCTGAATACCGTTCCCTCAGCCATTTAATACCATGCTGAATACCGTTCCCTCAGCCATTTAATACCATGCTGAATACCGTTCCCTCAGCCATTTAATACCATGCTGAATACCGTTCCCTCAGCCATTTAATACCATGCTGAATACCGTTCCCTCAGCCATTTAATACCATGCTGAATACCGTTCCCTCAGCCATTTAATACCATGCTGAATACCGTTCCCTCAGCCATTTAATACCATGCTGAATACCGTTCCCTCAGCCATTTAATACCATGCTGAATACCGTTCCCTCAGCCATTTAATACCATGCTGAACACCGTTCCCTCAGCCATTTGAATCCACACTGGGATTCACTCTGCCATTAATGGATATTAATCATCCAACGATTTTGTGTCTTTAATAATATCACTTATAGTGAAAAGTGAGTTTCTTTAAACTTCATATCATTGTTGCTGGTTCTATCATATGGTAGCATGTCTTCTGCATAAAGAGATGATTTATGAGCTTTTATTTATTTCAGTTCCATTTATGTTATCGTCATCGCTAATGAGCTGTGCTAATGGTTCAATACTAAAAGTGTACAGGAGGTGTGAGAGAGAGCAACCCTTAATGTAAATCTCTGTGGTCTATACCCTGTGGAGCTGAGCAGTGTTTGTATTTGGGTGTGGGTGTATCCAATTTATGAAATTGGGTCAAAATGCAAACTTTTAACTTTTTAAAATTTTTAGTGCTTAAAATAAGTATTTCTATGCTTCATGATCAAATGCCTTTTTGGCATCTAACGATGTGATTATTGTTGTCTTCCCATGCCAATTTAAGTAATCTGATATTTTTCAATAGTATCTTCCTGCATTCTGTAGTGATATTGGCCTATGGAATTGGTATTCAGTAGTGATATTGGCCTATGGAATTGGTATTCAGTAGTGATATTGGCCTATGGAATTGGTATTCAGTAGTGATATTGGCCTATGGAATTGGTATTCAGTAGTGATATTGGCCTATGGGATTGGTATTCAGTAGTGATATTGGCCTATGGGATTGGTATTCAGTGGCGTCTTTACCTTCTTTATGCATTACCACTGTGCTTGCTTCTCTCCAGGAGGTGGGCATAACCTTTGACTAAAATGCACACGTCTTTTAAAGGTTTTGTAAAACTCATGAATAAGTCCATCCGGTCCTGAACTTTTATTGTTTTTCAGATTGGAGATTACCTGCTTAATTTCCCATTCCTCTATTGATTCATCTACTTCTTTATTCAGTGGACCTCTTAATTTTGTCAATTTTCCATCTTTCAGGAACATTACACATTTTACATCCTCAGAGCGAGTATTTGAGTTATTACATAGGCATTTGAAAGACTGCGAAAGTTGCTTCTTGGCTTTGTGTTTCTACTAGCCAGGACTGTGTTTCTAACAGCTCCGTTTTGGTTTATTGCCAGCACAATCATTATCCTTTCACTAAACATCTCGTAGATTTTCCTTTTAAATCCGCTCATGGCTGTGCTCTGTTCTTTGTGTGAGACGGTGGCCCACAGTACCAACCCCTCCTACGATGAAGCCTCTGTCCCAGATCTGTCCTTGATACCCAGGACCGTTTTATGACCCCCCACCCCACCCCCCACCCCCAAATCTCCATGAGGACAACCTCACCAATCATCAAGGTGACATCCGAGATCTGGGCACGTCAGCAGACGGAGTCATTAGCTGCACCAGCTGCTGTTGCACGACAGCCACTTCCTGCGCGCTGCCTCTTGCTCTGTTGATTTAAGTTTAATCACCCAGACCTTGGGATTTGGGGGTGGGAGGGGACCAGCCACACAGAGCGAAGAGTGACAGCGGAGTAGATGAATCTATTTTAGAACGATGCATCCGGACGTGTGAGGGCAAACCGTCTCATACGTTACGTGTGCGGCCCTCACAGCTCTGTACACCCTACGGTAAACTGAACATGTCGTCACCCTCCAACTCCCTCCTCTGTGTGGCAGGACGACCTGAGGAAGGAGGACTTCAGCACCATGAGCGCCCAGCTGTTGTACAAGATGATCAAATCAAAGACGGAGTTCCCCCTCCACAAAGCCATCAAGGTGGAGCGGGAGGATGTGGTCTTCCTCTACCTTATAGAGATGGATGCTCAGGTACACACGCACACAGAACAGATTAAGACCGCCGCCAAGGTCCTTCATATTCCTGCGTACAGTTTCTAGTGTTTGCTCAGTGTTTGGAGAATCTCATGAATATGAATGTGGAAAAATTAAGAATGTATGATATGTATATGAATTAATGAGGTTATGAATATGTATGGAATGAAGGTGAGACTGTGTCTCCTGTTGTTTTCAGGGAGCTCTTTTGATGTATTTGGTCAATCTTTTTTTTGGGGGGGGGGTTAACAGAGCTATAAAACCACATTTCTGGTGATGAGAAACTTTGTCCTTTGCCTTCAAACTCGACAGCCTAAAGTACAGGAGAAGAATTAAATGCAGGTGAAACCAAATCGGAGTAACGTGTAAAATGACATCTCCCGGGCTCTCTCAGTTACCAGGGAAGCTGAACGAGTTGGACAATAACGGGGACCTGGCCCTGGACCTGGCCCTGTCGAGGAAGCTGGAAAGTATCGCCACCACGCTGGTAAACAACAAAGCAGATGTAGACATGGTGGACCAGAGTGGCTGGAGCCTCCTGCACAAGGCCATCCAGAGAGGTACGAATGCCGAACACTTCCTCCTTCTCTAGTCTGTCGTGCCTCTGAATCGCGACTGCCGTAGTTGCGATGACGTAAATGATGATCTTCGTCGCATGCGAACGTTCCGCTCCAGGAGACGAGTTCGCCTCCACCTTCCTGATCCGACACTCGGCCCAGGTCAACGCGGCCACCGTGGGTGCCGTGGAGACGCCCCTGCACCTCGTCTGCTCCTTCAGCCCCAAGAAACACAGCGGCACCGTGATGAGTGGCATGGCCCGCATTGCCGAGGCCCTGCTTCACACCGGCGCCAACCCTAACATGCAGAACAGCAGGGGACGGTGGGTAACGTAGTTCCAATTCCGACGTGTAATTGATCTCTTTCCTGAAATGACTCTTTGCTTTATTTCCTGGCCTTCAGGACGCCGTTGCATGAAGCGGTGGTGTCAGGAAATGATCCGGTCTTCAACCAGCTCCTGCAGTGCAAACAGTGAGCGCCTGCTTTTTTTTCTTCTTTTTTTTTTTACCGGATCGCCGAATCCATGTCTAATCCCGCTTACTTCATACACAAACGACAAAATAGCCCGTGCCGTTTTTACTTCCTGTCCTGACCCACCCCCTTCCTGCTCAGGCTGGACCTGGAGCTCAAGGACCATGAGGGGAGCACAGCCCTGTGGCTGGCCCTTCAGTATATCACAGTGGCTTCCAAAACGTCCGTAAACCCCTTCGAGGACGATGTGCCCGTGGTCAACGGCACCTCATTTGACGAGAATAGCTTTGCGTCGCGGCTCATTCAGAGGGGGAGTGACCCGGACAGTCCAGATGTCTCAGGTAGGGAGAACATATAGTTTTCCAGAGCCTATGGCATAATGGCTTTGGCATGAAGAACCGAATGTGGGCAAAACCATGGTGTTCGTGGTGAGCCTTTTAACTGGTGGGCCTTTTGCTTTAGGAAACTGCCTCATGCAGAGGGCAGCCCTCGCGGGCAGCGAAGCAGCCGCCATCTTCCTGGCCACCCACGGGGCGAAGGTCAATCACGCCAACAAATGGGTGAGTGTTTTCCGAGGACGCCTCCCGCCTCTGATGGCAAATTTATGTCGTCTGTGAGATTTGGCACTGCATTAGCGATACTTAAGCTACCCACGTGCACCTCTCGTTGTCTCCGTGCGTTTGTCCGCGGGAGCGCAGGGCGAGACTCCACTCCACACGGCCTGCCGCTGCGGCCTGGCCACTCTGACAGCAGAGCTCCTGCAGCAGGGCGCCAACCCCAACCTGCAGACCCAGAGCGCCCCGCCCGACAGCGGGGAGTGCGGCCCAGGCGTGTCCTCGCAGAGCCCCCTGCACATGGCCATCGCCCACAACCACCCCGACGTGGTGTCTGTCATACTGGAGCAGAAGGGTAGGGACTGGTGGACTGGAGGTTGCCCAGTAACACCTCGCAGAAGTGCCCGCGCGTTGCGTGAGCCGCTGCCCCGTGAGACGCTAAGCTGTCCGTTCTTGACCTTTCTTTTCGCCCTCAGCCAATGCCCTCCATGCCACCAACAACCTGCAGATCATCCCAGACTTCAGCCTCAAAGACTCCATGGACCAGACTGTGCTCGGCCTTGCGCTCTGGACAGGTACTCGAGAGCAGGGCCCGCCAGCTGTAGCTTGCTTAGCGTTCCTTGTAGGGTAACGGCAGGGTACACTCGTACTATTACTGCGGCGGCAATGACCAAACGCTTGTGTGGGTTGCCAGGAATGCACATCATCGCCGCCCAGCTCCTGGGGTCCGGCGCGGCCATTAACGACACCATGTCGGACGGCCAGACTCTCCTGCACATGGCCATCAAGAGGCAGGACAGCAAGAGCGCCCTCTTCCTGCTGGAGCACCAGGCGGACATCAACGTCAGGTACACGCCTCGGGCGTTCTCCTCCTTTCGTGGAGGGCGTTGGGCATCGTCTTTCCCAACCGCTGCCAGCTCTAGCCAGTTCCCCCCCCCCCCCCCCCCTTTAAAGGTGCCCTCCTCCCCCAGGACACAGGAAGGCCAGACTGCCCTGCAGCTGGCCATCAGCAACCAGCTCCCCCTGGTGGTGGATGCTATCTGCACACGCGGAGCAGACATGTCAGTGGTGGACGAGAAGGGAGACCCTCCCCTGTGGCTCGCCCTGGAGAACGGCCTGGAGGACATCGCCTCCACGCTGGTGAGCAGAGCGACGCTGGTGTTTTGTCTCTGTTTGTGTCTGATACGATACGCATGTCTCCTAAACGTTTCGCCCGTAACCTCGGCGGCCGGCAGGTCCGGCACGGATGCGACGCGACGTGCTGGAGCACGGGCCCCGGGGGCTGCCAGCAGACGCTGCTGCACAGAGCCATCGACGAGAACAACGAGGTCTCCTCCTGCTTCCTCATCCGCAGGTGCGCACCTGGGCCCCTCTGCTCATTCCCGCAGTGTGTGCTGGGGGCTCTCCCTCACATAAGGACACACACACACACACACACACACACACACACACACACACACACACACACACACACACACACACACACACACACACACACACACACACACACACACACACACTCCCCTCTTGAGGCTGAAAGTTCTTTTAACCTGGAAGCTGCAGCACGGTTGTGCAGCATAGTTCAGCATAGGTAGTAGTTTGTTGGGACAGTGGCGTACACACAGACCCGTTGATATCGCTCTCGCGCGCGTAGTCCGAGGAGCAGTGGTCTGTTTCTCTTTTTCCATGGTTCCATCAAGACTTGCTAAACCCAGAGATACGAAGTAATCTTAAGCCCAGTAGCTCTAACATTACATCACAGCCTGAGCCCCTGGGACAACAGAAGAAACAGATAGGCCAACAGGATTTACTTATAGTATGTATATTTGTCTCTGTGTGTGTGTGTGTGTGTGTGTGTGTGTGTGTGTGTGTGTGTGTGTGTGCGCGCGCGCGCGCGTGCGCCTGTATGTGTTTCGCTCTCAGTGGCTGCGATGTGAACAGCCCACGGAGGCCAGGGCCCAATGGGGAGGGTGACGAGGAGGCGCGGGATGGCCAGAGCCCCCTGCACCTGGCCTCCTGCTGGGGCCTGGAGGATACGGTGCAGTGCCTCTTGGAGTTTGGCGCCAACGTCAATGCGCAGGTCTGAAAATTCCTTTGAGGTTGTTTGGTTCTGTTGTTGCCTCTAAGGTGATCTGAAGGCTGACTGTGGCAGAGGTGGACAGTTCAGTTTCAGAAAGCAAAATAAAAGTCCTCCTCAGTATGTAAAATTAATTTGTGAATTATAGGAACTCAAAGAAAGACTTTTTTTTTTTTAAACCTGAACTACACTTCTGACCACTGGCAACCACATTAATGACACAGTTTCTTGGTAGTACCAGTTTTCACATCACTGCTTTGTCACCGAGGACGTAGATAGATAACAGAGGAGAGCGCGCGCTTATGTCTGTGATCCGCAGGACTCGGAGGGGCGTGCCCCCATCCACGTGGCCATCAGCAACCAGCACGGCATCATCATCCAGCTGCTGATCTCCCACCCAGACATCCGGCTGAGCCTGCGAGATCGGCAGGGCTCCACGCCATTCGCCTGCGCCATGACCCACAAGAACAACAAAGCAGCTGAGGCCATCCTGAAGAGGGAGCCTGGCGCTGCCGAGCAGGTGGGGGCAGGGGTGCAGGGGTCGGGGTCACCCAGCCGGCCCGCAGGGGTCGGGGTCACCCAGCCGGCCCGCAGGGGTCGGGGTCACCCAGCCGGCCCGCACCTTTGCCGTCTCCCGACCCCTAGCATGGCCATTTTCAGGAATTCAGCGATTCTCAGCTCTTTTGATTGCTCCGTTATCGGACCAGGAGAGAGCAGTAGACAGTCTCAGTCGAGGGAACGCGTCTGTCGCTTCCTTCTCCCTCCCCTCCGATACCCCTTGACTGCATTCCCCCTCCCCCCACTTCCTCCTCAGGTGGACAACAAGGGGAGGAACTTCCTCCACGTGGCCGTACAGAGCTCAGACATCGAGAGCGTGCTCTTCCTCATCAGCGTGCAGGCCAACGTCAACTCACGGGTGCAGGACGCAGCCAAGCTCACCCCATTGCACCTTGCCGTGCAGGCCGGCTCCGAGATTATCGTCCGCAACCTGGTGAGGGGCAGGGCCACGGGCTAGGGGTGAGGCGGGGCAAGGGCGGAGGCAAGTACATGTACATGGAGAACTGGGGGGGGCCTCCAGCAATTTGTGGCATTATAATCTTCTTGAGGCCCATAATTCAGTTTGGTCTGGTTGAATTAATGCCACACCAGTTGCCTAGCTCTCAGATGGTGGTGGTTGTTTTGTCCCAGCAGTTACTCTGTGTTTTCACTTTTAAATCATGTCGCACATCCATTGAAGTGATTTTATAGTGGAAACGTGCCATTAAATCACAGTGCCTGTTTAAGGCTGTTCTCGCTCAGTTACCTGTGTGTGTAATTAAATTTCTTTGTGTAGTAGTAAGGCTTTGGGGCTACTACATATTCTTGTGGTCAGTTTATTGAATTGCAGCATGGTTGATGGGTATATACATGTGACTTTGTGTGTGTGTGTGTGTGTGTGTGTGTGTGTGTGTGTGTGTGTAGCTTTTGGCGGGCGCCAAAGTGAACGAGCTAACCAAACATCGTCAGACGGCGCTCCACCTGGCAGCACAGCAGGACCTGGCCACCATTTGCTCCGTGCTGCTGGAGAACGGCGTCGATTTCACCGCCGTCGACGAGAACGGCAACAACGGTACGCTAAATGAGCACTGCCAGAACCCGAACAAACGAACGCAGCCTCAGTCTGGAGTTGCAGCATTAGCCGCTGGGCTATGGGTATGCGTGACGTGTTTGTCTGTATGTCTCTGCCCTGGCCTTAGCCCTCCACCTGGCTGTGATGCATGGGCGTCTCAATAACGTGCGCACCCTCCTCACGGAGTCCAACATCGACGCGGAGGCCTACAATCTCAGGTAGGACTCCTGACCACATCCTGGAAGCTCGCCAAAGCTTGGACGCAGCCTTTAACTGTCCACCATCTAAGTCCCTTGTCGGACTCTCATTATCGGAGACATGCTGCTTGGTGTCGTGCTCTGACACTGTCGATGTCTCTTTTCCACCACCAGGGGCCAGTCTCCGATGCATGTGCTGGGGCAGTATGGGAAGGAGAATGCAGCAGCCATCTTTGAGCTCTTTTTGGAGTGCATGCCAGAGTATCCTCTGGACAAGCCAGACAACGACGGAAACACAGGTTAGACTGGCCTAGTTCACAATTTACAGTTAAATGTTCATATCTAATGTATATCCCACCCCCCCTCCCCCCGCCATTAATGTATAAAAATATGTTCTCTCAGTGTACTACATAAGTACTGCGGAGTAGAAATGTGGGTGTGAGGTTTGCCAAAAGTGTTGAGTTTGACATTTTGACACCTGACACATTTTTACATGACGTCCCTGTCCCCTCGGGCGCCCTTAGTCCTCCTGCTGGCATATATGAAGGGGAACGCTAACCTGTGTCGAGCCATCGTGAGGGCAGGCGCTCGCTTGGGTATCAACAACAACCAGGGCGTCAACATCTTCAACTACCAAGTGGCCACCAAACAGCTCCTCTTCCGGCTCCTCGGTAAGGAGATCCGCGCCTCTGAGTCAGGGTTTAAAGAAGATGCAAAGGTCTGGAGTGGTTTGCTGCAAAAAATGGAACCGTACGTGTGTAGAATTGTGCGTAGTGTGCGAGCGCATCTCAGACCCTTTCCTGCCATGTTGCAGATATGCTGTCCAAAGAGCCCCCGTGGTGCGACGGCTCCAACTGCTACGAGTGCACCGCCAAGTTTGGGGTGACCACGAGGAAGCACCACTGGTACGTGCCCTGCCGGGCCTTTGATCGAGTCTTCAAATACACAGAAAACCTTTAACACGTCGCATCCCCGAGTGCCCCCCCCCATTCATCCTCGTCTCCTCGCCCCGCCCCATTTTCCAGCCGCCACTGTGGCCGCCTGCTCTGCCATAAGTGCTCCATCAAAGAGATCCCCATCATCAAGTTCGACCTCAACAAGCCGGTCCGCGTGTGCGACATCTGCTTCGACGTGCTGACACTAGGCGGGGTGTCCTAACAGGCCAGCAGGGGGCGCCATGGGAGAGACAGGCGCCAGCCACGCCGGACAAGTTTGAGCGAGAGGGAGAGAGAGAGTGGGGCGAGAACAACGGAAAGAGGCTGGAGGTGAGAGCCCTCGGACTAACTGTACGGAGCGCAGCCATTACTACTGTCGCAGTCTTTTCTGGAAATAAAACAAAAACATCCATAAAAAACGCGTGTGTTCTAGTAACGTTACCAACGTCTAACCAAGGATCAAAGTCAGAGTAGTAAAATGCCATTGAAGTGGAATTTGTAGACTTCGCAGGTTTTTTGTACCCGTTTGACGGAAAAAGAGACGGTGGGTTTGGGGGCGGCGGGCATGCTCCGAGGAATTGGCCAACCGTAAACATGATCCGACAACGCCGATGAATCGTCGCTCACCATTTTCCCATAAATCGATCTGAGATTTAAACACAGATCGCTCGGTTGGGGAAATTCACTGCTGGGTGTAAAGAGATGTAAATGAGGAGGTGGAGTGTCCCTCTGCTGAGATGGTCTGAAGCCTTAATCATGCGGGCCTGGGTTTAGCGCTGTCTTAGTCAAGAACAATGCATTTATATACATTTACTGTTTTCTAAGACGTCTCGAGGTCTGAGGAAAGGCCAAGTGTCCTGCAGGACTCGGGTAAGACTGAGCACCTAGTTAACTCCGCGTCACCCGCATTTCAGATGGGAACCGGAACGTGTTACTTGTTCTGCCGCCCCGTGTGATTTAATCTCAGCTGTGTCAATGGATTGTGCCACAGAAAGATCTGCATATTAAACACTTTATTTTTATTATTCCATTAGCATTTTTATATTCATGAAACACTCGTGGCTGGCTAAGCCAAGTCTCATTTTCTAACCCAATCAAAACTAAATTTAAAAACTCTTTCCTATGAAGTCTTAGAAACAGAGGTTGTTTGAAGTATGGAAATTAACTACAATGCCCATGCACATGTAATTTTATCAGGTCCATGATTCAATTACTGATCACCAAAAAAATACATTCCATTTAATCTTCTTTGGCCTTTTAATGTCTTTGCGAGATGTCACCTTAAGTTGCTCTATAATTAAAAAAAAAAAATTCAGTTGCAACACTAAATTGTTGCACCATCAGTTTTTTTTTATATATACATATTTTGAAAAGAAAAGGTGACAAGGATTAGAAGGGGGTCAGTCTACAATGTGTTCTAGGTAATGTTAAATTGTACAGTTAATTGTATAATATTTTTGATCACTACAACTGTTTTGTACTTAGATGCAGATTGTGCTTTTTCTGTTTTTGTCAACGTGACAAACCTAAAATCTCACCTCTGTTCAATCCTTTATGCACACTGTATCGTATCTGTATGCTCAGATATCTAGCCTGTCGCTTCCTCTAGTATCCTTTTCAAGAAAGGGAGGACAACTTTACATTAAGGCCATCAGACAATTAAAAAAATCATTTAAACTCTGCTTGTCTTAATTCTCTTCAAGTGCTTACCTACAAATGCAAAGAATATTACTGGTTTTTGTTTAGTTTGTGTTTTTTCCTGATGGGTGAAAACAAAAAAAGGTTTTTAAAAAATGGACACATGGCAACTGAAAAATAATTTCATTATTATATATTATAAATAGATGATATGTAATAGACTTTATGCATACTTTGTACATGGTAAAACTAAAATAATGAATTTTTCCCAACATCATTTAAAATTGTCAGACTTAATCTGATCACTACTATAAGCTTAAGTTAGTAGCACTTCTGAACAAGATCCAGGCTTAATCTTGGCTAAGGAGGCAGGAATCCGCGTGGGGTGGGCAGTCCTTGTACTGCCGGAGGTGCGGGTTGTTCGAACGCGTCCGATCATCTAGTCGCACGCACACACAGCGTGTGCGCCCTGAGCCAGGTGAGAAGAGCATCCTAGGAACTCCAGTCCAGTCTCTGTGAACACCACCGCTGAGAAAAGAAGATCCCACCGCAGTCATCTCGGGCTTAAGCGTGAACCAGAGACGGTTTGTTTTCAGTAGCTTCACGCGGTAAAGCAGGGCGGGGCGTTACCTTTTCTCGGAGCACCAGACGCGCCCCCCCGCGGCAGAGCTCCATTCTGAGTTGCAGGCTGGGTAAACCCTGTTCTCCTCCTCAGCCTGGGCTTTCAGCTTCAACCCCTCAGTCAGGTGGGCCTCCGCCTGCTGCAGGGCCTCCGTCGGCTCCCCCCTCTCGGTGTAGAACCGGCCGATCAGCCTGCCTGCAGCACAGAGGAAGAAATGATGGACGCTGGTTTGGAGCGCAGAGGGGACGATGCATTTCAGTTCGTTTGGAAGCTTTCAGGCTGAGGTGTATAATATGGATTAGGTATGCAGCACAAGATTTGACGTGGATTTGAGTCAGAGAACAGGCACTGGGCAGACCTTAGAAGAGGTCTTGAACTTTTAAGGTACTATCTACGCATTATAGCCATGCAAGCCAAAGAACGGAGATAATAAACGTACACAGCTGTATGTATAGACATTACCCACTGGTGTGTACTCCTTCTCATAGAAAGTCAGCCAGTCATAGAGTGCCACTATTTGAGACGGAGACAGATCTGAGACGTCATCGGACAACCCTGCCTCAGAAAAGTCACCCGTCACAAAAGCCCTTGATGCATCTCTTCCTGGAAAAAAAAACACGCAAACACCTTGTATGTTTAAAAGAACCCGCACTCAGTACTAAATATGCCAAAAATGCTGTCTAGTGCACTTTGAAAGGCGCAATTTCACAGAAAGGAAGACTTGGGGCTACGAATAACAAGTATAAAGACTTCCTCATAACTACGTATTCGCTACCTATGTACACCTTTTCATTCAAGTTAGCAAGTTCATATTTGAAATGTCCCAGTGAACATCAACTAGGTTACACAAAGGATTTGCCATCATGACTCCGACATAACGCTAGCTAAGCTACTGCGGTTTTCAGTATAGAAGTGAACCACATGTGGCGGAGCTGTCACCTCGCCCATATTTCAGAGATTAGTGCGGAATATATTTCATCTAGGCGAATAAAAATCGCATAGTAGATAAATGCTATCCCCTTCATATTTAAGATGCAGCTTGTGACCTCGGTCTTTTACCTGAGAAGAAACGATAACCCCCATCCGGACCGTAATGCTTACGCCCCTTCTCGACATCAAACACCTGTCCTAAAATGGCAAGGTAAAGTCCTTTACTACTCCGGTTCCCGTTATACAGCGCCAGGACATCTTGGTGCAGCAGACCTGCGGTGGGCTGGAGCAGCCATGGCTTTAGCAGACAAGAGCCTACGGAAAACCACTCAGGGAGAGTCCATATAGCCAAGCCGAACGAAAGAAGGGCTACCAAATATTTAAACATCGTGTTAACAGTGTATTTACTGCATAACTGCGGTGAGGTAAATAATAATGTATAAAAAAAATTAAAAATAAAAAAAAACTTGAATATGTGAAAACGTTTCAGATGCTCCTTCCATAAACAACAGCTTACATCGTTGTACACTTCCGGGTGTGTGACAGCTTGTTAATGCGCATGTCTGGGAGGGTGTGCGCTAAGCGGGGGGGATATCACGTTGCTATAAAAATGGTTGGCCAGTACCTGGTATGGGCCATTTAGTTAATGCCCTCGCGGCTTTAAATCAGTCCGGAAAAGTTGCTTAATTAAATGAATTAAGTTGCTATATTAAATGAATTAAAAACAAGACAATAATACTGGAGGCAACCACGAGGGGGCGGGCGAGGGCGTTTCCTAGGGAATGTGACGTAACGGGCCTGTGAATCAATGCGGTGACAACGGAGGAACGCAGTAGCCGCCGAGCGATCCGGACTTGGCAAAACGGGTCACAAAACGAGCCGAACACGGCCTGAGAGGAAGAAGGAGTCGATCCTCAGCCACAGAGCATCATGGGGAACGCGGAGAGCGGCGGCGGCGGTGGCGGGGCTGGAAGTGGCGACGAGGAAGATGTGGAGACCGAGAGCCCGGGCTTCGCAGAAGGCAGCCCGGCCTCCGCGGCCACCGCCGCCGGCGCCGGCAGTGGCCGAGCCTCCGTCCCTGGAAGGAGCGGACGGGGAGCGGCTCACCCCCCGTTACCGAACTACGGACTGCCCTCCCCGGAGGCCCTGATGGAGCAGGTCAAACTGAGGGAGGCGGCGGCCCGCATGAGCGATTCGATGGTCGCCATTTCGGAGTCGGCCCTTGCCCGGAACGAGAGCGCCCTGGTGCGCTGGTTAGAGGAGCGCCTTGGCCGCGGAGAGGAGGCGGTGACTCTGGAGCAGTTTTGTGAAATGTTGGAAAGCAGGGACGCGCCACGGGAGGAGTGCGAGGAGGTACCTATAGCCCTGCGGCGACGTTTCAAATCTAAAAGTGACCAGAGGCAGGGCGCATAACGTCCAGCGGTTTGATCAGAGTCCTCAGCTTTAAATAAAACGTTTTCATTGAGTTGGAAATGACAGTTTATAGTGTTCGTCATGTCCGACTTTTTTTTTTTTAAACACTGACAGGTAGGCTGTTTAGTGACACCCTGTCCAACGCTGAAGTTCACGAAAGGCAATTAGTTATGTGCATTAATACGTGACCTCTTAGTTGCCTTGGCCACTTGCAAAAGTTCTCAATGATGTGGTACCACTTGAGTTATTGTATGGACTGTTGCAAAAACAAAACTCCAAACTCAACCTGACTCTGCTAACACAAAAGTAGTATGGCATCTCATCTTCAATAGGCCTAAGTTTGCATAGTAATGGCGTTCTTGTTTTGTTGACAGCTTAGATACAGTAAATATAGTTTTTTTGCATGTGTTCAGCAATATTGTGAATGTTTAGGTTTTGACATGAAGGCTTTTTAATTTTTTTTTGACTATATTTCTCATGACCTTTACCCATTAATCTAAGATCAGCTAGTTGTAACAAGAGGAGGGTTCCTCTAAAGCAATTTGAATTGCTGCTCTGTATGAAGAGTACTACACAAATAAACTTGCCCTGTCTAAAGAACAGACCCCAGAGAAAGCTACCGCACGTTTCGGACGTCTCTCCTCTGGGCGTGCGGTACCTGGAGTAAACCTCATTTAGTGTGTTCATAACTGGGGTTATTAGGTAGGTGGGAAACAAGGGTGGGCCATCCGGGAATCTCAGATGAGTCATTTGGGAATCGGAGCTGTAAATAATAATTTGCTGATACTTCGACGTGTAAAACAGAATTTCACAATCATACGGATGTGCTAGACAGTAGACGTTCAGTGCTTAAGTCACTCCCGGGCACCGCGCCTGGATGTCGGAAGCAAAGCGCGTTTGTTGACGTGCTTACGTGGGTGTGTGTGTCTGTGTGTGGGTGTCTGGCAGGCTCAAGTTGAAGGCGGACGTTCCAGAGAGAGCTACTGCACGTTTCCGTCTCTAATTGGAGATGGGGCAGAAGCGCGTGTCTTCTGATAGAGGCCAATTCTTCTATCAGTTCTGCTGTCAGGACCAAGTGCTATGAGAGAAGTCTAGTGTTATAGAATGAAGTCATTAGTCCTGCGGTGCCGTTCTGCTTTGATACCAGCAAGGATGGAATTTCGCTGTGACCTCTCGGCGCTGCCACGTGTGCCAGTGGCGCGTCCGTCGGTTTTGTTTGTTGTTTGGCCGCTCTTTGTTTTTGAAGTCCCTCCTGTGTGTTGCTGTGTAGCTTGTCCTCTGCTGAGTCAGCACACTGAAACACGTGTTGGGCCTGCGGCACGGACTTTGACCCGGTCATGCACAACGCATGTTACTCACTGGGAGTGTATTAGGAGAGCTCCCACTCACCACACCCATGTGAATGGATGTCTCTTTCCTTTGTGGTTCTCATTGGGTTGTTGTTGTTTGGTTGTTTTCCTCGTGTTTTATTCACTTTGGGTAGCACGATTCAAGAAGCTTCAGTCACGCTAGTGTTCTGTGTAGTTTAATCACGTGCAGTGATTGATGAACCGGTTCTTACCATCCTTAGTTCTTCTGCAGGACATGGAGTTTTATGTTTGTTTGGCAGCAATAACTGGATTTGCCCCAGCATTAGACTAATTCAGGCTAGGAGCTGCTTATCACGATCACAGTGGCCTTTGCCGTAGTGTTATCACATTGTTGTAAGAGTTCTACTTATCGTGTTTTATTGGGTGCTGTGAGTGTTGGATGTTACAGAGCAGGGTTCTGTCGGCGCTCTAATAAACCTAGGCCTTCACGTTCTCCAGCAAAGTCCTTTCACAGTAATGCGGGCCGGTCTTTAACCGTCACGTTAGTAGTTGGCCGTTTTTAATATCACAAGGCATGTGGCGATAGCAATATAATTACAGCATGATTGCAATATGTTTTTGTCCATATTAGCCATCCCAAGGCAACATTAAAACATAAAAAAAACTTTGAATGTGCAAAAAATGGTGTCTCGCCAGTATTCTCTGTGTAATGTGTATACTCTTGTGTTTACGCAGGCGTTTGCCCAGTTCGATGCGGAGGGCGATGGTGTGGTCGATGTTGAAAGCATGCTCATGGCTCTGAAGAACAGTAACGGTGCCAACCTGCAAGGGGAGCTCAGCCATGTGACCAGGCAGCTACAGGCCTGCTCTCTGACCCCAGGTAACACGGGATGCCTTTAGGGCTGGGTCTAGGGAGGCACGCTTCCAGTAAGTTCTAGCATGGCCGTCCCATCAAGAACGTTAAGGGACACTTCCTTCCCCCACCTGTGGTCAAATCATTAAGGATATCGAGATGTTTTCCAGGCAAAAGTCAGCCTGAGGCTGAGGGTCACATTGTTTTCATTGGGTGTCTCTGATCAATAACCTTTAGAGGTTACCTCAAGGGTGGGGAATTTATTTATTGTTCCTTGTGTCTGAAGTCAGGTGATCAGTCTCCGTACCCTAACTCAGAAACCTGAAGCACACTGGTTTCTCGCAGGGTGAACACTAGCAATAGTCAGTATCCAATTGTTCAGGAAGGGTGTTGGTTTAAACTGTTTTTACTGCCTCTGGCCTTCCCGTTCTCTTGTGTAATTCCGCTGTCCCTTTCACAGGGTTTGTGGACATCTTCTCCAAATCCAAGGACAGGCTGGTGGCCCATGCCGCCAAGATCCTGAAGTTCCTGCACAGGAACCGCATCCCCAGCAGTGCTGTCCCGTTCCCTGCGCTCGAGGGCTACAATAGCATCTGCACCATGAGGTCTTCAGTCCTGCAGGACTTCCTGGAATACCTCCTGCAGAAAGAGAAAGGTTGGCACTGCCGATTACCCGGTGGGGGATGAGGTCACACGGCCAGCTTTCAGAGTTTGCCCGTGCCAAGTCATCGTGGTTTTAAAAGCTTTTGGGGAGTTTTCCCATCAGTTCATCCATACGTTCATTCTAAAATCATTCCAACATGGCACAACGGCGCTCTACTTGCCCTTTTTCATCAGTCGAGTACAAAAAAGTGCAGGATTGTCCAGCGTGACTGATGGACCGAGGACTGCGCGTTGTCTAAACGAACTTTGGCTGCGTGAAACCAAGCACGGACGTGCCTCATTTATGTGGCGTTGTAAATGCGCTGCGTTTCCTTTGTGTACTTACTGTTCAGTGTACTTACTGAACACGCCCTAATTCTGGTGTAGTGCTAGTATGCCAATAAGCATATGTCGGGGTGTTGCACTCAGTTACATGCAGTCTGACAGTTGCATGAGGTATATTTGTACGATCTCTGTGGTCCGGTCATCTCCACCATCCTCTCCGCCTCCTCCCTGACAGACCTGGATATCCGGTACGGTGCTGATCCGAGCCAGGACCCAGAGGCCGAGCGCGTGCGCGTCATCTCGCAGTGCTATAGCTCCATCGAGGCCTCGTCCAATGCCGCCGACGTCCACAAGATGACCAACGGCGAGACGATGTCCTTCTGGCAGTCGGACGGCAGCGCACGCTCCCATTGGATCAGGCATGCCGGCTCCTCCCACCTACACTCTCCAGCCACTGGGATTCAGTGTCCCCCTCTCCTCTGGGCGTGCGGTACCTGGAGTAAACCTCATTTATTGTGTTCATAACTGGGGTTATTAGGTAGGCAGGAACCAAGGGTGGGCCATCCGGGAATCTCAGATGAGTCATTTGGGAATCGGAGCTGTAAATAATAATTTGCTGATAATTGGACGTGTAAAACAGAATTTCACAATCATACGGATGTGCTAGACAGTAGACGTTCAGTGCTCAAGTCACTCCTGGGCACCGCGCCTGGATGTCGGAAGCAAAGCGCGTTTGTTGATGTGCTTACGTGGGTGTGTCTGTGTGTGTGGGGGTGTGTGTCTGTCTGTGGGGGTGTGGGTGGGTGTTTGGCAGGCTCAAGTTGAAGGCGGACGTGGTGCTGCGGCGGCTGGCCATCGCCGTGGCGTCCAGTGACCACAGCTACATGCCGCAGCTGGTCTCCGTGTCGGTGGGCAAGAGCCGGCGGGCCATGCAGGAGATCCGCGACGTGCGCGTGCCCAGCAACGTGACAGGCTACGTGGCCCTGCTGGACAATGCCAACATCAGTCAGCCCTGTGAGCTTTCGGCCCCTCCCACACCACTGCCACAGACTCTGCCCCTTTAGCTGCCCCTCTGTTCTGTCCCATAGGAAAATGGATTCTGTTGAAATATGGCAATATCTTAGTAGTATGTGGAGATATTTTAACATCGGAGAGCTCCAGAGTTAGTCATGATATTTTTAGTCATGTTAGCAAAAAAACACTTCACTCACCTATTCACATCCCTAGCAGAAGTCACCTGAATATTCCTGGAAAGTCTTTTTATGCTGTGATATATTTTCATATTTTGGGTGCTTCTTGACTGGACGCAAGAGCTCCTTCCCATTCTTGCCCACTGATCTCTGCCCGCACAGACGTTCAGATCAACATCAAGCGTTGCCTGAGCGACGGCTGTGATACACGCATCCACGGTCTGAAGACCATGGGCTACCAGGTGACCAAAAACAGGGAGGTGTCCGTGTCAGACGCCTCCGCTATCTGGTACCTCTCCCTCCTCACCTCCCTGGTGACGGCGTCCATGGAGACCAACCCCATCCTCGCCCAGACCGTCCTGCATAGCACACAGTAAGTCAGGAGCGCTGGGTGCAGACGTCAAGGTGACGGAGCGCGGCCTCGGCAGGGATGTGTGGCACCGGAGAGGCTGGAACCTTCCGGCAGTCCTCCGTGAGGGGGTCTTTACGGTAGCCATGTGCAATTTGGCGGCAAATTTGATGTATTTCACCAAACATCCTTCTATCTGCAGAGATGGGTGTGTGCCAGCATTGTCCTGGTGAGCCAAGAAATAACGCATCTGTGTTCTCATTCGCCATTTATGTAGAACAGAATTGTGACAGTTTTGGTCCTGTAGAGCTCACCAGGCGCACGCCATGATCTTTCCTCCCTCGCAATCTTTGCTCATCCCATTGCCATTGGTCATGGGATTTCTCGTCAAGCTTTGCCTGCAGGCAGATGCTTAAACGTCGAGCGTTCTGTCATCTGGAGCAGCCACGCTTCCACATTTTGAAACGTGATTATACCCGATTATACCAAAACTCGCCTGACCTCTTAAACAAGGAAGGAAGCGTCCCTTTTTTAACAACACACGCGGGCATCCGGCCAACGTCTGGATTCCTGCTCCCTAAGGTGCGACGAGGTGCCCTGTACTGAATGGTGGGGGGCACCAGGCGCGAGGGTGTTTGTCTGCCAGCAGGGCAGCGCTGTTGCGCGTGCGTGTGTGCTGACGTGCTCGCTCTGCTGTGTACCTCCAGGAAGGCCTTGCAGCACATGCCTCCACTCTCCCTGACGCCCTCCTCCACCGACTTCCCCAAGTTCTTCTCGGCCAACGTCCTGGAGGAGGTGGACGCCTTCCTGCTCCGAATAGCAGAGTAAGACCGAGGACCGGTGTATTCTCCGTTCGGTGCTCCTGTTTATCAGCCGCGCATGGCTGTTTGCTTTTGCTGTGATCGTGTAATTGCAGGAGGCAGCGATCGGAAGTGTGTAATTGTACACTGCTGTAAACTGTTGTTTACCCGAGCTCCTACTCATCCACTCCAGTTACACTCCCTTGTCTGCCTCTCTCTCTCTCTCTCTCTCTCTCTCTCTCTCTCTCTCTCTCTCTCTCTCTCTCTCTCTCTCTCTCTCTCTCTTTCTTTCTTTCTTTCTTTCTTTCTTTCTCTCTCTCTCTCTCTCTCTCTCTCATATCCCCCTTCTCCCCCACCCTGTCCGTGCCACAGCTGCTGTGACACCCCAGATGCCGAGCTGACCCTTCTGGCGTTTGCCCTGGCCCGGGGCAGTGTGGCCAAGGTCCTGCTCTCTCTGGCTGGCATGTGTGAGCGCGGGGGCTCAGAGTACCACGCCTCCTCCCTGCTGGCCTCCATGGCCTCGGTGCGCCTCCGCCTGCTCTACCGCAACGGTAACACACACCTCCCTACTGCATAGGACACTGCAGGGTGGCTACTGCAGCGTCAGTACACTGATGATGATGATGATGAAGATAGTTGTGTGCCATTGGAGATAACGGTGGCGTGGGTAACCCCATGCTGTCTGATGTCTTGGTGGCGTAGGTAACCCTCTGCTGTCTCATGTCTGGGTGGTGTAGGTAACCCTCTGCTGTCTCATGTCTGGGTGGTGTAGGTAACCCTCTGCTGTCTCATGTCTGGGTGGTGTAGGTAACCCTCTGCTGTCTCATGTCTGGGTGGTGTAGGTAACCCTCTGCTGTCTCATGTCTGGGTGGTGTAGGTAAACCTCTGCAGCTGCACCTGCAGGCGTGTGACGCAAAGAGCCGCGATGACAAATGTGGCCCTGAGAACATGCTGACGGAGCCCACCACCGGAGACGGTACCGCCCAACCTCCTGACACTTACATCAACACTCCACTTACACTGGGATGACCCCGGGGACGTTCTGTTTGCCTGTTCAATTACACAACTTCTCTCTACAAAAAACACAAACGACAACAAATTCAACATAAACGGCTGCGGGGTGGCACTTTAAAGGTTTTTGAAGTGTCGTAATCCCCCAGCGTGCTCAGACGTGCGATAAGAGAAATGTTCGCAGGGGTTGCCATCAGAGGTGTCGCATGCGTTTCCTCCGTCCGTCCCCCCGCAGGGTTCCTGACCGAGAGCGGCAAGAGGAGGGCCAGCGTGATCCTGTCCACTGAGGACCAGACG
Source organism: Electrophorus electricus (assembly GCF_041902795.1). Lineage (NCBI taxonomy): Eukaryota > Metazoa > Chordata > Actinopteri > Gymnotiformes > Gymnotidae > Electrophorus > Electrophorus electricus. Next base: position 22,688,942 of record NC_137504.1, read on the forward strand.
TGCTTCCAGGTCACGCAGCTCCGGGTCAAAGTGAGTCCGCGCTCGTCGGAACCACGCGGGACCGACTCGTTGCGTTGAGCAGGCTGATGGGACGAGAGCGGACTGGAGACGCCGAGTCCTTCCGTGATCCACGCCGGCCCGGCAGACTAATGACACACAACTAATAGTCGCTTTTTCTGCGATTAAAGCTGCGATTAGCACATTAAGGAATGAAATGTATGATGGTGCATAAAAAACAAAAACCAAAAAAAAACCAGCGAGCGTGAGTAGAAGTGTTGAGATTAATCAGATGAAACCAGTGAGTAGACCCAGTCAGAGCGGAGAGCGAGATGGTCTAGTCGCTGAAGACTCCAGGACCTACAGCCACAGTCATCCGAAAGGTCAGGAGCGTGTGCGGGTGTCGCCACGGCGATCCCAATGGTCCTGAGGGCAGAGAAGCCGAAAGTGTCCTTCAGGGTAGCTTGGGCAGGACTGGGTGGTGGTACAGCTCTACACAGAAAAAAAAACGCACACGCAGTGCTCTACAGTGAAGGGTTTGCTCATGCATCATAGTGGTACGCTCCAGGGACTCACTCACTTTCTCTAATGCCTAAGCAGGTTGCCACACAGTTTGCATAGTGATTTTCTAGATTTTTTTTTTTTTCCTCGATGAGCAGCTTTCAGCGGTCACCGAGTGTTTGTGTTGGGCGCTGATGGAGTGCGGGGACCACGCTCACAGTGCCCTGACAGGTTGCAGACGTTCGTGCCACTGATGAATGCGGCGCGAGTTGGCCACGTCCCCCAGAAATAAGTGTTCTTCAGTGTGCTTTATCACAGCACAGGGCAAGCCCGAGAGTGCCGTGGTCCACCTTCAGCTGTTCTGTGCGGCCTTTTTAAGTGTTTGGTCCTTTCTGCGCAGGTGCGTAAGGGGGCCATAGGTGCTAAGTGCGGCTTGGTGTTCGCTTATAACGACCCTGATGCGTTCGACGCAGACAAACACTTTAAGAGGTTCAGGAAATATGACTCCTGGTCGTTTAAGGACTACAAAGAGTTTGTCCAAGACAGGTAAGTGGAAAGCATTCTATCTTTTTCCTTTTTATTTCGCTTTTTCTTACGTTTAGGCTGATTTGTGTCTCTGTTGCCATCGGGGTTAACTGGGCTGTAATTGGGCGTTTTTCTCTCGCTGAGTTGAGGTGTGTTGTATGTTTAGTCCTGCGTTCCTGCCGGGTCTCCGGTAACCTGGCCGCATGTCCGTTGTCTCTCGCGCGTGCAGACAGTGCAGTAGTGGAGCAACAGAAGTGAGGGAGGAGGAGCCTGTGGGCTGGTTTGAGCTGGAGGAAGACTGGAATGACATGGAGATCAAACTGCAGCAGTGCCGAGTATCCAATGTAGGATATCATTCACGTGCATCCTCAACAAATTCCAAAAAAAAACCCCAAACAAACCAAAAACTTCAGTGAGCCATTAGGAAATGACCCTCAGGCAGTGGGCCGCGTCCTGTGGTGACCTCTGTTTGGGTCTGTGTGTGTCTGGCTGCAGTTCCTGATGGTGAAGTTCGTGTGCACGCGTCAGGAGGTTGCCGAGCGGCTGGGCGTGCAGCAGCTGGACCTGAGTGGCTACCTGTGCCCCGCCACCGAGCGCCTGCACGCGGCGGAGGAGCTGAGCGGGCAGGCCCCGGGGGCCGAGCGTGGCCCCCACACGGCATTGGCCCTCATCACGAAGACCCTCGACTTCATCAAGCAGCTCACGCGAGACATGGTAACGCACGTGTGTTGTTTATGACCGAGAGGCTCTTGGGGTTGTAGTCGGGACGTGCGGGTGCAGGGTAACGGAGCTGCTCCGCTCTTGTTGTAGGATCTGTCGCTGCACAAGCAGAAGGCACTGTTGGACTTCAGTGGGCTGAACCTGGTACTTTTCTGGGACTTCTACAGCAAGCTCAGGTCTATGTGAGTACACACTATAAGCTTAAACACACACACACTCAATGGTGTGCACTCAGGACCTTCTAATTATTGAGAGCAGAGCTAACAAAAAATGAAAATAGTATAGACATATTTCATAAATAAAGTAAAATTAAAAAAATCAACTTGCTCATATAGACTATATTTTACATATTCTTGGTTACTATAGCATGCATTTTCTACCTGAGAGTGGAACTGATCCACACCTCTCATTAGTTTGGCTGTGGGAACTCGCTGCCGTGGACCTGCCTACCTCCCCTTATGGGGATCGTACGAAGGCTTCTGGGATGGGCTTCTAGGCTCTTAGGCTCTTAGAAATGTCACAGAGCCTTCTAGGCTCTTAGAAATGTCACAGTAATTCAGAACTATGAGAGGTGTGCTAGCCTGCAGCAAACCCACCACTTTGGTTTTGTGCGCTGTAATAGCATTTTGAGGACTGCTGAGCTGTGTTTTGAATTCATGCATTGTGCGGTCATGCATAATGTATCCGCAACACAAAAACACAAAACACGTCTATGTGAAACACCACAACGCTACGCAGATTATGTGAGTACACGGCATATGCATATGCTTCACGGACTCTTAGAGAAATCGCAGCTCTGTGAGTGTACTTGAGCGCACACACACACTTCGACAGCGTGTTTCACTGCGTGTTGTACTGTGTATGACTATGTATGTGACAAATAAACTGAACTTGAACTTGAACAGAGAGCTCAGATTGGTGTGAGTGCAAACGTTTTTGCCACACTTTAGTAATGTGTATAGTTTGATGACTCTGTTTTTAAAATATTATTTTTGCTTGTGTGTGTGTAGACCTGGGGAGGAGGCACTGAAGGCTCGGGTCCTCCTGCTCCGGCTCCTCCAGAACTGCTTCCCGGCTCTTCCCGCTTTGCCGGAGTCCCGGGACCCCCTGGAGAGCACGGACTCTTCCCCATTGCCGTCAACGTCTGCAGGAACGACAGTGAGCGGAGACGTGGACCCAGCCGATGCCGTGGGGGATCTCTACAGCCACTTGTGTCAGGGTGCGAACAGCCACAAAGCCCCCATAGCACCCCGAACCCAACCCCCCATAAGTGGACGGTTCCGCAGTGGCGTTCAGGGTTAGGGTTGGTCTGATTTAAGGAAAGTCAGTTTTAATTCAGGTGTAATTCAGGGAAGTCTGGCTAAGAAAGGAAATTGAACAGCTTGGTAAAGTAATGTTTCAGAACAAATACAGATATTCCAGTGTCGCCCCAACACAGACTCAAGTGCTGAGACTGGCAGCAGGACAGTGGAGAACATTCTGCTCTAGACATCTCTCCACATACAGCTAATGACCAAGCTGGACATGGAGAGGTCTGAGAAAAGGTCTAGACAGGGACTGGAATTACTCCAGTTTCTCAGTGAGGAGAGCAAGAGCCCTGAAATAGTGGCACAGACAGCATATGACTGATGCTGATGTTTCAGTCATTCGATGGGGACATGGTTGAGTGTGTGTGTGTGTGTGTGTGTGTGTGTGTGTGTGTTTGAGTGATTGATGCGGTGGTAACGTGTCTGGCTTTGTCGTGCAGTGGCAGATGGACCTGATGGTGAGTCTGTGGTGGAGAAGGCCCTCAGGGCAGAAGCGGTCAGGGCCATCCTCAGCGGAGCAGCCATCTTCTACCCAGACAAACAAAGCCGACGAGACAAGCTGTTCGACATGATGGTGGGTGTGTCTTTGTGTGTGCGTGCGCATGTGTGCGCGCGCATGTGTGTTTTATGCCTTGCTTCTCTCCTATGGCAGAAGAACATAACGGAAGAGGACCAGCCAGAGTCAGTTAAGCTAACATTTGAGTCGCTCTGCAATTATTTCAGGTAAAATGCACGCACGCACACACACGCACACGTGCACGCACACACACACACACTCTGATGGCTGCATGTGTGTGCAGTGATCAGGACCCGAGTGGGCTGCTGCTGTTGCCTCCCAAAGGGGCACCTGCGGACTTTGACATCTCCCCCATCCTCACCGTCATGGACACACTGCTCCTGGTGGCCGCTCGAGAGGTAGTGTCTGTAACACACACACACACACACACACACACACGCTGGAGACAGCACTTGCATAATTGGTTTTTGGTGCTTCCCCCTGTCTGTTGTCATTCTGCCTGTACTGTCTGTAGTCTGCAGTGTTTCCCTCAGCTGTTTGCTCGTTGACTTTAAATCTGTTGTAACTGGCGTTACCATTCTTAAGGTTTGACCATACATAGCCACTAAAGGGTTTTGCCAAGAGAGTAGGGCAGTGGTATCTCGGTGGGTAAGGTACTGAACTGGTAATCGGAAGGTTGCTGGTTCAAGCCCCACTGCTGCCAAGTTGCCACTGTTGGGGGCCCCTGAGCAAGGCCCTTAACCCTCAATTGCTCAAGTTGTGCTCAGTCATAATTGTAAGTTGTTTTGGGTAAAAAGCCTCAGCTAAATGCCGTAAATGGCCCCGCCCTTTAATCCCACACCGTCCAGCCAAACCTTTCTCCAAAGCCCCTCCCTCCAAAGATCTGCATGCTTAGTGATGAGCCTCTGCATATATGCTCTGCACGTGCACAAAAGGATTGACATGCAGAGAGGACTGTGTTGTAGACAAGCTCCCTGATCAGTTAGACCAGATCAATTATTTAGTTGCTGATTACAGAGCCCTGGACAATCCAGGCTTTTTCCCCCTCTTCTCAGTTTCTTTTAGTTATAGATAATTTTCCAGTACTGTGTTCTTAAAAGACTCTTACAACAGCTTTAATACATAGTGCTCCATACTAAATTATTATTATTTATATAATTATTATGTACTTATTATTAGGACGTTAAAGAGAAATTGCTTTATTAATTTCTCTTCCTCACTGTTTTTGCTGCGCATGTATGCTTCAGTGCGAGGTAATGATGGTGGACTCCAGTGGTGGTCCCAGCCAGAAGGTCCTGCTCTCCTTGTTCTGGGCTCTGCAGGGCAGCCTGCTGTCTTGGTGCTTCCTGCAGCTCAAAGGCGCAGCGTCCACGGCCACCGAGCTGGCCCGAGGCATCCTCGTCCGATGTAAGCAAAGGCCCGCGCCAGTGCTGACCTCAGAGCGGTTTCTGCCTTCCTGTCGTTTCCCAGTGATCAGAGGAAGCTGACTGGAGACCCGCACCCTCATTCACTTTTACCCGTTCACGTGCTCATCTGACACCCAACCATTCACGTTCTCTTCTGTCTTTTCTTTTTCACACTCCAGTCACATGATTGATTCGAACAGTAGAGAAACAGGCGTAGTTTTTAGCTGCCTAAATGATTTTCATGTTTGTTCTTGGGGTCCCCAGGGGTTTCCACATGCGATCACTAAATAAGGGTGGTGTAAGTTTAGGACCCAGGCAGTCAGTTACCAGCTTCCCCCTGACAGTGGCATGTTCAGTCGTTCATAACCTAAAACAGGCTGTATCGCAGGGGACAGTCCTTTCGGTTGGTTGGTTATTTGGTTTGCCAAATAACCCACACTAGTTGCGAGCAGCCTTTTTCCGTTTAGCTGCACCTGAGCTCTGCCTGTACTTTTCGGCCAGACGTGGAGCAGTTCCTGTCGGGCACGCGGACCGTGCTGCTCGCCCTGCTGGAGAGCCACTCCGGCCCGGCCATCGCCACCAACCTCGGCGGCGCCATCCTTGCCACGGCGACCAGGCAGCTGGTAATGAACCCGCCCATCGTCCCCTATTGGTTGACCAGTGTTTTGAGATATTATAATGCAGTACGTTATAATGCTAAAGTGTTATGACTTGAGAATCAGGGCTACTATGTATGGTTACACAATCTCACCGAGCTGAAACCTGAAGTGAAGGCAAGGAGAACAGTCAGCTGAATTGTGTGTGTGTGTGTGTGTGTGTGTGTGTGTGTGTGTGACGTGATGCAGGTCATCTTCCTGCTGGAGCTGTGTGCCCTGGATATCCCGCACTGCACCCTGCTTGCCAGTTTCTTCACTCTGCTGGAGCTACTCAAGGAACTGTCCAGCGGGACAGAGGACAGCTCCAAGGTCAGCCGGCGGGGCGGGGGGTCCTTCCTTCTGTCTGTCTGTGAGACACCCATGTTTTTGGTCTTTTTTGAAACCATGAACGTATGTGCAAGGCAGTAAACATAAAGGCCCGTACTTGAACCCCAAACGGTGTCCTGCAGGTTGAGGAGTCCTGCCAGCACCCCCAGCAGCCCGTGGTGCTGAGGACGTGGACCATGGAGTCGCCTCACGACTACGAGGACAGCAAACACGAGAACACCATCTTCCTCTGCCCCGGGGCCACCTCCTTCGAGGTGGAGTTCGACGAGCGCTGCGAGACGGAAAAGAGGTGCTGGGCCGTGCATTCCCACCCGCCCTCGTCGGCTCCCACAAAAACTCCGAGTACTTTTTCTGGGCCCGCGTCGACATTTGGAGAGGTCTTCTAATCGTTCTGTGTTTTCCTGAAACGGCAGGTACGACTATTTGGAGTTTACAGATTCCAGAGGTGGTAAAGTACGGTATGACATGAAGGTCGGCACCGAGAAGTGGCCCAAGGTGAGGCAGCGACTTCCTCTCCCTCTGGGAATGATGACTCGGAAATAAAAGTCTTCTCAAATAGTTCTGATTATGAAATCACCATCTCTCCCCCCCACCACCACATCACACACTGCGGACTCCACGTAGGCAACATCCGTCACATATAGGATCAGTGTTCTCATAGATATGCGTTAGTAATAGTGCTTCTGGAATATCTTCACACCAATTCCCGGATAGTTTTAATAGTATGAAGAGAAACAAAACATAAATAATGGATCTGTTCATAAAGGAATGTCCAAAGGAATCGCGGGACAATATTTTTGACAAACTGAATTTGTAAATATCCCCCCCCACAAAAAATAATGTTGCTGGGGTTTTATTGAGAACTTATTGACCAACTGCTGAAAAAAATGTCAGTAATGCAGCAAAATCTGCCAGAAGTACAGCAAATGTGGGTTTTGCAAGTACTGAGACAAAAGGGCGGAGCGCGCCTGCAGCGCTCAAACTGATCCCGTATTCCCAAAGATGTTTGGACGTTCACGTTTCTTTCTAAACCGGGTGGGAACTTTTTTTTAAGTTTAAAAAAAATCCAAAAAAGATGCAGTGGAGGATATATAGCTCCCATTTGAGTCCACATATTTCCATGCAGACAGTGTTGATGTACATACATGTGCGCGTGCTTCGGTATTTCACGACTAATGAGGTCTGCACCCCCCCCCCCCCCCCCCGTCTTCCAGAAAGTGACGTTCAAAGCAGGCCACCAGCTGCACTTCCTCTTCCACTCGGACAGCAGCAACACGGAGTGGGGCTATAAGTTCACGGTGACGGCGTACGGCCTGCCCGATGTAGCCGTGTCCTGGACATCAGACCTGCAGCTGCTCGTATCGCGTCTGATGGGTCGCCTGGCGTCCCGTGCCATGGCACTGAAGTCAGTCCCAGGTACACCTGCTGGTTAGCATTGCTACTGTTGGATACTTTTTTAGTACTGTAGCTAATGTAGTGATATTAACACTTTAATTAATTTATATACATTGTTTGCTGATTATCGTTTGATATCGTAGTAGGTTAAATAGCAATTTATTAATTTGTGAAGCGGTGGGAAAAGAAGCAAGTAACTGAGCTTCTCTTTTGGACTGAGAAGTTGGTAAGTTTTGAGTCTGATGGAGTTTACTGTCATAGTTCCTTGAAATATAATCAGGCTGCATTCTACTCTGTGGGTTTACGAGCCCTAAGAAGGGTCAGAAATTCAGACCAGCTTGATAAGCCATCAGCTAGGCCGCTCTATGGCATTGTTGCAAGGCAGTGTGGTGCCATAGGGGTCCTGAGCCGAAGCCCACCCTTTCCAAAGTCTCATCAGGGGAATAAGTTGCATGTCTTGGCTGCACTAAGAGGACTCTGAGGTCTGCTAATGGCCTGTCCATTTCACGTCCCCTCTGAGGACTTTATGGGGTCATAAAGCTCCTTCCCGATCTCCACGTCACCCACACAAACACACCGGTCCTTTACCTGCCAAGCAGGGCCTTAACGGTACCGCGGAGCTGTTGATTTTAGTGCAGCCGCCCTCTGTCGTCTGTGTAGGTTAGCCGGAGTTCCCCATTCTTCGGTGGTGCCGTCGGCCATTATGCTTGCTAACGGTCGCCTGCCCTCGGTTTGCCGTGTGCAGGTTGCTCGGAGGCTCGGGCGGGGAAGGAGCTGCCTCCAGCCGCAACTACTCACGTCCTCGCCTCGCCCCTGTGGAGGCCCATGTTCAGGCACGGCCTGAGCAGACTGGTCCGGTCACAAGAGTCCCAGAAATTGAACGAGGACACACAGCAGGTTTGTGCCGTCCAGTGTGTATATACAGGCATTTCATGTTTTGTAACTATTAACATATTTCTTTTTGCTAAAGGAAGTACATTAGCCTGTGATCGTTTCATTGGTTGCACAAAATCACATCCTCCAGGTAAAACTGGCCCCTGCTGGTGATGAGCTGGTGGAGTTCCTGCTTGAGTTCGCTCACTGGGATCCTTCCCAGGATTCCTGTGACGGCAGGGCGGCGCTCATGCGGAACCTCATGCTAGCGTGCAAGAAGCACCCAGTCCGGAACGAGATCGCTGCGGGGTCAAAGGTCGATCAAGCGGTGAACGCAATCTGGGCAGCAATGGTGTACCACACACCAGCCCTCTATGCTTCTCTGAAGAACTTTGGTAAATAATAATAATAATAATAATAACAACAATACCAAAGAGAGTAGCATTTTGTCCCGTTGTTCTGACTGTGACGGAGACCGTCACCCGTTGTGTGATCCGTTCCCTGTGTGTCTCCCCAGTGCTTCAGTGTGGGCAGACATGTGTGAGCGAAGACCTTGTGCAGCTCTACACATTCGCCGACGGCATCAGGACATGGATGGTAGGATGGACCACTGCTGTTGCACAGTTCGGGTCCGTGGGATTAGTTCCTCTGTGAATATGCCGTGTGGTTTGTGTTTTAGTTGGAGATGAAACAGCGCTCTCTGGTGGGCCAAATTAATATAGCAGATGAGAAGGGGGATTTTCAGAGCGAAGTTACTATGGAATCTTTGGGTAAGTTTTTAACAAAATGAATGATAATAAAATGGAAGCTGATAAATAGCTATTAATTCTCACTGATATGGTGTGTGTCTCTCTCTCTCTCTCTCTCTCTCTCTCTCTCTCTCTCTCTCTCTCTCTCTCTCTCTCTCACATACACACACCCCCAGCTGAGATGTGCATCAGTAAGAGCTTGCTCCTATTTCGGTTTACCCCTGCTGGCATCACCTCGGCTCCGCCCCCCAGCCCCAAGCCGGCAGAGGGCGCCGGCCCCCTCCTTCGATCCGTCTCCGTATCTGAAGGGGATTTCCATCCTTGCCCCTCCCCCACCACCTCCCAGGCTCCTGCGGGGCCGGGGAGCGAGGCAGCGGCGATGGCCTCCCCAGTCGAGGCCCACCCTGTCCGCCTGCAGACCCAGGACTCGTCCGCCTCAGACCCCGGCGCCTCTGCCGGAGCCCAGGGCCTCAGGGGCTCCACCGAGAGCATCCCCTCCCAGCCGGGCGAGCCCCTGTCCCCGCAAGCCTCGTCCCGCCGTGCACCTTTCACCCGCGGCCGCCTCCGGTTGCTGTCGCACCGCTCGGTGGAGGAGAACCGTGCCGCGCCGCCCGTCAAGGAGAGACACCCCCTCCTCAAACACATCCACTGCTTCATGAAGGACACGGGAGTCAGCGAGAGCAAGTGAGGCCGCCGACGCCTGCGCTCTGTCGCGCCGGGGAAACGTACGCGTGCGCTGAGATCTCGCATTGCGGAGTATAACTCTTAATTCCTTCTCTCTGTCTGTGCGTGCGCAGCGTTCTCCAGACACTCGACTTAAAGAAGGCCCAGGCCATGAGCGTGTGTAAGGTGTTGGAGATGGTGCAACAGTGTTTACTGTCCCTGGGGAAACCACACCTGTTCCAGGCCCCCTGTGTTCTGTTCCTCCAGGAGCTGCTCGCGTGTCAGAAGGATTTCACCAAGTATGGCCGACCTCTCCTCGTTCACAATGTTACTATAATGAATGTTTCCTGTAATCACATAAATTGTATATAATTGGTTTTATTCTAATAAGCTCATGCGTGCGCTCTCGTTCTCTCGCTCTCTCAGTTATTTCTCCCAGCTGTCAGGCTGTGGGCCGGCGCTTAAAGATCAGATCAGGCGTTCGTATCATCAGCTGATTCTCATGTTAGTGGAGGCAGTGCAAGGCTTCAGTGCCCTCAGTGACAAGTAAGCTCTCCTAACCAATGACTTTGCAGTGTCGAATGACTCACGGTGGTTGTTTACAGGAATAACCGTGCGGACATCTGCCCCCGTCGTGAGCCTTGTATCACAATAGCAGCGGTCTTCTTTATCGTTGTGTCGTACCCCCCCCAAGCTCAGCACCGTTGTCTCGGCCCTGTTCTCTCTGGCTTCTTCCTCCCGCCCGCTCCCCGCCTCCCCAGGGCCCTGCTGCCTGCCCTGTCGTGTGTGCAGACATGTCTGCTCCACCTACTGTCCATGAGCTGGGAGGCCCAGGACCTCCCGCTGTTCATGTCCATCCGCCTGCCTGACCTGCTGCTCACCATGTCCCAGGAGAACATCAGCGTGCACGACATTGCCATCAGGTGCGTGCGCTGAGCACGGCGACCCCTGGCGGAACCGCAGCGCTGACACTGCAGCTTTTGAATCCTTTGGTGCACCTCCAGCAGTAGTTGTTGAGTTGTTGCATATTGGTTTGTTCTTTCGTCCCCCCTTGGCGTCCAGCCAGTGGACTGAGGAGGACGAGATCGCCGACTACGAGAGGAACAGCGAGTGGATGGACGAGTCCATGGATGGCATGTTCGAGAAGTGGTTCGACAAGATCGCGCAGGCCTTGCCAGAGGACCGCCGAAAGGTAGATGCCGCGTACCTCCGTCCCCCTTCCCATCAGCCCCTCCGTCCGGTTCTGCTCTTTTGGGTATCCTGTTAAGAATGTCACCGGGGGGAAATGGGTCTTAAAGCGTATCCCAGATGTCCCTTTTCAAACGTGCAGGGCTCTGACTCCGTAAACATGGGGATATGTCCGCGGCTGTTATGATTCCACAGCCTGAGCCAGACACTGTAAGCTTTTAGTAAATGTTTGAAACTAATTCAGCCTTGACTGCACACATGCCCTTTTAGCTTTATGTAAACCTCCGCAAGTACAGCTCCTTCAGTTAATAGTATAACAAAGACCTGCCCTGGAAAATGGCTTATCTGGGCCTCGTTCGATGTTCACTTCTCTCTAACCACCACTGTCCTTCCTTCAGTTGGTAGTTAAGAATTAAGTAGCGTTCTGTTGTTAAGGAATATTCTCATTAAATCATTAACACTGTGTTTATTTATTTGTTTTTTCGACATTACTGGTCCACCTGACCTTTTGACACACCCCCCCCTCCCCCCGCAGATGCACATGTTCATCGCACGCTACTGCGACTTACTCAACGTGGAGATCTCGTGCGATGGCTGTGAACGGATCGCCCCGGGTCACCGCTACCGCTGCCTGCAGTGCACCGACATGGACCTGTGCAAGACCTGCTTCCTCAGTGAGCTGCAGTCCCTTCGCACGCCGGCTTCAAACACGCCCACTTTTTACACTCCACCAGAGAAAAGCCATTTGTAACTGGGTTCGGAATGAGTCTGTAACTCCCACCAGACAGAACGCATATATTTCCACTGAACATGTGCACATGCTTGAGTTTGTCTGTTTAGATTTGCCCAAACCCTACAGCTGTCCCTGGGACAAACCGTCATGTACCCAGCATACGTGCACTGTGCACCTTCTGCTTTGGCAGCAGCGGCCGCCTTGTGGTTTCGTTCTCAGCGTCCCGACGCCTCGCTGTTCCGCTTTCCCGCTCTTCTCGGCAGGCGGCGCCAAACCCGAGGGCCACGAGGACGACCATGAGATGGTGAACATGGAGTACGCCTGCGACCACTGCCAGGGCCTCATCGTGGGCAGCCGGATCAACTGCAACGTCTGCGAGGACTTCGACCTGTGCTTCGGCTGCTACAATGCCAAGAAATACCCGGACAGGTGGGGAAGGCTCCCCATGGCACGGTGGCCGGTTTTGACACGTTGCGAGTTCTGGCCTGATGATCTGATTCTGTTTCTCCCCCCCCCCGGGATACAGTCACCTACCGACACACCGCATCACGGTCTACCCCATGGTGACCATCCGTATCAGCGACCGCCACCGTCTGGTGCAGCCCTACGTGCACAACTACGCCTGGCTGCTGTTGGCGGCCCTGGCCCTGTTCACCTCGGAGCTGGGCAGTGAGAGGGAGCTGGAGGGCGAGCCCCTGGACGCGGCCGCGCTGCGCCACGCCGCCCGCCTGCAGGCGCGCTGCTCTGAGCTCATCACCGAGTGCCTGACCAAGGGCCAGACGGGCAAAGGTGAGGGAGCCACTCGGCTGGGTTTCTCAACGCTGGTCGCCGGGTTTGGCCTTTGATCAGCACGAAGGCTGAGGAGATGTCCTCGTCCTCTCAGTTTCTTTTGATCGGTGTGTTTCTCTCTCTCTCTCTCTCTCTCTCTCTCTCTCTCTCTCTCTCTCTCTCTCTCTCTCTCTCTCTCTCTCTCTCTCTCTCTCTCTCTCTCTCTCTCTCTCTCTCTCTCTCTAGGTCTGCGGGCCTCAGCCCTTTTGTCCCTGCTGTCCTCCAGTGAGACTGCCACAGAGAGCGAGCTGTGTCCCACCACCCCCGAGTCCAGCCAGGAGATCAGCACCACGGACACCTCCTCTCTCCCCGGCAGCACCACAGCCATCTGCTCGCCGCCGCCCCCTAAAGACAAGGTCAGTTTCTGCCGATTCTTTTCAAAAACTGAAAAGTTTTATGCGTCCTGATATATAAGGAATATATAGAACTCAGCCTGCCCTCTGGCCCTTCTAGACGTTTCCGGAAGCTCTCTTTAGCGAAGCCTCGTTTGAGATTGCGGGACGGTGACTGGGGTTTGATGTGCTCGTCATTCACCTGTTCATTTTTCCTGCAGAATAAGATGGTGGACGAACCTGCTCTTCCTAAAGCCCCGTTGGCAAAGGAGGAGAAAGAAGGCCAAAGGAACCTGGTTTCCCAGGACACGCTGGACTCTCCCAGCCTGAGCCAGACACCATCAGTGTCTAGCGAGGACACCCTGTCTCCCGGGCTCGGAGGTAAGGCACTTCGATATTCCACCGTAAATCGTCAAACGTGGCTGTGGTTGTTTTGTGAGCGGGCGTGTATGAGTCGGTGGGCGTTGGTGAATGTGGCTGTGCGTGGGTGCTCTATAGGAGTTATAAGACGCAACGTAAGATAAAAGGAAATCAACACCGACCTTTGACGCGCCTCACCAGCTACCTTGCAGGTTTTAAACAGAAATGGATGCAAATAACCGGTCTGTTCACCTCCCTGCCCCTGTCAGCTGCTGACTCCAGCAGGAGCGTGAGCCGAGGGCAGCGGGAGGGGCCTGCCGGCGTGCCGTTGCAGGAGCAGGTGTTTGCAGAGTGCTCCAGGGAGAGGATCCTAGGACTGCTGGCAGCCATGCTGCCCCCGGCCAAACCGGTAATGGCCGTTCGTTTATTATACATCCTGCAAAAACGGCGCGCACGCCTTTTGACCTTTTGACCCCTCCCTTCTTCCACCCCTGGCAGGGCAGCACCATGCCCCTGCGCAGCCTGAGTGCCGTGCTGCCGCTGCTCTTCCGCGTGGTGGTGTCCAACGCCGGTTGCCTGAACGAGGCCTACCACCTGACCCTGGGCCTGCTGGGTCAGCTGCTGCAGCGCCTGCCGCCCGCTGAGGCGGACTCCGCCGCCGCCCAGGCCCTGGCCGACAGGAGCGAGCTGCTCCTCCCGCCGCCGTCAGAGGGGGGCGCCACCCAGCTCCACGGCTGGAAGACCACGCAGCTGCTCTTCAGCCTTGGCGCCGTGTGCCTGGACAGGTGGGAATGTCCGATGAAACGAGAGCTTGCGGCGAATGTTTGCCGTTGGCGTTCCGTGTCGTTCACTACGCTTCACAGGCTCAATAATCTTGCGTGGAACTTCAAATCTCATTTCGGCTAAAGCTGATTCCTCATTTGCATAATGCTAAATGATTGTCCGTTAGCTTTTACTCTCAAGGGGACACTACTGTTCTTGGAGTTTTATGATGCTGGTATTCATCACGTATTCAGTTTTCGATTTCAGTTTGCGTTCACCACATATACCATATGGGTTCTTGGCTTTGAGTGTGAGCCAGTACTGAGCTTTGAGAGGAGCAGTCTTTCAGAAAGCATCTCCGGTACGTTTTAGAAGACGTGACGAGACAAGTAGACAGTGCTGGTCTTGCCATACCCACCACCCACTTTACAGCATATTTCTGAGAACCTTGACAATCTAGCATGTCGGAACAAGATCCTAGGAATAGCAACAGGAATTCACTGGCCTTCTGTCTGCGTCTCACTACTGCAGAAAGAAACGACCGGGTGATTTTGGCAAAAACGCCGGCGCAGTAGGTAGTGGGGCAAAAGCCATGCGTCTCAGAGCCTGTGCGTTTATCGTTACAGCCGCATTGGGTTGGACTGGGCGTGCTCAGTGGCGGACATACTGAGGAACCTGAACGCGTGTCCGCAGTGGTGCGAAGTTATCGTGGCCTTCACCGACCACTGTATCCAGCAGTTACCACAGCAGCTCAAACGAACCAACGTCTTCACGCTGCTCGTGCTGGTGGTCTTCCCTGAGGTATGACAACACCTGGGTACCTTTCTCTGTTCTTGAATCCCTTACAATACACTTATGAGAGAGGCCATACCACCTTTAATATAAACTCCAGGCAGTAAAACTAGAAAATCGCTCAATTAAGTAGTGGGGACAATGCAATTGGACCTGAATTGGCATCGGTTGTGCTTTTTTAATCGCCATGTTTAGAGCCATGTTATCTGAAGCTCTGGGACACACGGGGGCTGATGGAGACCGATGTACAACTTTTAAAAGTTATGAAGAGTTTAGGAGCAGTTTTAACGTCTTAGCTGCCGGATGTGTTTGAAGTCTGATGGGGTTGGGTCTGGTGTTCTGACTGGACGTCGTGTGTGTGTGTGTGTGTGTGTGTGTGTGTGTGTGTGTGTGTGTGTGTGTGTGTGTGTGTCCTCGTCCTCGTCCTCGAGCGCAGGTGCTATGCATGGGCACGCAGTCTGTGTTCGTGGACAACGCCAACGAGCGGCACAACGTCATCCTGCTGAAGCACTTTACCGAGAAGAACCGGGCGGCCGTGGTAGACGTGAAGACCCGCAAAAGGAGGACGGGTGAGCGGGGGAGGGCAGAACGGGGTAGAGGCGTGTGACCTGGCCACACCCAGGGCCTTATTGTCCAGTTCCTGGCCTAGCTGGCCCACCACGTCAATGCTTTATCTGGTTATATTTTACTCACATATTTTCTCTCAAACACTGATGAAAGCATTGACAATAATTAGCCAAAATAAGACCAAAGCCTCCTTGTAGGTTGGCATACAAGCCACAAGCTAAATTGCCATCCATAGTTCCAGGAATCTAGTTGGTGGGTGACATGCAAAATATTATGACACCTGAATGCATACGTAAGGAGTTGTTGTTGTTGTTGTTGTATATTAAACCATCCAAGTCAGTCAGTCAGGGATCCGACAACAGTCTGGATCTGACACCACCAATCACCTTCCGCCCTGCAGTAAAGGACTACCAGCTGGTGCAGGCAGAGGAGACCCCGCCCCCTTCACCAGGCTCCGCCCAGCCAGGCCGCTACCTGCACAGCTTCATCAGCATCATCAGCGAGCTGCTGCAGACGGGTGTGGACAGCAACGCGTCGGACGCCGTCGAGGCCACCTGGGTACTGTCGCTTGCACTGAAGGGCCTTTACAACACCCTCAAGGTGAGTACGCCCCCCCCCCCACACACACACACACACACACAGAGACCACCACGCTGAGGGTCGCCTCTCTTTGGCCAGAAGCATGGCGGCAGGCGTGCCCAGGCTGCTGTGCAGGGCGCGGGACTCGCCCAGCTCCTGATGCGTAAGGGCAGCAAAGGCACAGGCTTCAGCAAGACCTGGCTCCTGCGCGACCTGGAGGTCCTCTCCGTTATGCTCTACTCGTCCAAGCGCGAGATCCACTCCATGGCCGAGGATGCAGACGCCATTGACAGCAGAGCATGCGTGCGCGACTTGGAGCGCGAGCGGGAGCGCGAGCGCGACTCGGACCACTCCAGTTGCTGCGGTGCCGACGACGCCGACCCTGGCCGGCCTGACCCGCTGGAAGGGCTCGACGAGGAGACCAAGGCCTGCTTCCAGGTGGGTGGGGAGGCACTTCTGCTGTGATCGCAGTCTTGAAGTGAATTGGATGTCAAGTACTAGTGGAATATTACTCACCTCCTTTCCATAAAAGGTAATCGAAGGCTTCGTCTCCCTAGCAGCCAGGCCTCACTGTACTCTTGTGTGTTTCCAGCTTACCCACGATGCCCTGAACGCCCCGCTGCACATCCTGAGGGCCATGTATGAGCTCCAGATGAAGAGGACTGACTCCTTCTTCCTGGAAGTGCAGAAGCGGTGAGGGGTTTTTACAATCGCGGCTGTCGCCACGGTGGCTGACGAGTCTCGTTTTGCATCCCCGAAAGTGAAATGGAACAAACGGGGGTGTTTGTGGGGGGGTGGGTACAGTGAACATCAAAGGCAGAAATGGCAGTTCTCCCGTTTTCTCCCAGATTTGACGGAGACGTGATAAAGACAGACGAGGCGATCCGGACACTGGCGCAGAAGTGGCAACCGGCCAAGCGGCCGCGCTCCGAGGAGCGCATCGCCAAAGCCGTGGACACGGATATGATCATCGTCCCTTGCGTGGTACGTCTCTGAGACGCCGCGCGCTAGATGAGGTCCAACCATAAACGTCGAGGACGGGCCCCGAACCACGCTGACCGTTTTACAATCCGTAATTATTTGAAGCCAGGCTCTCCTCCACCAGATTCCAGTCCATGTTCCAGCTTCCATGATGACACACTTGACGTTGATTGGCTGGTTCAGGTGTGTCAGGGTCTGGGCCCAATTAGTACAGTCCCCAAAAAAAGCTGGATCAGGAGACTAGATCCCTGGTGCTGGAAGAGCCCCAGCTTTCACCTCAGGTGACCCCCTGCCCTGCACATTTTTAAGATTTCCATGCCCCCAAACGCACCCGACTCGGCTCCTCCGGTAATTAACCAGCCCTTCGTAAGCTGGCTCAGGGACGTCGGGTCGCAGACGCAGACACGAGGCAGTGCAGGGCAGCAGGTTCCCGCGACCAGAGCTCAGCTCCCTGGTTTAAACCGTTTCTCCGCCCTCCACCACCCCCACCCTCTTCGGCAGTCTAAGCCAAGCCACTGCGAGCGCGCTGCGGAGGAGACCAACGTGGTGATGGAGAAGCTCATCACGGTGACGGAAAGCGATCTGCAGCTCAGCTACGCCAAGCAGCGCCGCACCAAGAGCTCCGCCCTCCTGCACAAGGAGCTGGACGCGCGCAGCAACAAGGCGGTGCGGCAGTACCTGTTCAAGGTGAACGAGGCCATCAGCATCCTGTACGCCCGCCACGTGCTGGCCTTGCTGCTGGCCGACTGGCCCGACGACGCCCCCATCAGGGAGGAGGACCTGGAGCTGAGCGGAGCCTCCCACATGGCCTACATCCTGGACATGCTCATGCAGCTGGAAGAGAGAGCCCTGTGGGAGAGGGTGAGCGACCGGAGCGCGTGGGGGTGCAGTGGTTTAGGGGTCGTATCTCGTTAATGAGGGCAAAATGTCCTCCTGGTACACAGCTGATCTGATTTCAGCTCCAAACCTGTTTATATCCTTATAACTGTAACTAAACAAAGGGTTAAGGTGGAGCAGCATTTGGCTACAATTCAGTCGGTAGAAAACGTCTCTATATGTGGTAACACAAAGTGTGCGCGAGTGTGTGTCTGCTCTCGTCATCCTCCTCCTCCCACACACAGATTCTTCACAAAGTGTTGAAAGGCTGCACCCAGAGCATGCTGGGAAGTCTCTCTCTGACAGCGTGCCAGTTCATGGAGGAGCCTGGAATGGCCGTGCAGGTCCGCGAGTCCAAGCATCCGTACGACAACAACACCAACTTTGAGGTACATCCGCCCACGAACACAGCACCAGTCAAAAAGGGAGATTTGGAATGAAAACCTTGAGGGTGTTTGCAGGAAGCAGGGTGTGTTCTGTAATTCATTAGCATAATATTTGCCATGGCGATATTTGCTAAGGTAATCCCAATATTGCAATCTGTCCAGCACTCTGGCAAGTAGAATTACGAAAGGGAAGTGTTTTGTCTTAGCTTCTGAGAAATCCTAGTGTGAGATTTTAAATATTTCTGAAGAGTTTTCTTTTAGCTTGTTGGGATGCCGTACATTCTGTAAAACACGTAGCAAAACATGCTTGAGTTGCGTCGGAGGAGCTTAACGAAGCCTTTGGAGGCTGAGAAACGGTTCCCATGCCAGACGGCCCCGGCCTTGCCCTTGAGCGCGAGCGTTAAAGCTGTGTTCGGTCCTCTGACCCCCCCCATCCCTGCAGGACAAGGTGCATGTGCCCGGGGCCTTCTACCTGGCGGTGAAGTTCGATTCGCGCTGCCACACTGAGGAGGGTTGTGACGAGCTGCAGTTGGCCAGCAGCGCCGACTTCCAGCAGGACCTGCACACCTTCAGTGGCCAGAAGTGGGCCGACGTGGAGATCCCGGGTGAGTTGAGCCACCTCCTGTCCTCGCAACAGCAATACCCCCCCCCCCCCCACACACACACACACCCACCCTCCCTCCCGCCACGTAGCGGACTTAACTTCCAGCCCTAATCCACCCACGCACCTCGTCCACTTGTTTGAGGTCTTCCGAAGTCCCGGACAGGAGGGTGTGAGTTGGGTTGGGTTCAGGTTGGAGCTGAAATCTGCAGGACAATAGATGTCCGAGGGCAGAGCCCAGCGGTACGGGAGCAGTGTCGTCTCACTGTTGTACTGACAGGTGTGTGTGTGTGTCTGTGTGTGTGTGTCTGTGTGTGTGTGTCTGTGTGTGTGTGTCTGTGTGTGTGTGTCTGTGTGTGTGTGTCTGTGTGTGTGTGTCTGTGTGTGTGTGTCTGTGTGTGTGTGTCTGTGTGTGTGTGTCTGTGTGTGTGTGTGTGTGTGTGTCTGTGTGTGTGTGTCTGTGTGTGTGTGTCTGTGTGTGTGTGTCTGTGTGTGTGTGTCTGTGTGTGTGTGTCTGTGTGTGTGTGTCTGTGTGTGTGTGTCTGTGTGTGTGTGTCTGTGTGTGTGTGTCTGTGTGTGTGTGTCTGTCTGTGTCTGTGTGTGTGTCTGTGTGTGTGTGTGTGTGTGTGTGTGAATGTAAACTGTCATTTTTGTTTTCTCCTGTAGGGGACACTCTGTACTACAGGTTCATATCAGACATGAGCAACACGGAGTGGGGCTACAGGTTCACTGTGACCGGAGGCCAACGCGGACGCTTCCAGACTGGTCAGTGGGCATTCACTCGTTTTGATAGCATTCCGGTATTTTCTCTCTGTCGCTGTTTGTCAATCTGTCTCACTGTGGATTGAATTTCTATATCAGTAATATATAATTCACCCCTCCTTCAGTGCACATTTAGTAAAACATCTTGAGTAACCTAGGTTAACTGTACTGTCTACATCAGAATTGCCTGACCCCAGCCTTTCTCTCTCCATTCCCGTGTGCGTGTGTTTATGCGTGTGTTTGTGCGCGTGTGTGGGGAGTGTAAGCCCGGAGTGTGTGATTGATTACTGCAGTCATTAGTGGCGCAGGAGCAGGTGTGTTCTCCTGACCTGTGCATCTGCCGCTCTTAATTACCCAACTAACCAAGTCTCACACCCCTTTGCCCTGTGGCTCAAATCATTCCCCTGTCCAGGAATCTCAAATACTTTTCCAAGCACGGTAAAAATGCTTTGTTTATATGGGGCCATGAAGTCATTTGTCTCCTGGTGGAGTGGGATAAAGGTAAACTTGGCAACGCGGGCTTTCTGCAGCCTTTCAGGTAAACAGTGGAAAGTGAACCACCGGGCTAAAAAAGGAGAGTCCAGGATGACCTCTCAGTTTCACGTGGGTTCGCTCTTCATCACGTCAGAAGCCGGGGCGTGCGATGGCTCGCTCAGACCAGAGTGGTCCGCACGCTAACGGGTGCGCGGCTTCTCTCCATTTCTGTGAACAGGTTTTGAGATCCTCAAGCAGATGCTGGTTGATGGCCAGGCTCTACCATTGGCTGACATCTGGGAGTGGCAGGTGGGTGTGGCCTGCCGGCAGACTGGGAGCCAACGGCTGAAGGCTATTCACCTCCTCCTTCGGCTACTGCAGTGTCCTTCTCAGTGGTATGTGTTATCTCTCTCTGTATCTCTCTCGCTCTCTGTCTGTATATTTCATTGACTCACAGCTCAGTACAGTTTCTGGAACCTTCTTCACATGACCATATTTAGTTACAACATGGCCAAAGCAGAAGGCGTCCACGTTACAAGTAACAAATGGATGATAAAAAAAAAAACCTCACAAGAGATTTAAATATTTATACTTAGTCTTGTCCTCCCTTGACTCTCCTCCCTTGTCTTCCCTCACCAAAAAGCTTAAGAAATGTTTATTTAAAGAGAAGACGCAGTTGGACAGCCCTGCACACCTGCGGCACAGTGATGTGGTGCTCCCCAAACGTGGCCTTGCTGTGTTTACCTAGTTGTACTCTTCCTTGTGTACAGGAAGGTCCTGTAGAACACCTCATTATCAGTGGTGACTTCAGTGCTTTAAGCTTTCAGAATTAAGCCTGTAACATTTTAAACTGTGAGAGGAATAATGACTACATACTCTTGCTAGATTTAGTACGGAGTTCAAATGTGTTTTTATCCACTGCCTTTAATGCCAAGATCCTGCAAATGAATGTGATCTACTTCATTGCAGAGCCCTGCACTAATTATACTGGAGTATAAGGTGTAATATAATTTTTTTGTTTAAGTCCTGCCTCTCCTAGCTCAGGCCCCTCCTCCTGGGAGTGCCAAAGTAGCCCCGCCCTCTCAGAGTCTGATTCTGTCAGGTTGGCCGTGCACTCTGAGGACGACAGATGCAGCACAGCAGCAACCTCAGGCAGCAACCTAAATTCTTGCTCGGGCTGCCTGAACTTTGTGTGTGTGTGTCATTACAACACTGTGGCATCACCACGCAGCACAGAAAGCAGATCGTGTGTTCCCTATTTGGGTTATAGGGTGCGTGGTGAGCTATGAATGAGGAGACCCACATCCAGACCACATACACAGCTTACCTCATTACCTCATTTGCAGTTGGCCAAAAAAGACTGACTTGGCAATTTTGTTTGTTTGTTGGTGTGCGAGAGAGTGCGCTTGTGTTTCAGATTTACAAAGCTTTTGCATAAAACACGGGCCACATGCTTCCTCTCTTGATTGTTGCCATGACAACAAGGTCACATGCCAGTGAGACAATTTGCATGTTTTCCATGCTGTATGGACTCCAAGCTCTAAACTCAGCTGTGTGCGCGTGTGCGTACGATGATCTAAGATGAGGATATTATGGTCTGTGGTGTCGAATGGCTGAGGCAGGAGAATCGGGCCGTGCAAATGGCCAGCTGTGGCTGTGAATGATGCCTTTCTGAGGCGCGGCGCTGCTGGGTAAAGGCTGATGATTGGCTCTGTGTGTGTTAGGAGCTGTGATCTGACTCTGCTGCGACCCCTGTGGCATCTCTTCATCAGTATGGAAAGTGGCTTGAGTCACGACCCCACCAGCATCACGGTCCTTCTACCCCTCCACCGTGCCCTCACCGAGCTCTTCTTCATCGCAGAGGCCAAGGCCATGGTGAGTAACAGAGTATCTTTAGCAGCAGTCTATTTCAAACGGTCCATTTCAACCCATGTGGTTCTTTTCTAAAGCTGATGCACTGCTAAAGTGTACATTAGTGAGTATCATACATTTACATGATTTGCAGATGGTGTGTGTGTGTGTGTCTGTGTGTGTCTGTGTGTGTCTGTGTGTGTCTGTGTGTGTCTGTGTGTGTCTGTGTGTGTCTGTGTGTGTGTGTGTGTGTCTGTGTGTGTCTGTGTGTGTCTGTGTGTGTCTGTGTGTGTCTGTGTGTGTCTGTGTGTGTCTGTGTGTGTGTGTGTGTCTGTCTCCTGGGAGCAGCACCACAACTCCAGATGAGCACATAAAACAAATCAGGGTATCATACACTCACCTGGTCAACTTGTACTGTTTGACTAAGGAGCCATCTGTGTGTGAATGAGACAAAAGGAACTGAGTGTGAGAGAGAGAGTGTCTATGCCGTTAGAGGGCAGCAGCACATTTTCACAGTATGTAGACTAAAGCAGGTGCTTATAGTAATGACGCATGCAAAACTCACACACAGTTTCTACTCCCTCACTGTGTCGGTGTGTTCTGTTAGAGAAAAATGTGCAATTTGCATCATCAGAACCAGCAAAACTACAAAAGATGCATGTTCTCATTCAATAAATAAAATATGAGCTCATGTCTAGGAAATGTGCACGTGTGTGTGTGTGTGTGATCAGTGTGTTGTCAGTCAAAGCTTTTTTTATTATTTTTTTTAATAATCCTATCCTCTCACCAAGTTCGATAATCACTTATCTCTTCTACAAAATAAGTGGATCGATATTAAACCGTCAAAGTTGAAAAATGTTATTAATGTGTGGAACTTTATAGCGCTCTATACGGAGGCAGCAGGAGAATCTGTGCCCTTTCGACCGTGCCCTAAACCTGGGCCACGTGGCAGCCTGGAATGCAAAGCACACAATAAAGCCCATAGCTATTTTGATCCTCATTCGAGTGTGAGATTAGCGCTGCCGAGCAGGCCGCAGTTTGCTGCCTTGACTTTAACACAGCATGGATCGCCGTTAGCCTAAGTGGGTGTGTGGCTTTTGCTATGGCGTGCTGTCGTGGTTACGATCCGGAGTCGTGGGCCGGCCCCTCTTCCTCTCCCCCCCCAGCTCCTCGTCCGCGTTCACCGCTGGCATTACCGTCGATCACAAATTCACTGAGCGCCTTCAGGTCCGGTCGAGCCCTGAAGATCCCAACATGGTTTGCCTGTGTCGCGTACTGCTGCCACCCATCTGTTTGCATGGCTTCACCTCTCTTTAAACTTTGTACAAGCATTCTAATCTATGGTTAGTTAATCATTTATACGGTAGAGAAGACTGCCTTTAATTATAGACTATACAAACCCAACATTACTAATTAACTGCAAATGTATGTTTTTACATTGCCACATCAGAAAATTACAATATAGATATTCAGTCTGGCGAAGAATGTTGGAGTACACAGAAATGAAACCAAGAAATAGCGTTACATATGACCGCCCTTCCGGTAGATCGGTCATGCCTGCAGAGAAATGCACTGGCATAGACAGCTGAAAACGTACAAATGATGAGTAACAGCTGTACGTCTCTGAAGCAATCTGTGTTGTTAAATGTTATAGTAACTACTGGGCAAATGTACACACAACCAGTATTTTTCTTTTTCTTTAATTCTAGCATTTTATTTTCCAGAATTAAGACTCGCTATCGCCATCACTCCCCCACTAAGATGCAGTCAAATCACTTGCATATTGCGGTCACGTTTGCAACCTATCATTTCTGGCCATAATTCTGCACACGATAATATTTTTGATTTTCTCACCCAAACTTTGTTGGCGTGGACGACGCCGCGGCCGGCACGCCTCTGCCAGTACAGTCCCGAGGCCCGGGCTCTGGTCTCCTGCGGGACGTTTTCCCCCATCCCACTCCTGCTTTGGAGTCCTTGCGTGTAAAAATAAATAAATAAATAACATCGCCGGTCGCAAGCACCTCAGCCGTGGTCCTCGGTAGCCGCCTCCCCCTGCGCACACTCGACTTCCGAAGCAGCAAACTGGGTTGCTGGAACGCCCGCTGTCTCTCCTGTTGACCTTTTGAGCGGCTGTCCAGTCGAGCCTTTAATCTGGTTTAGAGGTTTGTGCCCACGTGGCAGCTTGTCGGCGGGAGTAACGGCGTCTCTTTCTCTTTCCTCCAGGAGCAGGGCGTTCTGCAGGAGTACCTGCTGGCCCTCACCACCAACGAGCAGCTCGTAGTACGTACCGCCCAGGTAAGGACGCCCGCGTCTGTCCCATTCGTGTTCACGCAACGCTGTGGGGTGGAATGTCTTTGTATGGTGAAGCCTGCATTGGTTCTTGCTCATGGCCCGGTCATCGCTGTGGCTCCGTTTCTATTCGGGTTTTCGTTGGTTCCAAAACATGAAGTAATGGTGACCAGGCAGCAGCGATTTTAATAGCAGTCATTCTTACAAAGGGTTCAGAAGCGGAACCGAAATGCAATTTCGAGCGCCGCCCTCCCACCCAAAACAAGTGGAATTGGGAAGGTACTGGCTGTTAAGAGGAAATGATGATGATTTAGTTCCATATATGTTTAAGGATGCATCTAATTCAGTTTGGCTGTTGGAAAGGGGTGTGGGTGTGGGTGTCCGTGTGGGTGTGTGTAACACGATAAGACAGGAGGAAGGAACAGCAGCTTTTGAGCTCACAATTAAAGATGAAAGCAGTCAGCCTTTTGAAGGATTCTGTTTGGGTTGTGTGTGAAAGTGAAAGGAGAGACTTGTCAGGTTGTTGGAATATGATTGTGTGCGCGCGCGCGTGTATGTACATGTTTTTGTGCGGGGCACGTGTGCCTGCACTGCTGAGCGTTCGTGTTTGTGTGTTCATGCTGGCCTAAGTGTGTGTGTGTGTGTGTGCGTGTGTGTGGGCTGTGGTTAACTCTAATGCATGTAGTAATTAGCTCCTATTATCCTGCGTGGGCCAGCAGGACAGCAGCTCTGATCTGATCAGGGCAGGACGGAAGAGGACCCAGGCGTGTGCCAATGGCGTGTGGGATGCTGTGAGCTGTCCCCATCTACTGTGTCCTGCTTAGCTTTAATGCAGTTTGTAGCCAAACATGCAGTGCACTTTCTGCTGCAGGATAAATTCGTCAAAACTGTGGTTTTTTTGTGTATTTTTGTGTTTGTTCCTGCCCTGAAAAACATAAGTGGACGCAAGGAGGTAGGGTGGGGGTGAGAGGGAGAGAGAGAGAGAGATGGATTACTGTGTGGGTGTTTTTTCTGGGTTCTGAGGACCACAGGTGTGTAAAACAGTTTGATGAATTACCTGCAATACTTTGCTTAATCATTTCTCTCTCTTTCTTTCTTTCTCTCTCTCTCTCTCTCTCTCTCTCTCTCTCTCCCCACCCCTTCACCTCATCATTTTACTTTTCTTTCTCCTTACTCATTATTTTTTATGCCCCCCTCCCTTGTATTTTATTGTGCAGGCCCTAAAGAACATCGCAGCCATCAGTCTGGCCATCAATTATCCAAATAAATCCACCGGTCTGCTGAACCTCACCCCGTGAGCGAGGGGCCTAGCCGGGCCGTGGGCCACCGCGTCTGTGCCGGGGAGCCCCTCACGCAGTCTTCCACAGACCAGCGCCCTTCAGGAACAGGAAGAGGGGACGTCTGACGCTCTCGTTTCTGTTGTAACGGTCCAATCAGTGGGGCACGTCCGAACCCTTACCGTAAACGCGACCGGTCACCTACGATGAGACCAAGGATTTTCCATATCCGGATGCCTTGCGCAGAGTGGGAAGAAAGAGTTCTCGTTTTTCTTGCGCTCTCTTGATTTGATTTATCCGTTTTTACTTGAAGCAGCTCCAGAGTTTAAAACGAGTCGGCGCGGTGTGCCAAATTCGCCGGCGTTCCTCCGCAAAGCCGCTCGGTTTCTTTGATTTATTCAGCGCTTTTTCAACGTCGGCAGGGAAAAGGAGGGGAATGGACGCACCTTGGGTGAGACAATCGATCATCGTGAAAGCGGGTCACCTTTCTCCGCGGACGCGCACAGCCTAAAAATACGAGCGGTCCGCGCGGCCCCATCCGTCAGAGTGGCCCGAGACTTCAGCTGGTGGCGTGGGCGAGAACTCGGAACCACAGCGACGGGAAGCTAAACTCCTTCGCTGCCAAGCGCCGCCCGGACCGCAAGAGCTTCACGCTATGTGCTTCTCACCTTTTACCGAAACGAACGGGTTGGAACCGATTTTCCTTTTTTTTTTTTTTCCTTCTTCTTTTTCTCTCCTTCTTTCATCGACATGGTCACTCCGCCTGTACGCTGTAAACCAGTAACTACACTTGAAAAAAGAATATCGCGTTCTTCTCAATATTGGTCAACGTCGGATGCGCGTTCCGTGCGCGTTAGATTGACGTGCCCTGCAAACACGGTGGGCACCCCCCGGCCTTGGAATAAATCCTCACACTAATCCCGACTATAAAAAAAGATCTTTAAAAAACCCAGAGCAAAGGAAAGGTTTCTACTGCTGAACCTCTGTGCTGCACGTCTGTCCAGCACAGAGCAGGTCTTTTTGTTCCTCGTTTGGACCGTTGCCATCGCATAATTTGAGGTCTCAAAATCTTGACATACCTTTTTGATTCTGCATCCACTCCCCACGTAGCACCTGATGGTGTAGTATATGCAACATGAACGTCTGCATGGCGTGGGGAGCGAAGCTGTTTTGCATTTGAGTGGAATTCTCATTGAGCACACATGCAAACGGCTGTGAATGGGTGCAAACTGTCGGAAGGGGTGCAGGGCTGAAACGCCAGCAACCCGAGGAAGGTCTCATAGAGGGTTTCGCTTTTGGTCCGGAATTGAGTACTGGCTGAAGGTGTTTATTTTCCGATTTGCAGAATTAGATAAGTTACTATATCGAAACTGAAATCTTTTTTTTGTTTTGTTAGGGAGTGACCCCCAGTCAAATAGTGTTTTCATGGAGCACCCTAATAATCAGATGTGTGATACAGCAGTAATCATACATATTTTGTTTTTAGTTTGTTGTAGTGAGTATGCCAAAGAAACCTCTATTATAAGAAACACTTCTGACATACATTTGTGACCTGTGTTCAGGAACGCTGGTATGTATCTTTGGCTCTTCTATCAGGACAGTGGGGAATGAAAATCACTCTTAAGATCCTTCTTTACTTTGCTGACTGAAGACCACCCCAAGTGGTTGGGGTGGGTACAGACCCTTTAGACTTCAGTGCTTTTGTTTACATATATCCAGTCCTGGAGAGTTAGCCACATCCTGTGCCTCAGCTCAGTTATAAAGATGGCTGCCAGATCGAAGCCTCTCTCAAAGCCTCAGATATTAAAGAATTTATGTGCCTATGTTTGAAATGAAGCAATCTTTAATTTAACTCTTATCTCTTTGGAAGAGAACTACTCAACAGTTATATTTTTAAAAGAGAATTCAACGGCTTAATTTGAAGCATTTTCTTTATATTCTTGAATGTTGTCTTTAACCGTTTCTTTGAAAGTGCATTACTTTCGTTGATGTTTAATTTGAAATCGTTTGGGTGTAGCTGTGAAGAATAATTGCACATATAGGGAAAAATCACATCAACTTTCACCCCTAAATATGGAAAAAAAAAATATATTGTTCTTGGTCAACACCTGATTTTCTATGTCATGGCATAAAAGTTTATCTGTAATTTGTTTTTAATTAAAATTGTTATGATGCTCTGGTAAAGTTTCATGTTCTGTACCTAAAAAGACTAGAACAGTGATCATCTGGACTTGTGATGAATTTCATGTCTACAAAAAGAATCTATGGAAATCCAAACTAAATCCAAACACTGGAATACTCCACCTTTGAGGCTAACATGTTTCATCTACTTTTCTAAAGAAAGGTTCAACTATCCAGATATCACTGCCCCCACCTGCCTGCTCTGTTTCGGCTATGCGAGTTTTCAGGCAAACACAGAAATTTCACCCTTTAAACCAACACCTCTAATTCCGTGCACATGATTATTTTTTTTGCCCTCCTGGCATGTAAACCATTGGACTAACGTCTACAATACACCCATTTTAGACATCAGGCCAGTTCCCGTCTGCCCGGTAACTAGCTTGTCACCCGTGAAGGGCTCGAGCGAGCACGCATTTTCTCGCCGCGTCTTTGTGAGTTGCTGTCCACGCAGCCAGCTGAACTCGCGCGACAGCTGGAGTGCGCAGTTAATGTCGTTGTGAATGACCGAGAGCAGAGCGATGGCCTCCTTCCCACCCAAAAAGCAATGCCAGTTTTTGCACCAACGAGCGTCTGTGTGCCCAGATTCATAAAATCCGACGGCATCTGTGCTACGGCTCTTAAATGGCAGTGGTAGTTCAGTGGTTAACGTACTTCAGTTGTAATCAGAAGGTTGCTGGTTCAAGCCCCACCACTGCCAAGTTGCCACTGTTGGGCTGCTGAGCAAGGCCCTTAACCCTCAATTGCTTAAGTTTTACTCAGTCATGATTGTAAGTGGCTTTGGATAAAACTGTCAGGTAAATGTAAATTGTACCCTTTATTTTTATAAAGTCACTGTGGTGATAATTGGTGCAACTTTACTGCTGCTGTAACTTCACCTGTGCTCAAGGTGGAAAGGAGGTCATACATATACAAAGGTCCACATCAGCAGATACATTTAACACATTTGAGAGACACTCTTATCCACAGGGACTTAGAATATTACATTTGCATATTACATTTGCCCAGATAAGGGACCGAACCCTGGTTCTCTACATAAACAGCAACATTGTTACCCGCTACACTATACCAACTACTAACCTCTATTCATTTTAAGCATATAGTTTCTTCCTCTGTAAATGCAATTTTTATGGCAAAAGTTCATGGCATTCTGAGATCCTGCTCAAGCAAGTCACCTTCGTGCACTCTGACGGCTGCAGAGTTTGCCATCATCCTCATTCCAAACAGGCCAAAAAATGTGCCATATAACTGCATTTTACTGAATCAGCTAAATAGTTGCGTGTGCAGAATTTTGTTGATTTGCATGTGACCAAACATTCTTAGAGAGAAGATCATCTAATACACATCTAATACTGCAAAATGTACCATCAGACAGGTTCAGGTGGTATTTTGTTCTTTTATAAATTGCTAACTGATACCTCCACAAGCTTATAGTTTATAGTAGTTCAGGAAAATCTCTGCAGTGTGGGAGTTAGAGGATCTGAAAGAAGCTCTACTTGTTGAGAGTGTTGTCTAACTCTCATGCTGGCTCTTATCTCCTCATATGTAAATTAGGACAAAATGCTTTAACACCATCTAACAAACAAAAGGTAGACCAGCCTTCACTGGCAGTCCACATTTATGAATGAACAAACGTGTTACTGTGGTGCTATTTGCTGCTAACGTCGCATTAAATCTGGCAGTATGTTTTATGAATGTGGCCCTTCGAGTCGCAGCTACAGCTGGCTGTGTCATCAACAGCGCTCAAACCAGCAAACTAGCAATGATGAGGTGAACACTTTTCTGTGTTTTTACGATAATATATTTGTTTATTTTTCGGCTGGATTCGTCGTCTTCCAACAAAAGCCTGCCCCAATGCCTCCTCATCTTGCCGGAGTCCATTCCTGCTCGCTACCTGCATGCAGCTGTCCATTCTGTCCTTCCCCTCTCCCTCTTCCTCCTTCCATCCCACCCCCTCTCTTCATCCATCCACAAACAGGGTGAATGGTTGACATGATATTTGGAATGATAGAATAAGGGGAGAGAGATATTGGATAAGATGCCGGTGATTCACTGTAGTGCTGCACTCACACAGCCCCCACATCTCTGAATCAGTCTGCCCCCCCCCCTCCCTCCTCTTCTTCCTCCTCCTCCTCACTCAGCCTGGCTAACACTCTCTCACTCTCTCTCTCTCTCTCTCTCTCTCACACTCACACACACATTATTTTCCACAATGAGAAAGACCCCACAGTCGCGATTGCAGAGTGGGACGATAATGATGACGATGGTGGTGGTGAAGATGGCATGAGAAAGAGGAGGTATGGTGGTGGGTTAAATGAATTGTAAATAACGCGCGACACTGATGGCGCCAAGCTTGCTCGCGGGCACCTACGCCTTTCAGACGCGGACCAGGAACGGAGGAGGAACGCTAATGTTGTTTAGCATGATTACGCGTGGAGCCCAGTCAGTCTCCCTTTCAGAGCTGTTGAGCTTTCTCGCGACCCTGGTGGCCACTTAGTGGACCGGGCAGGGCTGATAACGTGCCATTTTATTGAGAGCGCATCTGTGGGCCAAACAGTGTTTCTGAGGGCCAGCGAACAGGCTGTTCAGTGTTGTTGGTGCAGAAAAGGTGGAAGCATGACTTCTAACATTTGCTGCAGAGATGTATACAGATCCAAGAACCAAGCAGAAGATGTCATCCAAAAGGTCCCAGACCCTCCAGATGGAACAAGAGATGTGGAAGAATACAGGAGAAGGCTCGAGCCAGAGTAGCCTCACTGATGCCTTCACCAGCTTAGTTTATGGAATCTCAGGAACAGCTCTACAGTGTGGGAGTTGGAGGATCTGACAGAAGCTGCACTTGTTGGAAGTGTTTGTCTACCTCTCTCACGCTGGCTCTTTTCTCCTCAAAGATCTTTAATGAAAAAAAAAACAAAAAAAACTTTTTGCATATAACCATTCAAAGTTTCAATACTCTTATACATCCTTACCTCACTTTCTCTCTTTTTCTCTGTTTGTCTCACGAGTAGAGACAACATCTCGATTGATGCACTCACTCCCTCGACTGTTTTTAAAATGAAACTTCATGGTTAGATCATTTGTCCTTCATAAGAGAGCTGAAAAGAGGTTACTGGCACATCTCTCCTCAGCAGGTAGAGCTTTACAGCACTGTGCTCCTAAACCCATATTCTTTAACTACATACAGAACCAAAGCAAAAGCTACTTCAGGAAATTTATCACAGTAATACAGGCGTAAATACAAAACAAAACAAAGAAACAACCCTTCCCTGCACACATGCACACTCACAGAAAAATCTTGAAAGCAGACGTGACGCATGCAAGCAAGCATTGCCTAATGGTCCATCACACTTCCAGCCACCTTTTATTTATGTTATTTGGGGACTTGGGGTGGGTGGGGCCTTGGTTTGTTGTATTTGTAGGGTAGGTTGGTTTAGGTTTTTTTTTGAGGTTTCAGTGTCATGTTCTGTTGCCACAAACATGACCATGTTCTCTGTTCCCAGAGCAGCAGGTGGCAATGTGAAATGTCCACCTCCGCAACATGCACTGCTCCACGCTGCAGCACGAGCCAATGGCGTCTTTGCCCTACCTACCGCTCTATAGGTGATTCAGCCCTCGCCACCATAGTAATGAGACCTACTTCCTGCCAACCACCTGAGACACTGAGGACAGTGGGTATCGTTTCCTGCGGGGCTAGCTTCATAATTGCCCCGTTTAGGTAACTCATGAGAGAGCATCCTGTGTGACCTTTCAACCCAGATTTGGGTTTCTTCACTTAGGGAGTGGTCTGACTGGGGTACATGAGACGCAAGGGCCTGCTCTGATTGATTCATTTGGATCTCATTTCCTTTCCCAAACTGTAAATCCCCCAAAGCTGTTCCGTTCAAGTATCAGTAAGCAATCTACCATCTCGTATGGGCAGTCCTGATGACGGTAGTGCTGGGAGCCCAGTGGCTAAAAGCCATCATACGCTGAGCTTCACTGGCATGTGAGGACCCCATAATAAGGCAGCTGTAATACTGCCTAACCTCTCTTTTAAGACTAGAGGGAAATACCCAGTTTAAACCTCCAGACTGTGGAGATCTGAGTCTCACTGACTTTGGATCTACGTTCTGCGGCATTTCTTGAAGTGGTCAGTATCATTGCGTCACATCTGCGAGGCTGCAGGTGTGCAGGATGGGCTGGGGAATTTCACCTCCACTGGTTTCCACATTTAACAGAAACAGAACGTACATGGTTATTACTGTTGCTCTCGTTTACTTTAATGTGCATTTAATAAGTGCCGCCGGCACTCAAAGGCAGAGGGGTTTATTACCTGATCCACTGTTCAGGCTCATGTTCTCTAGGACAAGTCAGAGGTATGCAACTGATCTTAATAATCGATTACAAAATGAGTTACATAGCCAGAAGGCCTACTGTTAGCAAAGATCAGAAGTTAAATAAATTATACATTTAAAAAAAAGTTATTTTAAAAAGTTAAAATTCATCACACCTGTCATTCCAAATGTAATATTTGCTTGTTACATTTAACTAAAAATTTTCCTTTCTAAATTATAAATTCCCCTTTCCACCTCCGTGTTCATGTTATTCCATAGGCAGTCTGCTGAAGTCTGTAGGCCCAACGGACTCTCTGTAAGTTCCCCGAAAGTGTGCATTACTATCCTTATGGCCTAGATTAATGGAAGAATTAGCCCTTTAGCTATGTGGACTAAGTGCAGATTAAGTCCCAGAGTCTGCAAATCTGGAGAGGAACAGAGATTTAGATTAGGCAAAAGAATGAAGCATAAAAATGAAGCATTATTCTTATTGTCATGCTGCACTGGAGTCATTCTATCTCTCTCTAATACCAATCTGGGTCATTAAATGTTCTCTCTCGCTAATACCAATCTGGGTCATTAAATGTTCTCTCTCTCTAATACCAATCTGGATCATTAAATGTTCTCTCTCGCTAATACCAATCTGGGTCATTAAATGTTCTCTCTCTCTAATACCAATCTGGGTCATAAATGCTTCTATTGCACCGAAGACCATAACAACACAGTTCTCAGTCCAGGCTGTTGTGAGCCTCTGAAAGTCAAAGCATCTGTGTTTATACCTTCATCAATTCAGTCAAGAAAGTTTAAATCTAGTTTTGGTTCTAACCATCTCAAGTTTTGCTAAGACCATGGAGCCCTTTCAACATGGAAGACTTGATTGACTGCAGTCAATCCCGTTTTATGCCTTTGTGAATTTATGATTGGCTGAAAGAAAAGGTCTTATTTTAAAACTGGGCTGTTCTAGTTCAGCGGTCCACCAATAGGCAGTAGGCCTGATGTTGCCTGAAAATTAATGATAAAGCAACTTATTTGACATCTACAGGCAAGCAAAGCAGGTAAATCGAACCTTCTACTTAGTTTAGATGTGAAATAAACAAGGGCACTGTAGAGTCGAGTTGCTCTTTTAGAGAGACCATCATGGAAGTTGTGTAAATTGCTTTCCTATCCACATATGAGTTTGACCTGACTATGGTTACGTTATCCCGCGGGTATCGGAACCTCGCCTACTCATGCTCACCTTTTCTCCTGTGCTCTTTTTCCCTGCATGCCTTTCCATGAGGATGAGAAGGTCTGTGGGAGGACCGGAGTTGACCGCGAGGTTCCTTGGGCATGGAGACGCAGTGGAGTGGAAGGGTCAGAGATGCTGTGTGTAGAAGAACGAAGGACAGGGAGAAAAAAAATAGATGCAACTTCTCGACCTTTGATGGTCCACTGCCTACTGAAGTCCTCCGAACTAAAGGTAAAAGCTGAGGGAGAGAAGCTGATGTCTTCACCGTACCTGCGTGTCCGTCATGCTCATAAACTTCGTTTCTTGATTACAGCAGGCTACAACTGAAGATTATACTTCACTGTGTCAATCTGATTATAATTGAAATATTGTCTGTCTGACTTGCAGTTAAAAAATAAAAATAAAAACAAGCCCCATCTGATTCAGTGTTCTAAACAGTATAAAACACTTTAGAGTACTATAATTGCTGCCATCCCTCACATTCAGTGATCAAACACTCCTAAAGTGATCAGACGCCTCCTAAACACAGTACAGTGCGGTGTTGTCCTGCACAAAAGCAAGCAGATTTGCCAGGGAAACAACAAGAAGCAAACACGGATAGCGGACCGACTCCGCCAAGAGCAGAGTCCCAGACACTGGCTCGCTCTGTTTAATGAAGTCAATTAGCCTCAACGGCAGAAGAATAAAGTGAAGTCCTTGCAGTCTTATTAAAGCCGTTTATCTTCTGAGCATTATTGCTCCTTTAACTGCTCATATGTGCCATAGCTGATCATTATAAATGGCAGCGTCACTGCAAATCGTGATAGTTTTTGGGTAGCAACTGGCCTTTTGAATCAATTCTGTTTCACAGACACCAAACTTGTCTGCCCTCAGAACATAGCCTGATAGGCTGAACACACAAGCTAATCACTTTCCTTTTTAGAGGCAAGATTTTGATTCTGTTTTGATTTTTTCCCCAATTTCTCTTTTACAGAACCATGTGGTAGCAGCTCTGAAAACATAATTGCTGCTTCAAAAAAGTAAAAGCCCTTGCCCAACCGATTTCGTTAATTGTGCTTGCTCGTTTGAGCTATTTATTCAATCCAGGCAGCTGGAACAAAATATTGAGAGGGACTTTTACTTTGCGAACATGATTTTTTTTCCTTTTAGCTCATCAAATTTTGCCCTCTGAAATCTCATTCTATAAGAAGGTAGGCAACTTCATCTAAAACGCTAGCTGTTTCTAAAAAGCTATGCAAGCCTTGCCATCATACAGATGAGAGCGGCCGACGGGTCTTTGCCAGCTTTCACGTGTCACTGGACACATCATCATTTCTGAACAAAATATCCATTCAAATCTCCAATAAAACCCCACAACCAGCACAAATGCAGCCTTTTGTAATGCACCAGTACCTACGCGGAATTGTTGAAGAGCAGATTTGTGTGCATGTGTGTGTTTATGTACAGGCACACACACACGCACACACACGTGCGTGCGTGCGTGTTTTGCAGTAGCTGCCTATAATAGGAGCTAAACTCCTGCAAGGTCAATTATGGACCCTATGGATCCAAAGCACTGAGACAGTTCCTGTTTACACAAACAAAACAAAGATCAAAATAATTAGAGACATTCCAAGAAAGAGACACTCCAAGGAGAGAAGGAAGCATTCAAGAGAAGTTCTAAGAATCTCTTGATGAGCAGGAACAACAGAGACACTGAATTTGACGCCGGCATAAAAGCCAGTGCATAACAATAGGGCTTTCTACAGATGGCAAACGACCCCCCCCCCAATTGAACAGGCTGCGGTTGATCACAGTGAGGTGGCCTGCGAGAGGTTGGGGGTGGGGGGTGGCAGAGCCGTGTAAGCAGAGAGCCATTTTAGGACACACTGTAAGTTATGGGCTAATTCTATGGTTCTGCATGGTGGCTACGACCCGCACTGTTAAAGCAAACACACACACACACGCGCACGCGCACACACACAAACCAACCACACACGTTCCCTTAGCTTTGTAATGTTATTATTTATTTATTTGTATGTTTGGATTTGGCAGTGACTTTTGAGATTTGGAGCCTTTGTTAAATGGACTAGGCTTTGTTAAGTTGGTTGTAAATAGGCGGGCCTCTGCCTAAAACACTAGCTGGTTTGACACAATGAAGCCGCTTACCTCGCCTCTCACGGCACCATTTTCGGAAGTGGAACTCCGTGTATTGGTCCAGATGGATAAGCCCACATTTAGCCGTTATGTTATCCAGCAGCCAAATGGGGTCGGTGAGGTTTCATTTTCTCTTCTCTCAGTTAGCACTGACACACCATTTTGACTACTTACAAAAGAGCGGGAAACACGACGCCATAAACTCTGGCGATTCATCTAAAGAAAACACGATACGATGTGCTTCGTTACAGATAGGTCCAAAATCACATGTTGAAAGATGATGCTCTCTGGCTCTCTGGGTGTAGTATATATCCAGTTGCTATTATTTGGCAATGACATTGAAGGAACAGATTAATGAAAGTCCCTAAATAAGTCCCTAAATAAGTCCCTTATTCTGCTGTGCCTTCCAAAGAAATACGTGAAGGTCTATTAAAGTCAAAAGACCAGACAAGTGGAGCACTTTATATTAAAGGTATGAGCAGGACTTTTCAATTAGCCTAGCTGAGATGTCTGTTTTCGATTTTGTACATCATGGCAATGATTTCACCCGAAATCTCAAAGACGAAAAAACGAGGAAAAAAAACAAACAAACAAAAAGAAAACCAGACAACAAACGCTGACCGAACACAATCCGTGATGTGAAACAGCTTAAGTGCTCAAAAAGAACCTACTCGTATGACTGTGAGAACCTGGCGCTGTCTGTGGGGGACAGCAGCTGTGTGTGGCAGAGGCGAGACCTGTCTCAGACACCTGCGGGGACACGGACGCGTGCGCCCGGGGGGAGAGAGAAAAGGAGGGAAAAATTAGGGTCTTGAACAATGATCGTGTCAGCTGATCATGTCAACATCATTTTAAATGGATTGTTGACAGTTCCTCCACTGTCTTATAAAGCACCGTGACTTTGTGAAACCTAAACAACAAAGAGTAGGCTGTAAAGAGAAAGAAATTGCATTCATGTTGCTACATTTCATTCAAATAACTTTCAATATCATTAAGCCTTTAGACCATTCTATTACAAAATGATGTTTACAGAAATACAATTTGTTTGTTTTTTGGTGTTTTTCTGTCCATGAGATACTGTTTTGTGTGTTTTTCACATTTAATGTGAAATTTGGGCAAATTAAATAGCTTAAACATCAGTGATTAGCAGCTGTTCAGTGTATACATAAGATGTGAGAGGAATGTTAGCCAGGAAAGTCTAAGTCCTGACCACTGCCGCTTTTTGTAAAGTTCTGTAGTTTTGTTGAATGGTAATTACAAAATGGAAGCAATTATCTGAATTATTGACAATGGTTTATAACAAACTACAGCAGTGACTGGAACCGTGGGCTGAGTACATAATTGTCCTTGTTGGAAAGACCTTCTGTGGTCTTTCAACTTTGTAATGTACAAATGTACTGTCTCTTGACCTGTACATGGACCTTCTTCTGATGTTTCCTTTAGATTACTGACCATTGATTCAACACAAGCTGGTAGTGAAACCTCATGCCGCAGTCACCTCCAAATGACTGACTGCAATTTCTATACCAGTTTCCTCATGGAAAATCATTTTTAAGTTCTAATTGCCAGATAAGAATTTGATCAATAAAATGTAGCCTGAGTTGAAAGATCATGATCTTTCAAAAATGTTCAAAATGTAATACTCTCACCACTATACACATTATCAAAAGAGGATACCGTACTTGATCAATGAAAATACATTTAAAAAGGAATAGATGGTACCTCTGTACCTCTGAACTTAAGGAACAGTGATTTTTCAACAATTAACTATGAACCACTAAGTAATGCTCGACTGTATCCTAAGTTGCTATGGTTCTCACACCAGAAATATATGCTTCAATAATCATCTAAAGTGAACAGAGTATACTTTCTCCTTGCAAGACTTTTGATTTTAGAACAAAGCATGCAGTGAGTACTGTTTTTGCAACTACATTTCCCAGCATCCTCTCTTGGTCTTAACCTACTTCCTGTTGTTTAAAAACAAGCAAACAAACAAACAAACTGGAGGCTTTTCTTTCCCATCAGGCTGGCTCATCTGCATGCTTGCCTTGTGCTCGGGTCATTTGCTTTGCAAATTGGAAGGTCATGCCTTACCTCATACCCTCTCCCTTCCACACTCCATTTAGCTACTCAACTACTGAGCCGTGGTTTCCACAGTCCAATATCTGAATGCAGATAATCCCCTGGCATTATCTGCTCCTTTTTGTCAGCTTCTCCTTTCCACCCTGTGTAGTCGTCTAAGCACATGGATTTTTCTCTGCTTGCTCTCTCTCACTAGCATTCTTTCTGCCTCCTTTCCCACTAACGTAATCAGGCCGGTGTTTTATTTAGACGCCCAGACTGGTGCTGGGTTCCTCAGGAGACCCTGCTGCAAAGCACAGTCCACATAGAGGTGAGCAAACAAGGCGCATTTCACAAGCTAAGCTTCTTCTTTATCTTTTTATCCTTTTCTTAACTTGGTTTCAAAGTTTTGAACAGCAGACTTTGGGCCTTGCATGGGTCCCTAAAAAGCTGCTTTGCTGAGGATTTGTTTAAAGGAATTGTTTGGTGATACATTGAATTTCTCTTAATTGTTTGGAGTCCAGATATTACTAACATTTTACACACCAGTAAGTATCATTAAAACTGCATTCCGAAATCATAAACTGTGGGGCATCTATAATAATGATGCATATATGATAAAGTGCAGTTAGCTAAAGTCAGTATATCACAGTGCTAAATGCCACATAAGCCAGTCTTTGTGAGATTACTTAACAGCCTGACATAGTTTGAAGCAGCTCTGTGATTCCTTGCAGCTTACAAGGCTAGCTGATGGATAGTTTGCATCTCTTGTTAGCAATGTTAGCCTTTTAGCTCCAGTACAAAACTAAAAAAATAACAAATAAAAATCCAGACGCCCAAAAATATTGGCTATTGGAACTTGGCTATTTATATACAAGTGATGTGAGATGGGGGGAACCATATCAGTCATTCATGTTCACGACACGACATGATGTGTGCGCACGCATGCAAGCTTCTGTGGATGAGTGTTTGTTTTACTGTGTGTGGAGGCGTCAAAGTCAGAGTTGATGTCGTGACAAGCTGCTAGCTCATGGGCAGCGCGGGTGAGTGTCATTTGGATGCGGTGGGAGATGAGAAATGATGAGTGTGAACAGCCTTTTTTCACCAGCTGCAGCTTTCTTTCTTTTTTTCAGCGTGGCTTGCTCAGAGGATCAGAGAATTTCTGACCATTTTTTGAATGTACATTTGTGGGCCCAGATTGAGTTTGCATGTATTTGTGTGCGAGAGGGAGGAGCTTCATTTGCAGGCACATAACATTTGTATGTTCCAGGTAGGCAGGTGTTGGGGAGCGCGAACCTTTGTGTGTTTGTGGCCACGGATCCGAGGATGTGTATGTGTGTTGGGGAGCGAGTGAGTCACTGGTGCTGACTCAGTCATTTTAGTTGGGCTGGGGAGGAAGGAGAGGGGGGAAGCCCAAACACTGCATCACCAGCGCAAACATCAACGACCACAGGGACCTTCCAGATCCACAACACTGGAGCCAAGTGAGAGGAGTGAGACAGCATGGAAGGATGACGTCACTGCGGAGGCTTGTGGGTGTTCGGAGGACCGGAGGGGGTCGGTGCCACCGGCCGAACGATGCGAGGCAGTGACGTAGGCTTCGGTGTCCCCAGCACACAAAACGCGAGGATGGCCGTTAGTGTGTGTGCGCTTGTGTCCATTGCTGCCGTTCACCAGCAGACACGGAGCTGTGGAGGTATCCGAAAGGAGGTCTCCTCCCTGCCGCAGCACAGCTTGCTCTCCTGTGAGGAGGTGGGAGACGTGCGTGCTGTGGAAACACTCCACTGCCCAGGGATCACCCAGGCTGGGGGGGTGGCTCTTTCTGCTAGGCTCACTGAATCTTTCTGCAAGCCTCCTCTGCTTTGCGCTGTCAAATTCGCGTTACTTTAAGTCTCACTTACAACTGGACTGGAATCGGCCTGCAGTTCAGTTCAATGCGCCGGCGTGACCCAAGTCGCCTTTGCTCAGGGTCTGCTCCAGGTGTGTGTGGGGAACCGGAGTTTGTGCTGGCAGGGAAACCCGTTTGCTTTTAACACTCTTCTGAATCTTCTAACTTTCATTGATGACAAATGAGCATTTTGCAATAAACGCAATAAGCATTTCATGCAGAAAGCTAACGGCATGGCTGAACCATTACATTGGGTGTGTCACCATGCAGCCCAAACTGCTGTGATGCCGAAGAGCAGTGAAATAGCTCAGTATCCCAGCCCAAGCAATGACAGCCAAGTCCAACATGGTAATGTAACACATAATGGAAAGCTGAGAGTGCTTTCTCTACCCACATCAACTCTCAGCATGCAGTTTAAAGAGTTTTTCTTTTCTGGCTGAAATCCCATTTCAAAGTTCACCTTGACTGGAATCAAGCGTAATTG
The DNA here is from genome assembly GCF_041902795.1 of Electrophorus electricus. Classification (NCBI taxonomy): domain Eukaryota; kingdom Metazoa; phylum Chordata; class Actinopteri; order Gymnotiformes; family Gymnotidae; genus Electrophorus; species Electrophorus electricus. The sequence goes on from NC_137504.1 coordinate 22,728,504, forward strand.
GCAATTTACCATGAAGATATGAAATGACCTTTTGCAAGGCCTGTACTTCAGTTTAGTTGCAACTAAAATGTCCCATGGCCTAGATATTAAACTAAAGCATATCAGGTCCATTTTGTGGGAGTTCTAAAGCTACTAAAGCCTTTCTTGATGGATTTATTTATTTAAACTAATCTTGCCCAGTGAATATAACAGTAGGCACAGTAGATTTTTTTGGAGGGCGGATGGGGGATGGGATGTGTTTCTGCATGTAATGTGTTAGGTTGGGTGATGTGAGCAATGCCCCCCAAAGCTGATTGAAACCTGTGCCACCGACAGTAGGTCTCTTAAATATAGAATTATTGGAGTTGGTGCATTGCTGCTTCCTGAACCTCAACAGGAAATCCTTCAAAGGTGGTGGGGGTCATCACGTTAGAAATTCATCTGAAAGGCAAAATCATGGTGACATATGCGATGACATTGCTACCTTAAAGGATTGCATACGAGCTTTGTGGCCATTGCTGGTAGCTCCAGCTGTTTGAACGCGGATGCACGAGCCTCCAGATCGGGGTGTCAGCGGGGCCATGGTAATCAGGCTCGTGGTTGCTTCCTCCAGAGCTTCCTGTCTGGGAACCCAAAAATATCCCTCTATCCTCCGAGCACGTCCCTGCTCATCGAGCTGCCTGCCTTGGCAGCCTTGCACTTGGGCTTGTGACTGGAAAGAAGAAAGCCATTTTAGCATCTTCTTGAAACCCCATTTTGAAAGTTTGAGAATTTTTGCAGAAGTGCTGATTGCCGTAAGGATAATGATGGCCATAGGTATGGACTCCTGGGCATAGTTTAAATTTAAGACTAATCTGGGAACCAGCTAATAGTATATTAGCTTTATTAATTTTGTTTTCTACACTATATTTTTCTCTTGCTGCCACAGTCATGGAAATATTGCATGACACACATTTCATTGCGACTTATGTCAACAATTCCAGTCTACAATGTCAAACAGAGAATATATTCTGAGCATTCCCCACTGACCATCTTAAAATAAGAGGCTTTGTCTTAATGTCCACCAGGAATCCATCTTGCACAGGGAGACATCCTCCTTCACATACCCCAGGGAGGAGCTACTCCTGTCTGGGAATGATTATATTTATGGCATTTAGCTGATGCTTTTATCCAAAGCAACTTACAATTTTGACTGAACACAACTTGACGGTTAAGGGGCTTGCTCAGGGGCCCCACAGTGGCAAATTGGTGGTAGTGGGGCTTGAACTGGCAACCTTCCGATTATAAGTCAAATACCTTAACAACTGAGCTACAAGCATTCTCAGCCTGACAACCAGGTTCTCGAACACAACTTTATTTAGCCTGTCGAAGCTCATTGGCGTGCATCTGCATACCTGCAATGAGACCCTTTAGTTAAATAAATTTCTCTTCATTGTTAGACATCAGTGCACAAGAAATGGATTTTGGCATGAAAGAAGAACATCAAATAAAATAATAAGTGCCTGTATCTTAAGCGTCCCACATTCAGAATCCAAAATTAACTCCTGGTTAATTTTGGACCCCACCTACATTTATTCATTCACTGAAAACTGTTTAGATCAGTGAGGATGTGTGTCAGATTACTACGCTGTACTATAGAATGGTCTGCAGTAGTATGCAGGCAGCAGCACCAGACTGTTTAGAAAGATCACAAAGTGCTCACCTTGAACCTCAAACAGGCACGATATTAACAGCTACAGTGCGAGGGTGGAGGATGTCAAACCGCGTCATACTGATAACAAATATATGTATGTTTATGTCCTTTCAGTCCCATTTATTTATTTATTTGTGTTCACTTAAATTGGAAAATACCATTTTACTTTGGTTTTTTTCGCTGTAACTGTATACGTATCGCCAAGTGTTTTCTCACGTGGACATTTTCCTCGAGCCTCCTCAAGTTCATTTCACGCTAACAACCAACAGAATTAAAAAGCTCGCAATATGCAGAACCCACCGCAGAATGCACGTCTCCGGTTAGGGATGTGCTCCCTGTTTCCTGTCTGACGGAGAGCGGAGGAGTGGGGAACACTGTTTATTTCACCTCTCTCCTCCGTGACATGCAGTGTCTGCCAGGGCCCTGATAAATGAAGAGTATAGTTTGGGCTCACTGGCTTCCGTTAATTGACTTTGGGTTGTCTGCAGTGACAAAGCCTCAGCCGTCCCCAATGCGGTCTTCATCTGTAAGTCATTCCTGTAATTTGATGAGGTTCCCGCATTGACATTCTACAGGCCTGAGATCAGCCACATGTCCCTTTTCGTAACTGCACAGGATAGCTGTAGGACAGGGACACTGGACCATGGTCATGGTTGAGGCAGGGCTGCCTGTCTCTAAGGCCTGATTAAACAGGATATTAGAAAGCCTGTGTGGATCGCCAGCATGGGCTGGTGGATGTGACTGTTTAGTGATGGATAAGGTCTCAGTCAGAGTCCATGCTGAAATGTCAAACAGCCCAAAGAATGACAATTCCCAGAAGCCACTCACGCCCCACCCTCACACCCCCTATCCCCCGCCACCAAGCTCTCTGACTCTTTCACCCCTGGGGGGAATTTATATCCGCCCCTTGAACTTTCTAGAAATCTGTTCTTTTCCTCTTCCCAGTTTTTTTCCTCATTCCACAAAATTCCCAAGCACTATATTTAGAAGGGATCAAGTAAAGACAATGTGCTGTTTAAAAGGCACAGGGCTGGAAAAGCCACAGCAAAGCCAAAAGCCTCCATGGATTTTACCTCTTAAGATCCATACCCATTTAGTTATTAACCATGAAGCTTATTATACAACAGCTACTATAAATGATTCAGTAACAGCACTGAAACTAATATGAAAGGTGTGAAGTTACAAAAGTAAAGAATGAGAGTCTGGGCACACTGGTGAATCTTTGGTGCATAAGGGGTTAACCCCCCCACCCCCTCCCTTTAAGAAACAAATCAAATCTTACTGCAGTGCAGAACTGGACGAACAACATTATATCTCTCTGTCATGAGACTGCAGCAAAGTTTCTTCAGAGGCACTTCCACTGCAACATTACTAAAATCTCCTGTAAAAGATTCAGATTGAGGGGGCCATGTATCTAGTGTGTATCCACCACATTAACTCTTCAAGATTTAAGTCTTAATGTTTTCATGATTTGAGTCTGTCCTATAAACTGTGAAGCTCATCTTTTTTTTCCCTCCATCTCCAACTGCGATTGTCCTCGAAAGCGGAGTGGCATGGACCACGGCTCTCACCACCCGTCCTCTACATTCCATAATGGTCAATAAAGGGTGTAAAACAGGTTTGGTTTCTCGGTTACATTCACTCATGACTCCTTCCTATAAAGCTCTTTCCATATGGACTAAATGATCCAAAGCTTCACTTGGTATTTGTCTATAATTGCTTCTATAAACCCAGATCATCAGCAAATTCATTTGAACTACATTCACAGATCTTGCCATACACTAGGAATAGCTATCTAATGAAACAAACATCAACTCTAAACTGCACTTTATGCCCAGATGCACTTGCAGGTTCTTTGATGCATATGTATCAGGAATGTAAAGATGTGAAGCTTGTTTGGGGTGAGGTCTGTGCTACTATATCTGAAGTGCTGGAAGAACCCGTGTCAGGCTCTCCCACTGTTCTACTCTTGAATGATAACTCCTCATTCAGAGTCACAAATTCGAATGGACACATTCTGCTAACGGGCATCAGTGCTGCCAAAAGGATGTTGGCTTCATGTTGGAAGCCTCCGCCAACAGCTACAGAAGCTCAATGGATTAACACATATATGGATATAATTAGTGTGGCGCTATCAGGGGCAAAGCTGCATGGTGCTAGAGCTGATATTATTTTAGCACTGTGAGAGATAGCACATCAAATCAAGGAGCTGCTGTAATTATAGTTTCTATTTATCACCAAGTTGTTGATTTGTATGTCCTGTAAATAGGGGAGACACAGAGGGGTTTTTGGGGGTGGTGGGGGGTTGGTGTAATGTGTTTTGCATATTCGAATCTGGAACATAAGAGCTATAAAAAGTTGATCGCTAAAAAAAAAAAAGAATTAAGTCTTGACCTCTCGCACTGGAACCTGACGTAATGATTCTTCATTCTTCTGGAATGCTTGTGCAGTCACTCCATGCTTCTCTGTCAAATGTACCCTATTGACCTTACACACTCACTGGCTGGAGAAACAAACTGCTTCACTGGAAAACATGTCCCATCTGTGCATGTTTTGCAAAACTACCAAAAACAACAACAGTTTATTCTATTGAACAGCACAAAGCCAAAGTATATTTTGAAGGTTTGCTTTTTCCACATTGTACAGACCCAAAATTCTCATTAATGTACTTTGCTGTATTGGAATGTCTAAGGGAGACTTTTGCTGGGAGTTGTTTGATTAGTAGTGTGTAGTCACCACACTTCAGAAGAGTGGCGGCTCTTTTCCGAGGGTCACAAATGATGAATTCTCATTTTACACGTGAGCAGGCATACCTGGCATATTGAAAACAATTCGATTCGCTGAACAGTGTTGACTTACCCTGAGCTCCATCCACTCAAACACTTTCCTGCGAGTATATTGTTCTTTTCACAGCTTTGCAAGTACTAAATACTGTCCAATAACCAGTTTATAGTGAAGTGTGAGGACTTTCCTTTATGTTTTGAGTGTTTTAATAAGCACTAAAGGCTGTTTCATGCTCCCTTCTGAATAGTCTTTCAAAAACCTCCAGCTATTGGAAGAGAAACAGAAATATCTACACGGACACATTTTCCCTTATTACTACTTCACATTCACTTCTCTACCACCGTTGTTTGATGGACAGCCTACAAATAGCCAAGAACCTCCTACTGTTCTGAAGGACCGTGAACGCTCAGAGGTTCGTTTTGGGTGGTTTTCAGAAGTACTTCTCATGAAGCATCTCGCTAGTTTAAGTCAGCTAGGTTAAATTCTCTCCTCTCACATCATGCTATGTTTCATCCTGTCTGTGCAAAGCTGCATCTTTACATCTTCTGTACTAAAGTCACCTTTACACATCCCAGTCCCTCCCTCAAGAGGGGACAGAAATAAACACACCGACAGGGCACCGTAACAACTTTACAGCCAGTAGCATAATCCATAGCCTATATACAATGCGTACAGACCCACATATCTAGAGAACTCGAGGAAAATAGCAGTACACTACGCAATGTTCTACAGATAAACCCCATTGACACAATGCATCTAGGCTTAATCTGTGTCTTGATAGCTAGCCACAGACATTAGCCTTAAGGCTTCCTGGAAGGGCACAGACTGCAGCTGCTCTGCAGCTGCAACTGATCTGTGATCAGTTTGCCCAGATCATTAAGGAACTGTTGCTTTCTGCAGTTTCTATGCCGACAGAGAGGGGCAGGAAAGGAGGAAGACTCTTGTGGCGAGAGAAGCCATCTGGCCCTTATTAGGCAGCTCTGCGACGAGGACGGCACGAAGGTTGGCCAGGAAATCAACAGCGGCGAATTAACTGGATCATTGTTCCCAAGGAACACTGCAAGAGGGTCATAACCGCAGTGCGAGTTCATTAAACAGAGGTTTCGCTGTGTTTGGTGTGAGGGAGACATGGTGACAGTGAAGAGTGGGAGTAAAAAAAGATGAAGAGTAATGAAGGGACTAAACGTGTGGAAGAGGGAGCAGCATTAGCAGCTGCTGTGCAGCACTGGTTTCTCAGGCATGCTCCCTTCATAGGGCACTTCATCACAGACAGGGGTGAACTCGGGGTCACTCAGGAGAGCATGCTCTGCTCTTGGAGCAGGTAATCAATGGTAGGGGGAGGGTAATTAGTGACCGCGTCGGCCCCCGGTAAACTCAGCTACCCCATACTGAGTAGGGACAGTGGGGACACTTTGCTAACGGGAATAAAGCAGTAAGTAGGAGGGCAATGAAGACAGTGGTCCAGTTGACCTGCGTCCAGTTGACCTGAGACTGCAAGCAAATATCTGCCATGAACAATTACCTGTACACGAAGTAGTATGTCCAGCTGCATGTGAAGCATCTCCAGTAGACTTGTACTGTACATTCTGTATGTACGCTTTGTACATTGATGGACTCTGGAGACGTCTGCCACCTTTAAGGGGATCTGAAGCATACAGCCGTCCTAATAACTACTTAAACCTCATGTAAACCTGGAGAAAGCAGGTCACAGGATGATTGTACTGAATTGTCTGAACTGATCAGGCTTGTTTTGACATTTTAAAAGCTGGCCTTAAGAAGCCTGCCTTGGGCTAACTGATGCAAAGTCTTCTGGGAGAAAAGTGACACTGTCATATTCGGCACTATGCCGCTACGCTTTCAGTGATGGCACCTCTCCGCCCATGCGTAAACAGCATAAGAATGAATTTATTTATTGCTCACTCTCTCTCCCTCCATTCCTCTTACACAGACAGACATTTCACTCTCAGCTTTGGCAGAAGCCCTGTGAGGAGCGGCTGGGGGAAGGAGCCCCACCTGCAGAGCCTCTCAGTCTCCCTAAATCACACTGAACACACGTATGCTCTTCATTTCATCTTACATGGAAAAACTGGTGTGACAATGTGTGCAATAGCTACATGGCAGCCATTTTATTTGATGCAGGGCACCAAGAACTTGCCTTTTCACTAATCTGTAGTAATCTTCATCTGAAGTTGGATCTTCTGCACGACTGCATTTTTGTTTGTAAATATTTCTTAAAAGGCTGCACGGAAAATGAGTAATGGTTTACAGAAATATGGCCGGTTGTTATGTTGAGGACTGTAGGCCAAGAGAACATTTGGAGATGGAAGAGAGTTTCTTCAATAGACCTTGTTGCAGAATTGGGGCAGTCCACATTCTTGCTTTTTGAGGATTTCTGACAGGCTGCTCTCCTGTTGCGATCGCTGCTGGCCGAGAGACGCGGGGGAAAGGGTCCGGCTGGAGTAAGTAGCCTCTGCTTGTAAATCAAGACCTGTCTGATGTAGAAGATCGATATTTACCCCAATCCTGTTCTTTAACACACTACTATGCTGTCAGGGTGATCCTGGCCATCAGCGTTGCCCTGTTTGGATTCAATCCCTTTCTCCCTCTCTCATTCAAATTCTCTCTCTCTCTCTCTCTCTCTCTCTCTCTCTCCCTTTCTCAGCATCTTTCCTGCCACCTTGGCTCTATTTGAATTCCACCATGCAGGCTAACATCCTTTTTCTCATTCGTTCACTTTCAGGTGTTCATATCGCTCATGTTTTTCTGCTGTCTGATAGACTCTTTTTCTCTGTCACGCACACACTTTTCCCTATAGCTGTCACTGTTCAGTGGAACATAAAAATATAGATCTATGCCTTCTTTGTTTGCTTTGTGTTCTTTCAGAAATAACTTCACTATTCCTAAAATCAGGATCTTAATAAGAATCAGTGAGCAAAAGGCCACAGCAGGAAACCAGACTCGCTCGTGGTAGTGACTCTTTCAGCAGAGCACGTGCCAGCAAAACCCTGGCCGTCGCGAACACTTAGCTGGTTAGCCACCATTAATAAAATCTTAGCGAGAGGGTAATGAGATGTCCTGGGCTATTCATCTGAAATGACCCAAAGTCACAGCTCTGTGAAACGGCCCTCTCCTGCGCCCGCGGCCTGTTAGTTCGAAAGAAGAGCGATGACAGCAAAGGCGGAACGACAAAACTTTTAACTCTTGACTTCTTACCTCATTGGCCAGCGGATGAATGGAGAGACGTGAGATTTCGATTCATACTGCACGATAACGTCTCATCCACGCCGTGCCGCGCAGGGATAACTGGAAGAGCTCTTCGTGTTGTGTCGTCCTTCGCGGTTTCGGTGCCTGCTGTCCTGCACGTGCAACTTTTAGACTGCTGATCAGGAACGAACCGTTGTCGCCAGTGAGCTCACCTGCAGTGTGGTAATGATTCCTCTCATATGGACTCTTGTTCACAGCTCGTCGCCCGGTGATGAGATTGATCGATTGGTATTGATTTATTTATGGAGACCTTGTGCATCAGGAGTGAAATTTATCACAGACATTTTTTGATGTGTACTAACATGCCGAGGGCATAGCGGATGCTGTAGTCTGATGGTAATGTAACAGATAAAGGTGGTGTCAAACTGAAAATTCAGTATGTGGACTAAGGTGTCTCATTGTGTGTGCGTGCGTGTGTGTGCGTGTGTGTGCGTGTGTGTGTGTGTGTGCGAGCACGCATTATTCTGCAGTGCAGTTTTCATATTGTGCTGGTACAAGAACTTGTATTGTTCTTTGCAGTCTTCAGGGAGAGGTGTTGGAGGAGTGTGTTGCAAAACATCTCAACGCATGCTGCTAACATAACTCCAGGCCACATGCCTGAGATGTAACTCCATTGGAAAATGTGGCTGGCATGCTCTCAGAAGGTAATGCATTTCGGTGCATGAAAATTAGCCCATTGTAGACCGTCCATTAACCACTCAGACAACAGACAAAAACTGGCACATCATAAATGTGTGACTCATCTTCATATATGTAATGGTGTGTAAGATATCAGCCTTGCAGGTGATTTGTATGTGTATGTTTAAGAGCCCTTTGGATGTGATATTCCTGTACTATCTAAAAAACTACTATTTAGACACAGCTATTGGTTGCTTCGTGCCAGATGCATATGTGAATTTGATTCTCTTGCAGAGCAAAGATGGCACAGAAATAGAGAATTGAGGGCACTGTACTGTTAATTACTTCACTGAAGTGATCTGCCTTTCTGTTCTTTCCTCTCCTCAATTCATTTCATGATTCTTGAATAAAGAATGTGTGAGTCTCATTCAGTCAGAAGGAGTTGGTGTTGTGATAGCTGATTGGCTCAAACTCTGCAAGATGATTGGATCCCACTATTGCCAGCCAATGGATGCTGTTCTGCGATTCACACCAACATCCCTCTAAATATCCGCCTCTCTCATGCCCTCCTGTTATTCGCTCTGTCTCTGTTTCTCTCTCATCCCCGTCTCATTCCCTGTCTATCTTTCTTATTTATGTTTCTCTGTCTCTGTCTTTTCTCCTCCTCCTTATCTCTGTCTCCCTGCCATTCTCGCTCTAATTTTTGTAGTCTTTTCAGGTAAACTGATAGACAACACACTGACCTCCCTCGATACTGTCCTGTGAAATGTCTGCTGCGTCACAGACGCAGCTTGCTGGCAACCTGGGCGTGCGAGACGGAGGGGGAGACAGGGAGAGGTAGAGAGGCAGAAAGATAGATAAAGAGAGAGAGAGAAAGAAAGAAAAAGAAAAGAGAACCCTGCCCTTTTTCTAATATCCCCTGAACACATACTCCATCTTTGCTTCTTCTCTAATCATTAACCGTGGACCCCCACCTCTCTCCCTCGTTTACTCGCTACCCCCCTCCCGCACTTTCTGTCTGCTTTGCTCTGTCAGGTTTGGCTGCTGCTATCTGAGGGATAGTCCCCCTCTTCATCTCCTTGAGTCAAAGTCAGTGGCGGAGACGTAGCATGGTGTCTGCCATGGAACAAAGGAGATCACTGCAGATTGGTGGAAACACGATAGCAGATTGGTGGCACATGAAGGGGAGGTTCAAACCGTACCGCATGTGTGCTGAACAGAGTACCCCGAAATAAGAACTCAAATTATTCAAGATCATTTTCCAGACGACCATTTGTTATTAGGACATACAAACTGCCAGGGCCAATGGACAAAATGAGACGAGCGATGTTTAGTTGGGGGTTTATTATATAAAAAATGAGAGTGAGAGCAGGAGAGAAAAAGGAAATATTTGTACTTGCACAGAACATGGTGTGATTTCCATAATGCAGAGAGAAAGAATGAGAGAGAGAGAGAGAGAGAGAGGGAGAGAGAGAGAAAGAGAGAGAGGCCTGAGGTGAAGGTAAATGCACTAAGGAGGCACTCGAGACTAAATGGAAACTCTGCCGTGTCTGGAGCAGGACAGACCGCCATTGTGTGTCAGTGTGGTGAAACACATATGCACACACATTTCTACAGAATCACTGAGCAAGGGGTGGGGGGTGGGGGGTTTCCTTTCCGTAAGCGCTTTGGCATTCGAGGATTTCCCTTTGGTTCATGTTCCTGGTGAAGGAGCTTGAGTTTAGGTCTAACACCTATAAGGTGTTTTAACTAACACATTGACATGATAATAGTAACGGCTCATCTGGATTCAGTCATGTGTCATGGGGTTGCATACTGTATAGTTTCTGCAGTCTATCAGAACCACCTCAAGCACACAAATGCATTCATATAAAGTACTGAGATGCCTGGAGTTACTTAACCAACAGCAAAAAGGACAGAAGGGAGATTTTACATTATTTCCCTCTATGCTTTTAGATAGATTTTTGATCGGAGGTCATCTTTCCACTTGGGTGCTTGTCATGCATGAGTAATAGGATGCTGGTGACTGTGTTGTCGATATCCTGTCAAGATCATTGTCCAGGAGGGTGCATGTGTTTGTCTGTCTGACATCATCGCATTGCTCCTCGACCGGTCCCACGGAGATCTCCAGCCAACCCTCCATGGGCTCTCACCGAAAGAGGGTCTTCAGCCCAAAACAAACTAATTAATCATGGTGCATGCTTGGGATGGCAACAGACACTAAGATGTGCTGAGGACACTTTGTGCTGAAGACACAAGTCTGTCTTAGCACCAAAGAGATTTTTTTATGTTGGTGTTAGACGGGACAGGGACAGCATGTTCCAGTGACATAAGAGTAGCCTTGAATCCCAGCAGACAGCAGCGTCTAGATGAACACACGCTGGATAAGTTGTGTCTGGATCGGTTGACGCCTGAGGTGGGTCTGTGGCATCTTCGTTTGGTTGTCTCAGTGAAGGCGATTTGGCTGGAACCTATTTGAAAACCAAACAAACAGCACCATAAGGTTGACTCCATATGGCCATATCTCCTGGCAGCACGTTTGAGGCTACGCCAAAAATACATTGAAATGAATTATCCTATTTTTCTGCTTTATTGATACGGAGGTTCGGAGATGCGTTTAGAGGGAGCTGGTTTTAGATGAGTGCAGGGCAGCTTCTGCTCAGAGCACTTGGGTCTGAGCTTGAGTCGGAAATGACCTGGATAGAAGCAGACGAAAAGCTGTTCGCTTTTCGGCCAGCTTTAAATATAGTCCCCTGGGGTGTGAGAAAGCACAGCAGTAGAATGACAAGGGAAACTAGGCTGCGCGTACATCAGGGACGTCACGGCACACAAGCACAGGCAGCCCGACACTGTGTTCCCTCTCTTTGCTGTGTGATGGGGAACAGGGGCCAGCAGGCAAGCCGCTGCAGGGGCTGCAGCGAAGCCTATTTGACATCCGAGGTATTGCCATGGACAAGGAGTCTGGAAGTGGCAGAAGTTCCGCTCGTGAGCTGTAGTTCGCTGTAGTTCGCTGTAGTTTGCTGTGGTAATGTCATGCCATGTTCCCTCCTGGATCAGTTGCAAGGCTGAAAGGTATTCCAGTTTCTGAGGCACCACCTCAGTAATATTTCACTTCTTTATAGAATGTAAAGTATTAATTCACATCCTTCCCCATCTGTGCTGTGGGACAGGAGTTTAATACTTCATGTAATACCCACAGGGGTCAAGTATTTGGGCCATATATGGAGTGTGCAGAGAGGACAAACTTCATGGCAGAAGAGAACTAGAGCACCCTGTCCTCTCTGTGTCTCCTCTCTGCGGTCCCCAGCAAGGCGAGGCCCTCCGACCTGACTAGCTTGCCCTAGGTGTATCAGGACTCCAGTTCCAGATCGTCTCGCCCTTTGTCCTTTGAAATGCGACCAGAAACATTAGAACCATGGTTCCAATCTACCCAACGATACAGAGGTCCTTAAATATGGCTCGAACACTTTTGGGTCATATGGAAACCGTGGCGGTACTGCTGCTAACATGTTGGTTTATGGCCCTAAGGTTTGGAGTGTGAAGGCCACTGAAGATGTCTCATGGTGCAGTAATGGCAAGTAGGTTATATCCTCCTGTATTCAGGTCACTGATGACACATTTCACATTCAGGACCGCAACTTGTTCTTGAAACGTACTACATGGTTATGAGAAGATGGGATGTCTTGATTTGTTTCAGAACCACTCACTCCAGACATTTGTGTAAAGTACATGTGTATTCTCACTTACCACTTTCACTAAGGCTCCTCTGCCCATCCCTCTGAATTGTGTTGCAAGGTTCTGTTACTGTCCCTTATCTTGAAGGTCTTCCAGCTAAATTCTAAATTACTGTAACCGCTAAGCCAACATTACTAATAGGGCCATAGCTACAATAAAATTAAATGATTTAAACGACAGTGGTGTATCTACCATCTGCTTGTAAATGCTCATGCTTATGTAAAAGGAGGAAACGTCACACTGCCCACAATATTTATTTTTTGTTTTTTATATTTTGTATTAGGTTTTGTTAGACAACTAATTATGAATCTGCGTTTTTAAAATTCGAAAGAATGTAATCGTGTGGTTTTATGATTATGTGTAAATACGGTGCAATATTTGAAGAACCCTGCGGAGCTCACTGAATATGCGCGCGCGCACTCTTAATACATTAAGCATTTGCACCGTCACGTCCAACGCACAAGCACTGCCAAACTTGACGGTTTCCGACGTCAGCTACAAACAAACAACCGAACAAACAAAACAAAAAAAACCATGCTTCTGAAATTACGTTCATTCTTTTCTTGCCATTATTCGCACTCGAATTTGTTTATCCGAGTTCATGGATAAGCGCATTTTGAGTCAAATATGCTGTGAGCTTTATGAGCTGCCCCGGAGTTCAGGTAGCGCGAGCCAATGGGAGCTCGAGGACCGCTCGAGCATTGTCAGTCGCGAGCAGGAGGCGGAGCCCGGTACCGAAGCACACCTTCCGACGGAGTGGCGAGCGCAACAGCAGCGCTCCGGCAGCAGGCATCTCTGCGTGAAGCAGCACTCGTTAGGACGGTTTGAAAGCCACGGCTTGCAGAAGGGTGCAGGTGGAAGTCTTCGCCGACCCACCTCCGCTTGGCGGTCTTGAACGGACCTCTGTGGCCACTGTTTGCTTCAAACTAATTCGTTTAAAAGCGTCAGAGGCGCTATACTTATTCGTAAATACATGCCTTTCAAGTCTTCGAAGTAAACGATTCTCCGAAATGGAAAACGCTCACACTAAACCTGCGGCCGAAGTTTTAAAAAACTTTAACGTGAACGAAAACAATGGACTGACTCCTGAACAAGTAAAGAATAATCTGGAAAAATATGGACCAAACGGTGAGTTATTTGTTGGTTGTTTCTGACTGGTCGTATGTTGATGATAATTTATAACTATTCGACTTGATAAGAAGCAATTAACTTCCTAAATGCATTCGTAATCTTGTTAATCTACGTGGTGGGAAAGAAGTTCAGAGTCGGGTGTCTTCTCACGGAAGAACATTCTGCGCGAAGCCTTTTGTGTCTTGATTCAAGCGATGCTTATTTTTTATTAAGTTAAAAGAAGGCTTTTGTAGCTAAATGAGTGAAAGACTGCATAAACACTTTATAGCAAACTGTCAGTGAAGCTTAAGTGGTGAGCGTGAATTACTCAGCCACACATGATAAGGTGTCGACAGATCATCATGTACGCCCAAGCCGTGCGGTAGGCTGCAATGTAAAAATCTGCTTCCGAAGTTTCCTCCTGGCTTTTGTTTGTGGTGTATTTCTCTTTTCCTAGAGATGTCTTGAACCACTTCATTCATCATTTAATAATTAATAGGCACATCGGCGAAGCTTCCGTACACGTTTGGCTCCAGACAGTACGTGTTAAGATTAAGCGATGCCAAATATTATTTAAAATAGGCAGATATATTCGAGTTATATTCCTTTAACGCTTCCCCGGCTGAAACCCTTAGATTATACAGTTAATATTTCCGAAGCAAATCCCAGATGTTCCCCATGAATGCTTATGATTTTTCAACGTGGAGGAAGGATAACTTGTTGGATATTACCCCTGACGTTTAGAAGGCGTTTTCCCTTTTCTCATTGTGTGATAACTGGTTTGAACGCCTGCGAAGCTGAAGGCGATTTGCCGTGCTGTCATACCTGCATGATGGCTAAATCGAAGGAAAAGTGTCCGTCGTGACACCATAAATGCTTCGGCAGTCAGAGCACAGTCATGTGGCCCCTGACCCCCTGACTTTCATACCGCGTTCATCTGTAAAAGCATTTTTGCGCTTTAAGTCCGGCGAAAAGATATCCATTCAACGGAGAAGTGTGTGTGTGTTGTTTTTTTGTTTTATTTTTTACAGCAGATAAAGAGCTGAATGATGCACCTGTGACTGACAAACTTGTGCAACCCGTTTTCCACTTCCTCAAGCGCGGCATTACGAGTGCTCGCAGAGCAACAGTGTGTTTCAGGTTACATCCTGCTGTCGCGGAGACGGGTTGCACTTTGTCAAACGCCTTGAGACTGCGCGTCCCGCAAACAAATATGAGGGTGTTCTTATATTTGGTCCAAAACCCACGCGTTAGTTTGGTTCTAATTCGTGGAATGAAAAACAAGTCGAGCAGTTTAAAATGTCTTGATCTTTGAATAAAAAAGTCATTGTGTTACTGGTGTGTTGTGGTATTGTCGTTTGTCATAATTTATATGGAGTAAGATGCTTGTAAAAGTCTCTTTTTTTGGCCTCGTCGCAGAATTCCACTGGGTGCTTTCGTTGAGCTAGTGCGCAGCTGGACAGTATGTGGTGTGTGTGTGTGTGTGTGTGTGTACCATACGGCAGTAAACCGCCCAGCATGGCAGACGTGTGTCCGTGCGTGTGTACGGCTGCCTTTTCTTTGTAAACAGTAAGTCATGCGTATGGTTACGTGCCCTTATAGACAGTTGCAGATGCTCTTTCCACAGGTCGCTACGTTAAGGCTCGACCCCCCCGCCCCGCATGCTGTGAAGTGTTCGGTAAAGCGCCGCGCTCATTAATTCATCACACACACACGTACTTCCCCTTCAGTTAACACCTTGCTTCGACGCGTGTCCTCATTCAGTGCACCCAGGGAGGCTCAGCGTGCCCTGCCCAAACCGCTGCTCCTAATAATAACGAGCCAAAGGACAAAACTGATTTCAGGTCAGCTGTTTAGTCATGGGAGCGCCGGACCGGTTCCCAGACGGCAGTAAGGCTTCTTCCCCAGGGGCATGCTAAGGCCTCCGGTGACTTCATGGAAAAAGCAGCGTCTTGCTGCAGACAGGGTCTCTTTTTCGCTTTGAGCTGTCGATTTCCTGCCGCTGTGCGCTGCGGGCTGAACGCCGCAGGGAATACCCTAGCGATATTACGCGCCCTCGAGCTCGCAACGTGGGAACCACAACGACACGTCCAGGTTCTTCCGTACCGGCCGTTGGGCTGCTCGCTAGGCCAGTGCGGAGGGGAGAACAGAGTGGTTTCTTTGCGTTGGTTTGTTTCCCTAATTAGTCCATTTGCATGAGCCTTAAGCGTCAGTCTTGTTTTTTTAAGGGGTTTTGTTTGGTGTTGTAGATACTTGTTTATATGCATGTGGTTCGAGTTTCAGAGTGCTTGTGTTCAAAGCTGGCGAGACAGGGAGGGGGAGGAGACTGTGTGTGTGTGTGTGTGTGTGTGTGTGTGTGTGTGTGTGTGTGTGTACACATGTGGGTGGGTAGGTGGGCAGAAAGCATATCTGTTGCAAACCCTTTTTAGTGATTATTTTTTGACACCGTGACATGTCGTTAATACAAGCAGGCCTGTTTTGTTTACCACTATACGATGAATCGTTAGTACATATTAGCGCCCACGTATTTTTTGATCTGTAAACATACTTGTTTAGAGTGTTAGGACCATTAAGTGGGCTTTGTGCCCCCCCCCCCCATTCTTGCCAAGGACCCATGTGTGCAGACGCTGTGTGCTGTCCTTCTAGGCTAATTAACGCGGGGCCTGGCTTGAACACCCCCCCCCAGTCCGGGATCATTTTGTCCGTCAGTGGGGCCGAGCCCCCGACTGTTGAAGCCTGGTGCGGATCTCGTGTGTTTTACGCTTCAGAAGCTGCGCTCTGGTAGATAACTGAAATGGACAATACCACATCATGTAGGCTGCACCTTGTCAGATTTCATGCGCGTGATTAGTTCCATTCCTTCGGCCTCCTCCTTACGCCCTGCTCCCTTCCTGGTATGTTTGTTGAGCACAAACCCATCTGAGCAGCCCGCCGGATAACTAGCTGCTTGTTTTTCGGTCCGAGGGTCTCTACCCCTTGGCTCCTCATAAATGCAGCGAGACGTTCTAACTGGCCGGGGGCGGGCCGTGCTAGCTGGAGGCAGACCGCTTGCTCTCTGCGTGGCAGCTGTCATGGTTTGGTCGGTACCAAGAGGCTGTGGATGGGTTGTGACGTTTTGGTAGCAGTGTCTGGTGTTTGACTCTCAGCCACGCCGACGGATGGAAAGTAAAATGCATTTGCGGTTACGTTTCCAGGCAAGTCCATTGGCTCTGTTGTCATCGTCAGTGTGGACTTGAATAAAACTACGTTACTCCAGCTGCTACCTGAACTGTTGAACGAAACTGTTGTGATGAAAAGCAGCGGCGTCTGGGTTTTCGTCCATTTCAGTCATGTCTTCTCTTCCTGCGTTCTCCTCCCATCTCTGAGTAAATCTGCCATGTAAGTAGGGCGGCCTTAGCAGCTTTGTACCTCTGTTCTTGACTGCCGAGACACACAGTGTAAAGTGTATGTGTGTGCGTGCGCGTGCTTGTCAGAGGAAGCAGAAGTTCTCTGGCTGGCAGCAGCTGCATTCTGGGGACTCTGTGCAGAGGATGTTTGCGAACTGCAATGGTTGCGGTGTGAATTTTACGCAGCCGCCTTTTGCCTCCCGCCCCGCCGCTGGAGCCTCTCTGCGGCGAAGGCGCCTGCGCGTGCGTGCGCTCGCACGCCCGGGCATCTGCGCTCGTGTTTAGCGTCTCGTCCGAGTGTTGTTCGGGCGCGCCTGCGTGTGCGCGGGGCCGAGCGGATCCGCCCCGATCCCGTCTGCTTCGCTGGCCTTGGAATGCTGGGTAATGAGCGGGCCCTGGAACTTCAAGCGACACGCACTCTTGCTGTTTCCTGCACTAGACCACAGATGCCCTTATCATCACTGCGTGCTTCTCTAGCGCCAACTGTAGCAGTATTGCGCTCTCTCTCGCTCTCGCTCTCTCTCGCGCTCTCTTGCTGGCCCCCCACCCCCCAGCTCATAAACACTGCCGCTGAGCGATAAGGAGTGGTGTGGCGTGGAGGAGACGGAAGTCATGCGTAGGCCTGTGGGGTTTTTTTCTGCTGCGCTGGTGGTTCTAGCTCACGTCTGCGTGAGCTCCAACATGGCTCCGCCAGCCCTCGGCCATCCATCCATGTATCCCTGAGCTCTGTTTTATGGGGTTTTTCCCCCTCTAGTTTAATTTTGGGCCTTTATTCGGGAGTGCGGGCAGGCGTGCTAACTTGTCACTCATCTCCACTTCTCGCCTCCTACCCCTGCAGACATCACAACCTCCTCCTGGCAAACTGTTGACTCACTGTGTGTGTGTGTGTGTGTGTGTGCGTACGTGTGTGTGTGTGTGTGTGTGTGTGGATAGATGTAGCAAGGCTGGCACTTGATGTGTGCTCATACATGTGATATACATCTTTCTTTCAACTTGTATGCTCTTTCTCACCAATGAATTTGCCTTGTAATAGGCTCCCCTCCCCTCAGTAATCTGCTAGTGTGCAGAGCCGTGTGACTGTCGGCCTTGCACATGCTTGCATATATACTAATTTCGGAATTTTTTTACTGAGGCTTTTGCTTTTGATACCAATTAGTGAGTCTCATTACATTCCCTTACTGACAGCAATTAACAAACTTCGGTGTTTATGCATGCGTTCGTGCACGCATGTACTATTCCTGTTGTTTCAGATGTTTTCCCTTGGAGAGCGAGTCTGGCACAGACATGTGTAAGTACAGATGAGTACAGGTGATCCTGGCCTGCACCATTTGGCTTCTTAGAGCGGCCACTCCTGAGCCGTATCCATTCCTGCGCGGACTTCAGCAAAGCTCCTGTCCCTCTGGGCGAGAGACCCCTCTTCTCTTTTTACTGTACCATAAACTTGCTAATGTAAATGTTAATGTAAATATCCTGGATAAGGTGGGAGGGTGGAGTGCTGTAGCGTCAGTTCAGATCCAGGAACAAAAGAGTCCTTAAAGCGCCTCTTAAGGTGGCACCGGCTATAATCTCCAGTCCGCAGGCCCGAAAGTTTCCCTGTCTGGAACCAGGGGTCCATCTCAATTGCATACTATATACTAATGCTAACTATTTTTTGAGTATGTAGTGTAGTTATAATTGTCAAATTTGAGTTTACTCACAATTGCAAGATGACTACTTAGAACTGGTGGGGTTTTGAGTATGGTTTGAATGCAGGGCTCTGTGCCTCGGAGCTTTTATTTTCCTCAAACGGCATAGCAAGTCAGCTCATGTCACGCTCATTTGCATAATGGCTCAGGTCGACCTCGGCTTCCGCCTGCATCAGAAGGATGCCCCCTGTGTTCAGGAGGGAGACACCTTCAGGGTGCCAAGCACTGAAAAAGCCCCCTTCATTGGCAGGCCAAAATATGGCACCAGTGCAGTCAGAACAGGGTAGCTCACACCTGGTGTGCTCTTCAGCAGGGTTATTTTAGATTAAGTTCCAGCACTAGACTTGACATTTGGGCATCGCTTTTAGCTGCATTGTCTCATGTAACGTCTCTCTGGAGGCGCAGTGACTTCCTGGTCTGCACTCGAGTATTTCACTTGGTCAAGTAAGGAAGGAGTCAAGAGCACAGCAACAAATGTATGCGAGAACAGTACGAGGCCATCCGACACCTCTTGGCTGACAAAGTCCTAGTGAACCAAAGTACCAAAGCCCTCTGCCTCCCAGGCGGCTGGGCAGGTTAGAAGACGCACTGCATCTGGACTCCTTTTCATTCTTTAACACACAGACCTGGTTTCTGTCTTTCTGTTTCCACCCATCTTTCCACACATTATCAGTGTTCCGTTAATGCTAATGTTTTATACATTCCTCACGTATGCTGGAATCGAGCACATGGTTGGGGTCCAGCTTCAGGGGTCCCACACAGAAATACATGAACCTCCCCAAACTGCCCCCCCCACCAAGATCGTGCTATTAAAGGCTGTTTCTATGGTTACCTTTAGCTGGGTCATGTGTTCACACCGCTTGGAAGAGACCCGCTCCGAGCTCCTCGTGACCATCGGTGTGCCGACGCTGAAGATGGACCCGATTGCGGCTGGTGCTCGCGGGAAAAAACATTTGCCTTTGTGCGCTGCCACCCCAGTCGCCCCTCCGCAACTCCCGCCATTTCCCACGCCAAAGGGAGCCGTTCGGTTTGGCGTCGCCAGCTGCTAGGATGAGATTATGAGACGGGATTATGAAACTGATCCCGCGTTGGTGGCAGCGGCTTCTCTAGCTGTCGTGGCTGCAGTGGCGCGGGACTGGCGTAGTGCTCGGAGCTCTGCTCCAGGCGGGGGTGAAGAGCACGTCCGCTCTTCAGCACTACGTACGCTCTCGTATGGCTTATTTCAGGCAACAAACCAACCCCCACCGCCACCACAATGGGCCATCGTCCAATAATGTCCAGGGAGGCGATGCCACAAGCCCAGTTGTCATGGCGACAGCTTTCAAAAACTATTTATGAACGTATTTATGTTTGAGAGTGGAGGAGAGAAATCAGCAACTTTTTTTTTTTTTTAAATTAAGTTAAATATTGTTTCCTATTGTGGATCAGCCTAACCTTGCAGGCAGTGTTTGACAACAATAAGAATAGATGATATGTAAGATCTGATCTCAGAACAGCTACTAGGCTACTGGTAAATTTGGTCTTTTTGATCTCGGGCCTGTTTGAATGTTGGATTGCACCTTAGAAAGTGAAACCCTCTTCCTTTCACACGGATTATTTATGAATATGAAAAAGTCAGCAGTAGATTATTTTGTATTTGCATACATGGAAATGGACAGGTGGTGAGGCGCGTTAGCAATGGGTGGTTTTGCGGGGGTGGTGGTGGTGGAGGTGTGTGGGTGAGCTCCGAAGCCCAGCACGTTTACCGCTGCTTCCCTGGGCACACTTGTTCAGAGCCCTGTGTTGTTGGCAACTGTTTCCAGGAAGTGTTTCCCTCTCTGCCTCTGCCTGTGCTTGGTTGTGTGTAAACAAGCTGGTCTTTGTTTTCATGAGGGACAGAGGGAGGGAGGAAGAGAGCAACCAAGAAAGAAAGAGAGAGAGGGGTGTGTGTGTGTGTGTGTGTGTTCGTGTTCGTGTGTGTTCGCGCACGCGTGAGAGTGAAGGCCGTCTGAAGTAAGGACGCTGGAATTTGCTTGGGCTGTCGGAGGCTGACCAGGCCCAGATGACTTTGAGGGAATCCTTGGCACATTCCGGGTGGGAAACCCCACTCGGCCCCTCCTCCCTTTTACTAAGCCTCTCTTTGTCTCCAGAGTTCAGACTGCAGCCGGCATGTCTCTCGTTAAAAGCCTTGCACAAGACAAGGCACTGCGCTCGCTGTCAATTTCTGTGCGGTTTGTCATATAAATAGATGAAACTGCTCCTGTATGAGTGGAAAAGGACCGTTGATGCCAGGGAGGTCCTGTAAAACACACACACACACACACACACACACACACACACACCTGGGGGGTGGGACAGCCTTTCCCTCCTTCTCCTGCTACCGATATATAGGAGGATATGCTGATAGTGCAGTAGATGTTTTCATTCCACTGCAGACCAGTGGCCTCTTCGCTCGGTTCTTACGTAACCGCATGCTGGAAGTGGAGCCCAAGGCTAAAGACATGCAGCGCTGCCAAATGAGACTGCGTCACGGCTTTGCTTGTGTTGACAAACATTTATTTTCGCCGGTGTTGACAAGCATTTATTTTGCTCGCGTTGACAAACGTTGATCTCATCATCCAGGTTTCTTGGTTTCAGCAACTTGCAGAGGGAGGGCAGCCTTTTGTTTATCAAAGTGTATCCGCGCCGCGTCTCTCTGTCGACCTGGCACTACCGGACGGCCTCGTGGGGGGAAAACCGAAGGGGAGGACATACTTTCGGGACCTCAGCGTGGACGCGCGTCTCCCCCACCTTCGTGGTTGTGTTCGTCGTGTCTCAGAAGGCGAGCGACGGCGGAAAGTGCAGTCTTGAAGGGCCACTCTTGTGGGCGGTCTCTGTGGCAACGTGTTCGTGCCTTTGAGTTACTCCCATACAGCAGGTTTTCCTGTCATGGGCTGTTTTGGTTTCCACTGCACATGCATCTCAGCCTGCTGCCCATCTGGTGTGGTTGGGGGTGCGCGTGTGTGTGTCTGTGTCTGGAAGAACCTCAGTTTGCAGACATTACAGTATGACTGTGTTCTAGCTGTCATAGTGTGTTTGATTCGTATGTGTTTTTTGAGGGAGAGAGAGGGAGAGAGAGGGAGAGAGGGTGCGGCAAAGAGGCAGGATGAGCAAGTCAGAGAGAGGGAAAGACGCAAAGATAGATACTCACAAACACACACAAAAAGAAACCTTGACTCTCATCAGTGTGTTTGGGGGTTTTCCAGTTGGATTAGAGCTGGGAAACTAATGATATCTAACCCTGAGCATGTACACATTAGAGCTGTAAATCATAGATGATTCTTTGGGATTCCATTTGTAAGGCCACAACTTGATATTTGGCAATTCATTTTTTAATACATAGATTTATTAAGATCATTAATGAAAAGCACCATAAGATATTAAGATGTGTACTTTCAATAGGGAAGCAATGGAGATATTTTGAATATTTTAATAAACTCAAACATTTTTTTTTTTTAGCTGTGTAGTTTCACAGTGTAGATGCGCATATGCACACCATATGTACGCTGAATCAGTGGACGATCGATGCATTGCTACCTAGTCTGTGCACACACACACACACACACACACACACACGTGCACAGCATTGGAACACAGGAAGTTTTGGGAAAGTTCCAAGGATTTTTCACTAGGGCTCATCATGGGCTATTCATGCATGATCTCCGGTGAACCCCATGAGGAAGTCGTCCCCCCTGTACAAATTCAAATAATTAAAATGTTCAACAAACACAAATAGGTGCGTCACCTAAATATGCACATTTACACCCTTGCACTCAGGTGCAGGTGAACCTCAGGTGGTCTTCAGAAGCCCTCCTTTGTATTCCCTACAAACCCGTTCATATCGGACACGATTTGAATGGGCTCCTTTGGGCCAGCCGATGTAACGGAAGCAGCCAACTCTGTCTTCTCAGATCAACTGTCTGTTTGTGCCAAGTACTCTCAGTACAGTTGGTGAATACCCCACTTCACGGAAGCGCCTGCAAGTTGTCGGGCCGGCAGAGACCCTGTCAGCTGATGCGTTACTTGAGCCTTCACAACAAGTTCCCGACACCTGTGGGCAGCACTGAGCAGAAGACGGTGGTGACTCAGAGTGCCTAACTGCAAGGCTTTGGGAATATAACGGCAACGGGCTCATTTATATCTTATTGTGATTTTGATTGGTTCTATAATTAGCTGTGTGGACAGGTAATGTGACTGCAATTATAGGGTGTGTGAGGGTGGGTTATGAACGATTTCCCCTGGTTATGCATCCTGGTGAGGAACACATTTGAGACACACGGTGCCATTTCTCCACAGGCAGATCTCCTAGGAGACCTGATGGCACGGGACCGGCCCCGTTGGTTTTGTAATGCCAGGCGCGTGCGAGCTTGCGCGCGCTCCGTCCTTCCGTAGCTCCTCCCGGCTCCTCCCCCGCACCACACTTGCTCGGCAGCTCCCACACGCTCGCGCGCCAGAACCTTCTAGAAGTGACTCAACGGCAGTGTGTAGGCCACACATTTGGTCCGCGCAGACTGCCTGTTAGACAGCGCCACCGTCCCCGTGCTCTCCGGGAGAATGACGCGATTCAGAGTGGGTGAAATATGGCTGTGGCCTACTGGGGTGAGACCTGCTCCGTTCCTGTGACTATGGCCCGAGGTTGAGGTTGGGGTCAGGTTGGCGAGGAAGACCAAAGGTCGCTGCGCTAACCCGTGGCCGCTGGTCGCTGAGCGATTCTAATTTTCATAACTATTCATGACCACGGATCAGTGAAAATTTGGTTCCTTTAGTAGCATCTTGACTGAAATTCTGGTGATCTTTAGAGCTGTGGTTTGGAATTAAACTCCTTATTATTCAGAACCACAATTACTATTGATCTTCTACCAGCACACGTTTTTGTGTTTGTTTTTGAAACAGTAATTCCTTACAAGGGAAGAGTCAGTAATGGCCACCCTCAAGCAGTTTCTGTCCCTTTTATTCTGGGAAGGGAGGGGCTGCTGGGAGGATCCGCCTGCTGTAATCCCACCGATAATCCCTCATCTTTTATGCCGGATCAGTTATGTGCTGTATGTCTTCGTGTAATTAGCTTTCATTCAGCGGATAAGTAAGCTCGGCGCAGATCGGACACGACAAACAAATGCTGGCAATAAACAGTGATGTTTGAACAGCCCATTCATTGTGACTTTGCTAACACACTCTCTCTCTCTCTCTCTCTCTCTCTCTCTCTCTCATTCCTCCACGGATCATCCTCTGGACGGACAGAGCTCCCGGCAGAGGAAGGTAAACATTGATCTTTCCATCATGTTGTTCCTGTTGCCCCTTCATGAGCTGCTCAGTTTTGTGTCGGGCCAAGGCTGTATTTCACTACAAAGTGATGCACACTGCTTAGTTGTGTGCCTCAGCCACCCACTCGACTTTAGCTGTAAGAAACGGCTTTCTGAACAGTCCTCACACTTTCTCTGTAATCCGCATTGTCGGTGCCGAGCCTGACGTATTGCCCAAGACCTCAGCGAGAGGCCGTTAATTCCAAAAATGGATAAAGCTCACCGAGATGCTTTCTTGGTATCCAGGAATGTTTAAATATGTCAGGTTTCTACAAAACAAGTGGGGAAATAAATGAATTGGAATTGTGGCATCCCTAGAGCTGATTACTTTCAGACCATCAGATGCAGACATAGATGATCTCAAATAAAACACACACGTGCGCATGCCCTGCAGAAACTGGAATGTCTAGCTGAAAGTTAATGACTAATACAGTCAATGTGTTATTACTGCCCACAGACTTACCTCTACCCTCTGTGGAGGAGGAGACCAGGATAACTCGCTCTCGTTCTCTCGTTGACATCCTCGTGCTCTTTCCTCTCTCCCCTTGAATGGCCATTTCACATTTAGCGTCAGGCACGAGGCCACTGCCTATCGTAGCCATCCAAATGATCAATTCAAGCCCCACTGATCCTTTTCTCATTTTGATCTCTCCCCCACCCATGGCGAGTCTGTTCCACGCAGCGCTGAGCTCCGGTTGAGCCTCTGAGCACACAGTGACTGGTCAGACTGAGATCACCTGAAGGAATGAACTGGCTTAAATGAAGTAAAACGAACCCCAACCGGGTAATCTCTCGCTCTCCATTTTCAGGGAAGTCTCTGTGGGAGTTGGTAGTAGAGCAGTTTGAGGATCTCCTTGTCAGGATTCTGCTGTTGGCTGCCTGCGTCTCATTTGTAAGTATCCTTCGGTTCCTCTGCGCCTCACTCTTGCTCTTATTCACTTTAATCTTTCTTTTCTCTCTCTCTTCTGCTTTATTCTAACCAGGTGCTCTCTATCTCCTGTTCCATCACTCTTTTCAGTGCTGATCATGTTCCTCCTCCACCTATCTTTAATCCTCCCTTCGGCTCTTGGAGTCGCGTCTCTAGAAGCAGCAACTAACCGCAATCACGTCCCTCGACAAGCTCTGTCATAATCCTCCAATTTGCTTAAGTGTGTAATCATGTACACGCCACAGGGCCTTAATGAGCACAGAGGGGTAGCCAGGGACAGTAATAAACCCGTCTGTCTCTCTGTGTCTGTTTTTGTTTTTCTGTCTGTGTGTGTGTCTGTCTGTCTAGTTGCCCGGCACACGCACATGAGTGTTGTGTGAGGTAGTTCTACTTAATAACCTTTTAATACACTCAGAGGGCGCAGGGAAGCCATCATCTTTTGGGACACCACGTTTCAGCTCGGGCTCCGTTGACCCACATACCCCGCCGTCACGCTCGGGCCAGTTTTTCCGCCGAATACAGGCACGCCTGGAATAAGAGGAAGGAGACGGAGGGAGAGAATCCTTTTTTTTTTTCCGCTCAGTGACATTCCTGCTCTCCATATCCGAGACCAACGCAGAGGCTATCTGGATTTAGTGCGCAACATGCCACTTTTGGGGAGGGGGAGAAAAACTTCACCTTCACAGCGCTGGCGTGTTCTGAAGCAGTTCCACCGCCGATCCGGATGCCGCTTCAGGCCCGCCTGGCCGTCTTTCTGCTCCAGCGTTGGCTGTGCTGCGCTAGGGCTGGGTTAATTGGCCCTCCCCATGTGGTGGGTCTCTTTTGCTGTATTAATGGGAGACAGAAGCGCGATTAGACTCCACTGACCCAGGCCGCAGACTTTTCCGAAGCCCCGACTCGTTAAACCCACTTGTGGGGTCTGTTTTTCCTATCCTCCTTTTACAAATTCACCTATTTATGAACTTTCCATCTGACATTGGCTGAGAGAATGTGGGGGGTGGGGGTGGGGGTGGGGCTGGGGGGGTTGTACCTCAGCGCAGCTCAACACGTTACAGCAGAGACGCGCATGCGCGAATGGGCATGCACGTACAGCCACGTTTCATTCCAGTCAGAGGAAGGCCTCCGCTCCGTTTCCATACAGAAGTGAAAGGTCGACCTCTTTGTGCTCCTATTAAAGTACACATGGGTATCCCGCACAAGTATGTTGGAGTGGTTCATAAGTGTGCGTGTGTATGGATAGTGTGTGTGCGTGTGTATGGATAGTGTGTGTGCGTGTGTATGGATAGTGTGTGTGCGTGTGTGCGTGTGTTGTGTGTTTGCGCATGTGCGTATGTACACAGTATGTGTTCTACAAAAGCAAACACGTGATAGAAAGATGGCGCAGGCTCCTGCCCACTCGCCGTACTCATTTGTGTGCCTTTTTGAATGTATTAAAATGTTTTGCATTCTGCTCCCCTGACGTTTTGCATGTTGCAAGGTCAAAGACACTGGTAACTAGGCGACCGGGGCGGGGGCTGGGCACAGACAAAAAAGTTTGAACTGTTTTGAGCGATTTTCCTTCCGAACTGTGGATGTGCAGGCATGAGTCACCCTGGCAGGCCGTGTTCTGAAAGCACAGGCAGTTCCAACGGAAGACGGGACTCCTGCCGAGGTGGTGCAGACATCCAGTCCCGAACCTGTGCTCTCTACCTCCATACAAGAACACCGCGAGTCAGCAAAAAACAGCTGACCTGCAGCGATGCTGAAAGCTGTGAACCGTGAGCTCGGTTCTGTTCTGGTGTCCAGGACGATGGCAGGGCCAGGGTTTGTCAGTTTCTGTTATGCGCTTTCAGACGCATCAGCGAACGAAAGCGTGTGGATGGATCCTTTTTTGTAATGTAGTCATATGCCATAGACGACTTCATCTTTGTCTCTGATGATCTCATCTATGTATTGGTAATGCATTATATGAACCACGGAGGCGATATGTTTTGGCCTGGGAGAGCACACATGCACTG